>NC_090654.1:160203517-160514142 GCF_040937935.1 Hyperolius riggenbachi
CACATTGCAGAAGGAAGGTTTGTTGTGTAGGTGGCATGGAAGAGTTGGTGGCTAAATAATATTGTAAGGCTTGAAGACCGAAGGAATGGGGGATATTGGTATAGAGGGAAGTGACATCGCATGTTAGCCAGACATAATCTGGCTGCCAAGTGATGCCGCGTAGGAGTAGTATGAGCTGTTGTGAATCCTTGAGGAAGGAGGGCAGGGACTGTACGTGTGGCTGTAGGTGTTGGTCCAGGAATCTGGAAAGGTTGCAGGTGATGGAGTTGATACCTGATATAATGGGTCTACCGGGTGGTTTTTGTAAACTTTTATGTATTTTTGGTAAATAGTAGAAGATGGGGGTAATCGGTTGAGCGTTGATAATAAAATTTCTTTCATTTTTGGTGATGATGTTAGACAGGAAGGCATTATTGATAAGGGTTTTTAATGTAATATTTAGAGAGGGAGTTGGATCTGTAGTCAAGGTTTCGTAATGTTTGGGATTGTCGAGGTGCCTGGCTGCTTCCTCTAGGTAGTCTGCGTGATTGAGTATGACAATTCCCCCCCCCTTTATCTGCAGGTTTAATAATCAGGTTATGGTTTTTTTGTAGATTTTTGAGGGCGTGGGATTCACGTGGATTAAGGTTGGATTTGGCGGTGGGTAGGTCGTCCTGTAGCGTTTGTAGGTCTTTAAGAACTAAAGAGTAGAAGGTTTCAATGTAGCAGCCCTTAGAGGCTGCTGGGTAAAAGCGGGATCTCCCTTTTAACTGAGTAGTAATGTATTGCAATGTGCAGAATTCATCTTAAAAAACAACATATTCACATTTAATGATAAAATTTACCATCAGACGAGTGGGACCGCGATGGGGAGCTCGTTCGCCCCCTCGTATGCCAATCTTACAATGGGGCTCCTGGAAGTACTTAAACTATCCACACATCATCAGTTTTCCGACAACATAGTACTATACAAGCGGTATATTGACGACCTAATCTTCATCTGGAAAGGCGACGCTTCACGCATTCCACATTTTGTCAGTTACCTCAACTCTAATACAGCAGGACTCCAATTCACACACCACCACCACATTTCCTCCATTGAATTCCTTGATCTCACTTTATACATAGAATCGAATCACATTATGACAAAAACATACTTTAAACCAGTCGATGCCAACAACTACATACATTTCAATAGCTTTCACCACCACCCTTGGATTACTAACACCCCCTACAGTCAATACAGAAGAATACATAGGAACTGCACGGACCAATCACAATTTGACATTCAATCAGAGATCCTTACCAAAAAATTCACAGACCGCCATTACCCCAAAAAACTGATCAAAGATGCAAGATACAGAGCCAAACATCCCAACCCTCATACCACTACCAAACAACCTACTAATACTACGTGCCCCCCCAGATTCATCACTCGTTACAATGCCCAACATCTGTCCATCCGCAATATCCTAAAAAACCGATGGGACATCCTTATGCAAGACCCCTATCTACGACCTATACTACCCACAACACCATCAATTACATATAGGAGAGCACCAAATCTCCGCAATCTCTTAGCGCCAAGCAAATTACGTATACCAAACCAACCCACCACCCTTCAAACACAGGAGCCTGGTTGTTTCCCTTGCAACAAAAACCGTTGCACAGCCTGTCAATTCATCAACACCTGCACATTCTTTGTGTCCTCCAGTACCGGTATTCAATATCCCATAAAAAAACACCTCACCTGCGAATCTAAATTTGTCATCTACCTCATTTCATGTCCCTGTCGACTCCAGTACGTGGGGAGGACTACACAGTTGGCCCGCAGCAGAATCGGACAACACAAAAGAAACATCACTAAAAAATTCCCCCTTCACAGCGTATCACGGCACTTCTGCACTCACCACGCCAATAACCCACAATTCTTCAACATTACACTAATTGACTCAATTGATGCAAGTTCATCAAACGCATTCGAAAAACTAAAAAAAATTGAAATGTTCTGGATACAAACTATAAGAACCCTCAGCCCTGAGGGTCTGAATGAAGTTCTGGAAAAAAATTACTAAAATACCTCCTGTACCGTTTTTCTTTTATCTTGGCCGCTCTCTTTTACCCTTTTTTTGTGTTGTTTCATGACTTTTTATTTATTGTATTTTATTTTATTTGTCCCAATAAGTTTTAGTGTAACCGTCCATTTTTACAACTACACCTCTGGCTTGATTATTATTCTACATATTTTTATGTCAAAAAGTGTAATTTGGTTTGATTGTTATGTGCTTTTTTACCAGTTGCTACAATTGTCCAGGACTACTAAGTTGATCCATATTTGGTTATTTTTTATATTATATTTATGTTTCTATTAATTTTATGGTGCTTTTACATGTCTATTTATTCTATTAATTTTTATGTTGCTCTTACATGTCTATTGATGCTTGTGTCTTAGGACCGGGTCATAACTTTTTGGTCCACTAGATGGCAGCTAAATACTTTTACACATCAATCCCTCTGTCAAATATACTAATTTTATTCCCACTGGATCAAATCATTATATTTATTTAAATCTTGAAAAAGACCTTTGCATATTCTTTTTTACTTAATTTATTCTTTTGCCCATTTACAGCATCCAAACACCAATGAGTAGATAATGCCCCGGCCGGGATTTGAACCCTGGTCTCCCATGTCAAAGGCAGTGCCCTTAACCAGTACTCTATTCAGCTATTCAGCTGCACATTTGGTAACCATGATACCTGTATCCGCCCCCCAACTACCCAATACACCGAACACAGGTGGCGAGAGCCCATTGGCTACTCACAAGCCCGCCCTAACCCCACCCACCCTTCCCAAAAACCCAATTCACTGAACACAGGTGGCGAGAGCCCATTGGCTGCTCGCACACTCACCCTAACCCCGCCCACCAAATACCTCCCATACATCTAATTGGCCCTTTTAGCAAGAACCTGTATATATAAGGAGCTGAGCATCCTCACCACTTCACTGAGGCGCTACACCTGCTATTGCTGAAATTCTGGTGAGTTCTTTATGTTATTTTATTTGCACACTTTACCCTGTATTTCTGGCCCCCTGTTCTCTTCTCAATGCTCTATTACCCATTACTCTTGCTGACATATACCCTTTTCCATTACCAATACCACTCATTGCAAATCTGTGTAAAATAACACCCCATAGCCCATTACTGTCACGAACACCATAGCCTCTACCCCCTATTGTCTACTTGCACACCCAACTCTTTTATGCCATCTCCACGAAGCTATTTATTTCATATGGTATGCTTTATGATATGCAATATATTAATATGCAAATTTGCAGAATTTACTATAGCATAATGTACTGTCTCTTGTCTACAGTCTTGTCCCCATTTTTATGCCTGATGAAGCGGGCTGGGCCTGCGACACGGGTTGCACTGTTTTGGGGTACTAATTAATAAATGTGACTACTATTCAGACAGTCTTTCGTGTCTGCTTTATGGAGGTAAGTCCACCACTTCCTCCCAGCAAATTTTAAAGTTTTTATCCACTTTTATCCTGCTGGCGCCTCTGTTCTCCTACTGCTATACCGTGTCCACCCCTGGTGGAGGGGTGATCTACCCCCTTTCGCATCTACAGAGAGCGACTTCTTATCCCTGAGTGAGGACAGGTCTAATCTCCTCACCTGCCTATACAGTGGTTGCCTGTGTGGTAACCCATGTTTGTGAGTATAATTTTCTCACGATAACCTTTACTTCATTTATGCTTAACATACTACACTATATTGGGCTCTCGGTTTCTCTACACTTTGTAGTATAGGAGATAGAACTTCTTTAGGTGTCTTCCACGTTTGATGTATTTATTCAGTAAACAGATATACAGATACAGTTTGTTACATCTTAGCAAAGCAGATTCTTCTGTAGTATGTCCGTTGCATTACAGCTCTTGGCTCCAGTCCTGGCAGCCAGGTTCCTCTTATGTCCATACTACGTTACATCTAGACTACATAGGCCCGAGGCCTATCTATTATATACAACATACAGTTATAAAGTAGGACACGACATACATAAAGATAAAGTAAAGGTTGGGGCAGGAGGCAGAAAGTAAGTAAGGCTCTGCAGCCTATATCCTGCCTTAAATATTCATCACTACAGAGTTAAATGTGACATCATATGACCAGGGACGGTCCATACCTCATCGCCTGTCATTGGCTAGGACCCCTCGTGGGGTAATGACAACCATGGACTTTACTGCGCATGGCATGGAAAATCCCATGTTCCATACCAGGTCACGTGGTTCTGTCCTAGGCTACGTGTTTACAGAACAGTAGCTTATATTTATATTGTTCCCCGCCAGCTAGTCTCACCTTGGGAATAGATAGCACCAATAACACCTTGGAAATGTTCAGTACCAGTTCTGCTGAACTGTCTCTTCTCTCTCTAAGAGAAAATCCCCTTAAAGGGCAATCCTGCACACTAGGCTTTTTCACTAACTCAGTTCAAGTAACTGAGGCCTACATAAATTATAACAGAGGACAGGCATCATCCAACTCTGTTCCTGCTTGTAGAGCATTCCGTGGGGATGTGAATTTGACTTGACATGAAGAATTCCAATGCCCAGGAAAGTTTTTCCATAATATACTCATGTAGTCTGGGCACATCTGTGTGAGAGAAGTAAAGCCTGCTTGGTGTGTTCCTCCACCGCTCTGCTAAGGCCATCATTTCTTGTGATAGAACAGAGTCCACATTGCTAAATAGCAGTAGCTGTAAGGCAAGTAGTTTGGCTAGATATGACTTTAGGTCCATGACCTTTGGGTTTCTTGGTGCCAAAGTGAGTTTTCTTGTGCAGATTTCCTGTAGTGTGGGGTGAAAGTGAAGAGAATGGGAGCTAGGGGAACTAATGTGGTCACTGGACTACTCAACTTGAAAAATGCAGCCAATCATGATAAGCCACTGGCATCTGTAATATGAGTGGCTCCGATAGCTCTGCAGGTGGGACATAGCACTCTCCTCTCCACTTTCCGTAGTTTTCAATGAGTAGGCCTGCTCTGGTCTGCACTACAAGTGAATTTAGCCTGTAATACGCTCTACATGCTACCAGAAGCGTCATTGCTAAAAAGGGAAGAGATACCCGGGAGTGCGTACAGTGGGAGAACTGTGATGATACTTTTATCAGTGACTAGCTGATAACCCCGCGTTACCCAGGTATTTATTTGGCTGGTGCTGACTTTTGTGCCCACTTTTTCTAACCCTAACATACAAACACTCAATGACCAAGTTTGTGAGCTTTGGGGTCTTTGGCATCAATCATTTGTATATTCCCATAGAAATTAAACAAATGAGATTGGCTATGTGGGGCTGTGCCCCTCTCCAGCATTTGAACCACAGTCACCCAATGACCATCTGTAGCAGGTTTGAGGCATCTGCTATTAACAGTGTAAAAATGGCAGCAATTTAAATATTCCCCTTGAAAATCAACAGGTGAATTTTGATTGGCTATTATAGGCTACAGCCTCTTCCCTGAATATTAATCTCAGTCACCCAGTGACCATCTGTGCAAAGTTTGAGAACCCTGCCAGTGTAAGAAGGGTTGCAGCTTACATTTTCCCAGTGAAACCTGGACACACAGTCACTCACTGACCAAGTTTGTGAGTTTTGGAGTCCTTGGCATCAAAAATTTGTATTTTCCCAGTGAAACAAAACAAATCTGATTAACTGTTTGTGGCTCCGCCCCCTTTTCTGAATTTGAACCCCAGTGACACAATAACCAACTGAACCAGGTTTGAGGCTTGTGCCATTTACAGTGCAAGAATGTCAACAATTTTAATATGCCCCTTGAAAATCAACAGGTGATTTTTGATTGGCTTTTTTAGGCTACACCCACTTTTCTGAATATTAATCCCAGCCACCCAGTAACCAGCTGTGCAACGTTTGAGAACCCTGCCATTAACAGTGAAGAAGGGCTGCAGTTTACATTATCCCAGGGAAATCTGTTTTTGACTCCACCCACTTTTTGTAACCTTGACACACAGTCACTCAATAATCAAGTTTGTGAGCTTTCGGGTTCCTGGCATCAAAATTGTGTGAATGGAAGCAGTTTATCCAGCAAAGAAATCTGATAGGCTACTTGTGGCTCCACCCCTTTAGTGAAGTTGAACCCCAGGCACTTAATGACTGACTGTAGCAGGTTTGAGGCCACTGCCATTAAAGAGAATCTGAAGTGAGTATAAAACTCGCTTCTTCTCTTATATTCAGCAGGGGCTTGTGTTCCCCTGCTAAACCGCCACTATCGCGCCGCACAACGGGGGTCCCTTACCCCCCAAATCCCCTCGTGTAGTCCCGGGGATCTCTTCTGCATTGAGGCAGGGCTAACCATTGCAGCCCTGTCTGTCAGCACGTATCTCCGCCTCTCCCCCGCCCCTCTCAGTCTTCCTTCACTGAGAGGGGCGGGGGAGAGGCGGCGATGCGCCGCTGATAGACGGCGCTGAGAGGCAGGGCTGCAGCCATTAGCCCTGCCTCTAGGAGCAGCAAAGTCTACGACCAAGTTGGTCGTAGATTTTGCAGGGGGGGGGGGGATTGGGTGGTAAGGGACCCCCGTTGTGAGGCGGGATAGCGGCGGTTTAGCAGGGGCACACATGTCCCTGCTGAATATAAGAGAAGAAGCGAGTTTTTGACTCGCTTCAGTGTCTCTTTAACAGTGGAAGAATGGCAGCAGTTTCAACATTTCCCTTGAAAATCAATAGGTGAATTTTGATTGGTTGTTGTAGGCTCCACCTACTTTTCTGAATATTAATCCCAGTCACCCAGTGACCAACTGTGTCAAGTTTGAGAACCCTGCCATTAACAGTGTAAGAATGGCTGCAGTTTATATTTTCCCATGTAAAAAGTTAGTTGTTTTTGGCCCTGCCCACTAGTTCTAATCTTGACATACAGTCACTCAATGACCAGGTTTATGAGCTTTGGGTCTTTGGCATCAATAAGTTACCTTTTCCCATTGAAATTAAACAAATCTGATTGGTTGTTTTTGGCCTGCCCCCTTTTCAGAATTTACACCCCAGTCTCTCAGTGACTGACTGTAGCAGATTTGAGGCCTCTGCCATTAAGAGTGTATGAATGGCAGCAATGTAAATATTCCTCTTGGAAATCAAATGGTGAATTTTGATTGGCTGCTTTCCAGATTATTAATCCCTGTCATCCACTGACCAACTGTGTCAAGTTTGAGAACCCTGTCAATAACACAATGGCTGAAATCAATCTAACAAATCTGATTGGCTGCTTGTGGCTCCACCCGCTTCAGTGAATTTGGACCCCAGTCACCCAATGACTGACTGTATCAGGTTTGAGGCCTCTGCCATTAACAGTGTAAGAATGGTAGCAAATGAAAATATTGCCCTTGAAAATCAATAGGTGAATTTTGATTGGCTTTTGTAGGCTCAACCCACATTTCTGAATATTAATTCCAGTCACCCAGTGGCTAACTGTGTCAAGTTTAGGGACCCTGCCATGTAAAAAATTAGTTGTTGGCACCGCCCACTTTTTCTAACCTTGACATACAGGCACTCAATTACCATGTTTATGAGCTTTGGGGTCCTTGGTCTCAAATATTTGTATATTCCCACTGAAATTAAAGAAATCTGTTTGGCTGTTTGTGGCTCTGCCCCTTTCTGATTTTGAACCCCATTCACCCAGTGACCGACTGTACCAGGTTTAAGGCATCTGCTATTAACAGTGTAAGAATGACATCAATTTAAATATTCCCCTTGAAAATCAACAGGTGAATTTTGATTGGCTGTTGTAGGCGCCACCCATTTTCCTGAATATTAATCCCAGGCACCCAGTGACTAACTGCGCAAAGTTCGAGAATACTGCCATTAACGGTGCAAGAATGGCTGCAGTTTATATTTTCCCAGTGAAATTTGTTTTTGGCTACACCCACTTTTTGTAACCTTGACACACAGCCAGTCAATGATGACCAAGTTTGTGAGCTTTCAGGTTCCTAGCATCAAAAATGTGTGAATGAAGCAGTTTATCCACCAAAGAAATCTGATTGGCTGATTGTGACCATGCCCCTTTAGTGAATTTGGACCCCAGTCACCCAATGACTGACTGTAGCAAGTTTGAAGCCTCTGCTATTAACAGTGTAAGAATGGCAGCAGTTTAAATATTCCCCTTGAAAATCAATAGGTGAAATTTGATTGGCTGTTGTAGACTCCACCCACTTTCATGAATCTTAATCTCATTCACCAAGTGACCAAGTGAGCCAAGTTTGAAAACCCTGCGACTGACAATGTAAGAATGGCTGCAGTTTATATTTTCCCATTTAAAATGAATGGCTGAAATTTGATTGGCTGTTTAATGCTCCGCCTACTTTCCCTGGATTTTTAACCTCGGTCACCAAGTGACCAACTGAGCCAAGTGTGGGGACTCTGCCTTAATTACTGTGAGAATAGCAGCCTTTTACATTTTTTCCATACACACGCACGCACGCACGCACGCACGCACGCACGCACGCACGCACACACACACACACACACACACACACTTTGATTGCGATCACCGGGTAAAAATTTCGGGTAAAATTTGGGTAAAAACTTGTGTTCGCGAAATCCGGATGCGTTTTTTTTTTTAAGGGAAAACACATTTAACCACTTCAGGACCACAGTCTTTTCGCCCCTTAAGGACCAGAGCCTTTTTCTCCATTCAGACCACTGCAGCTTTCACGGTTTATTGCTCGGTCATACAACCTACCACCTAAATGAATTTTACCTCCTTTTCTTGTCACTAATACAGCTTTCTTTTGCTGCTATTTGATTGCTGCTGCGAGTTTTAGTTTTTATTATATTCATCAAAAAAGACATGAATTTTGGCAAAAAAATGACTTTTTTAACTTGCTGTGCTGACATTTTTCAAATAAAGTAAAATTTCTTATACATTTGAGCGTGAAAGTTATTCTGCTACATGTCTTTGATAAAAAAAAAACATTCAGTGTATATTTATTGGATTGGGTAAAAGTTATAGCGTTTACAAACTATGGTGCCAAAAGTGAATTTTCCCATTTTCAAGCATCTCTGACTTTTCTGCGCACCTGTCAGGTTTCATGAGGGGCTAAAATTCCAGGATAGTACAAATACCCCCCAAATGACCCCATTTTGGAAAGAAGACATCCCAAAGTATTCAGTGAGAGGCATGGTGAGTTCATAGAAGATTTTATTTTTTGTCACAAGTTAGCGGAAAATGACACTTTCTGACAAAAAAAAGAAAAAAAAAAAGTTTCCATTTCTTCTAACTTGCGACAAAAAAAAAATGAAATCTGCCACGGACTCACTATGCTCCTCTCTGAATACCTTGAAGTGTCTACTTTCCAAAATGGGGTCATTTGTGGGGTGTGTTCACTGTCCTGGCATTTTGGAGGGTGCCTAATTGTAAGCACCCCTGTAAAGCCTAAAGATGCTCATTGGACTTTTGGCCCCTTAGCGCAGTTAGGCTGCAAAAAAGTGCCACACATGTGGTATTGCCGTACTCAGGAGAAGTAGTATAATGTGTTTTGG
The DNA here is from genome assembly GCF_040937935.1 of Hyperolius riggenbachi. Taxonomy (NCBI): domain Eukaryota; kingdom Metazoa; phylum Chordata; class Amphibia; order Anura; family Hyperoliidae; genus Hyperolius; species Hyperolius riggenbachi. The sequence continues at coordinate 160,213,037 of NC_090654.1, forward strand.
GGTGTATTTTTACACATACCCATGCTGGGTGGGAGAAATATCTCCGTAAATGACAATTGTTTTTTTTTTTTTTTACACACAATTGTCTATTTATAGAGATATTTCTCCCACTCAGCATGGGTATGTGGAAAAATACACCCCAAAACACATTATACTACTTCTCCTGAGTACGGCGATACCACATGTGTGGCACTTTTTTGCACCCTATCTGCGCTAAGGGGCCCAAAGTTCAATGAGTACCTTTAGGATTTCACAGGTCATTTTGAGAAATTTCGTTTCAAGACTACTCCTCACGCTTTAGGGCCCCTAAAATGCCAGGACAGTATAGGAACCCCACAAGTGACCCCATTTTAGAAAGAAGACACCCCAAGGTATTCCGTTAGTGGTATGGTGAGTTCATAGAAGATTTTATTTTTTGTCACAAGTTAGTGAAAAATGACACTTTGTGAAAAAAACAATAAAAATCCAATTTCCACTAACTTTTGACAAAAAATAAAATCTTCTATGAACTCATCATACACCTAACAGAATACCTTGGGGTGTCTTCTTTCTAAAATGGGGTCACTTGTGGGGTTCCTATACTTCCCTGGCATTTTACGGGCCCAAAACTGTGAGTAGTCTGGAAACCAAATTTCTCAAAATGACTGATCAGGGGTATAAGCATCTGCAAATTTTGATGACAGGTGGTCTATGAGGGGACAAATTTTGTGGAACCGGTCATAAGCAGGGTGGCCTCTTAGATGACAGGTTGTATTGGGCCTGATCTGATGGATAGGAGTGCTAGGGGGGTGACAGGAGGTGATTGATGGGTGTCTCAAGGGGCGGTTAGAGGGGAAAATAGATGCAATCAATGCACTGGGGAGGTGATCGGAAGGGGGTCTGAGGGGGATCTGAGGGTTTGGCCGAGTGATCAGGAGCCCACACGGGGCAAATTAGGGCCTGATCTGATGGGTAGGTGTGCTAGGGGGTGACAGGAGGTGATTGATGGGTGTCTCAAGGTGTGATTAGAGGGGAAAAATAGGTGCAAGCAATGCACTAGCGAGGTGATCAGGGCTGGGGTCTGAGGACGTTCTGAGGTGTGGGCGGGTGATTGGGTGCCCGCAAGGGGCAGATTAGGGTCTAATCTGATGGGTAACCGTGACAGGTGGTGATAGGGGGTGATTGATGGGTAATTAGTGGGTGTTTAGAGGAGAGAAGAGATGTAAACACTGCACTTGGGAGGTGATCTGATGTCAGATCTGTGGGCGATCTATTGGTGTGGGTGGGTGATCAGATTGCCCGCAAGGGGCAGGTTAGGGGCTGATTGATGGGTGGCAGTGACAGGGGGTGATTGATGGGTGGCAGTGACAGGGGGTGATTGACAGGTGATTGACAGGTGATCAGTGGGTTATTACAGGGAATAACAGATGTAAATATTGCACTGGCGAATTGATAAAGGGGGGTCTGAGGGCAATCTGAGCGTGTGGGCGGGTGATTGGGTGCCCGCAAGGGGCAGATTAGGGTCTAATCTGATGGGTAACAGTGACAGGTGGCGATAGGGGGTGATTGATGGGTAATTAGTGGGTGTTTAGAGGAGAGAATAGATGTAAACGATGGATTTGGGAGGTGATCTGATGTCGGATCTGCGGGCGATCTATTGGTGTGGGTGGGTGATCAGATTGCCCGCAAGGGGCAGGTTAGGGGCTGATTGATGGGTGGCAGTGACAGGGGGTGATTGATAGGTGATTGACAGGTGATCAGTGGGTTATTACAGGGAATAACAGATGTAAATATTGCACTGGCGAATTGATAAAGGGGGGTCTGAGGGCAATCTGAGCGTGTGGGCGGGTGATTGGATGCCCGCAAGGGGTAGATTAGGGTCTAATCTGATGGGTAACAGTGACAGGTGGTGATAGGGGGTGATTGATGGGTAATTAGTGGGTGTTTAGAGGAGAGAAGAGATGTAAACACTGCACTTGGGAGGTGATCTGATGTCGGATCTGCGGGCGATCTATTGGTGTGGGTGGGTGATCAGATTGCCCGCAAGGGGCAGGTTAGGGGCTGATTGATGGGTAGCAGTGACAGGGGGTGATTGACGGGTGATTGACGGGTGATTGACAGGTGATTGACAGGTGATCAGGGGGGATAGATGCATACAGTACACGGGGGGGGGGGGGGGTCTGGGGTGGGGGTCTGGGGGGGGGGGGTCTGGGGAGAATCTGAGGGGTGGGGGGTGATCAGGAGGGGGCAGTGGGCAGGGGGGGGATAAAAAAAATAGCGTTGACAGATAGTGACAGGGAGTGATTGATGGGTGATTAGGGGGGTGACTGGGTGCAAACAGTGGTCTGGGGGGTGGGCTGGGGGGGGTCTGAGGGGTGCTGTGGGCGATCAGGGGGCAGGGGAGGGGGAAATCAGTGTGCTTTGGTGCAGACTAGGGTGGCTGCAGCCTGCCCTGGTGGTCCCTCGGACACTGGGACCACCAGGGCAGGAGGCAGCCAGTATAATAGGCTTTGTATACATTACAAAGCCTATTATACTATGTACATGCGGCGATCCGGGTGCTAGTAACCCGCCGGCGCTTCCGAACGGCCGGCGGGTTACTACGAGCGGTGGGCGGAGCCAGTCCCCGGCGGCTGATCGCGTCACGAATGACGCGATCGCCGCAAAGCCACTCCCGCAGCCGCCCCCGCCGATGGGCGTATTGCGGTCGTTTGGGCCCAGTCTTTGCCGCCGCCCATCGGCTGGGGGCGGTCCTCAAGTGGTTAAATAGGTGTAAAAAAAAAAAAAGTGGGGGGAAACTTTTTCTGCATTTCTTGTTTATTCTTCTTCACCGTCTTCACTGTCTTCTTTTTGTTCTCTCCATCTTTTTCTTCAAATCAAATCAAAACCAAAATCAAAATCAATTTTATTTTGCCAAGCATGACTGGGTCAAGCCCCGAATTGGGTTTGGCACAATGGAGCAGTACATACAAAGAAAGGCAGGAAAACATTAGAATGACAGTAGTATCTCATACTCAAGTATAAGCATAAACGAATATACAATCAGGGCCGGCCCGCTCATGAGGTGGGGTGAAACTTTTGCGTTGCAGGAAGTGACGTCAGTGAAGCGCACGCTTGGAACGAGGAAGAGGTGAGTCCTACCCGCCCGTGCCTCTTACACATAGCGGCTGCTTGTATTTAAGGCTGGAGGGGAGCGGAGCACGGGGGACCTAGGCGAGGGAGGGGGGGGTACGACCCCCTCCCCGCCGCTAGGCCCAATACCCCCGTCCTGCCAGCTACCCCTCCAGCTCGGCGGCCCCCCAGAGGGGGGGGGGGGGGCGGCAGAAATTTTTTTTTTGCCTCAGGCGGCAAATAGTCTAGGGCCGGCCCTGTATACAATCAACAATTAGATATACACAGCCGAAGGCTGCCGCTCCTATGCAGGTGGTAGGGCGCTGATAGAGGGTGGTAGAATGTTAAGGGAGGCTAACGGCCATCGGGAAGAAAGAGTTCTTGTGTCTGGTGGTCTTGGTGGGGATGGCCCGAAGTCTCCGACCCAATGGAAGAGAGGTGAAAAAACAATGGCCTGGGTGAGAGAGGTCACTTGCAATTCTCAGTGCCCTGGCTTGCAGTCTTGTGTTATACAGGTGGTCAAGTGGGGGCAGAGGTCTCCCAATGATCCTCTCCGCCGACCTAATGATCCTCTGTAATTTGTGCCTGTCACTGGCGGTGGCTCCCACATACCAGACCAAGATGGCGGAGCAGAGGATCGATTCAATGGTGGCAGTGTAAAAGCATGTTAGAATCTCCTGAGCCATGCCGAAATTCCGCAGTTGGCGGAGGAAGAAGAGTCTCTGCTGGGCTTTCCATTGGGTTGACATGATATTGACTCTCCAACTGAGATCGCTGGAGATGGCTGGCCACCTCGGTGCCATCGATGTATATGGGAGGTGGGGGAGGTGCCGACTTCCTAAAGTCAATTATAAGTTCGCCGGTTTTGGCCATGTTGAGCACTAGGCTGTTCTCTTTACACCAGTGGCATAGTCTTTCCACCTGCTGCTAGTACTCCTGGATGTTGTCCTTGGTGACGAGGCCAACAATGGTTGTGTCATCCGCAAATTTTATGACTTTGACAGAGTCTGCCGTTGATCTGCAATCATTTGTGTAAAGGGAGAGGAGCAGCAGGGACAGGACGCAGCCCTGGGGTGCCCCTGTGTTTGTTATCTCTTCTCGTGAGTAGATGTCCCCCAGCCTGACAACTTGGGATCTGTTAGAGAGAAAGTCGGTGATCCATAGCCGTAGGGTGGAGTGGACCCCCAGTGTGGTCAGGGCATTCTGGAGGGTGCGTGGGCATATAGTGTTAAATGCCGAGCTGAAGTCTAGTAGCAGTACTCTGGCATAATCATCCCTCCTGTCTAGATGGTTGTAGATGTATTCCAAACAGATGTTTAGAGCATCATCAGTGGACCTATTCTTCACCGTCTTCTTTTTCTGTTTTACCATCTTTTTTTTCTCGTCATCAATCATTACTATCATCTTCATCACCTTCTTCTTCACTGGCATCTGGTTCTTCAAGTTCTTCTTCTTCTTCACCTGGTTCTTCTTCAATTAGTTTTTCATCTTCTTCTTCACCTGGTTCTTCTGTGTCTTCTTATTATCCTTCTTCATCATCCTCTGGTTCTTCTTCTTCATCATCTGGTTCTTCTTCATCTTCAATCATCTGGTTCTTCTTCTTCTTCTTCTTCATCATCATCTGGTTCTTCTTCTTCAATCATCTGGTTCTTCTTCTTCTTCACCTGGTTTTCCTACACCTGGTTCTTCTTCTTCATCATCTGTTTCTTCTTCTTCTTCATCATCTGGTTCTTCTTCTTCACCTGGTTCTTGTTCTTCTTCTTCACCTGGTTCTTCTTCTTCACCTGGTTTTTCTTCTTATTATTCTTCTTCATCATCTGGTTCTTCTTCTTCACCTGGTTCTTCTTCTTCACCTGGTTCTTCTTCTTCTTCCTCATATGGTTCTTCTTCTTCACCTCGTTCTTCTTATTCTTATTCTTCTTCACCTGGTTCTTCTTCACATGGTTCTTCTTCTTCTTCTTCACCGTCCACCACCATCTTCTTTTTTTTGTGTTCATATTCTTCCTTATGAACCCAACGTAATGTTTTTTCCCTTACAGAAGTGTACTGTTGTAAAATGTTATCTTCAACACCATCATAGCTAAATTTGTGGCGTAATAGCTAGTGGCGCATGGCAGCAGCGCATAATTCTGTGGACCCTGGTGGTGGGAACACAGACAGCAGGAGGATAAATACAGGAGCAGCACAAGCAGAAGGAGGAGTGACGTGTGGCAGCAGGCAATGTAACGGGCCATGGTACTTAGCGTTGGTAGTTTACAACACTATATAGCTATTGTAGTGGCGTAATAGCTAGTGGCTCATGGCAGCGGCGCATAACTCTGTGGACCCTGGCGGTGGGAACACAGACAGGCAGGAGGATACATTCAGCAGCAGGATGAGGAGGAGTGACGAATGGCAGCAGGCAAAGTATTCTGTGGACCCTGGAGGTGGGGACACAGACAGCAGGAGGATAAATACAGCAGCAGATGCAGGAGAAGTGACGTGTGGCAGCAGGCAATGTAACGGGGCCATGGTACTTAGCATTGGTAGTACCATGGCTGTAAATAAAGACAGCAAGATCAGGAGGTTTCGGACGGCAGTCGTGAAGCCCACATTGTGTCCAATGCACAACTGGGACAGCACAGTTTTCAACCCAGACACCTCAGAATTTTTTTTTTACAACAGTATATAGCTATTGTAGTGGCGTAATAGCTAGTGGCGTAATAGCTAGTGGCGCATGGCAGTGGCGCATAACTCTGTGGACCCTGGCGGTGGGAACACAGGCAGGCAGGAGGATAAATTCAGATGGAGGAGGAGTGATGAAATGGCAGCAGGCGATGTATTCTGTGGACCCTGGCGGTGGAAACACAGACAGCAGGAGGATAAATACAGCAGCAGCAGAAGGAGGAGTGACGTGTGGCAGCAGGCAATGTAATGGGGCCATGGTACTTAGTTGGTAGTACCACGGCTGTAAATAAAGACAGCAAGATCAGGAGGTTCTGGACAGCAGTTGCGAAGCCCACATTGTGTCCAATGCACAACTGGGGCAGCACAGTTTTCAACCCAGACACCTCAGAATTTTTTTTTTTTTACAACAGTATACAGCTATTGTAGTGGCGTAATAGCTAGTGGCGTAATAGCTAGTGGCGCATAGCAGCGGCACATAACTCTGTGGACCCTGGCGGTGGGAACACAGACAGGCAGGAGGATAAATTCAGCAGCAGGAGGAAGAGGAGTGACGAATGGCAGCAGGCAATGTATTCTGTGGACCCTGGCGGTGGGGACACAGACAGCAGGAGGATAAATACAGCAGCAGGAGGAGAAGTGACGAATGGCAGCAGGCAATGTAATCCCCCAAACACTAGCAAAAGCATATGTAAAACACTTGCTGGGTCTTCCCATTGATTTCTTACATAGTTTGGTTGCAAAAAGACTTTCAGCCATCCTATCTAACCAGTATAAAAATAAATACATAAGTAAACATTTGGTACCTTTCTCTCCAGCACCCTCACATATCCCAGTTAATCCAGGGGAAGGGAAAATACCCTTACAAGGCTTGGGCCAATTAACCATTAAGGGGAAAAAAATCCTTCCCAACTCCAAGTGGCAGTCAGATAACATACTCTTCTGGGAATAGCTAGTAATCATAGCCGAGGATGTCCTTCAATGCAGGGAAAGCATCCAAACCTATTTTAAATATAGAATTTGTCATAACTACTTCCTGTGGTAAAATATGCCACATTTTAACAATTTTTACTATAAGGAGTTCCTGCCTAAATAGATGGCAAAACCTTTTTTCCCTCCATACATCGCAGTTACTTTACTGGCACCACACCCTGGCGGTAGGACCACTAAAATTGCTGTGGGCTACCTGCACACAGCACAGTTACTAGCCTCTGGTGCGTCAGTGCCATTGTTACATAGCTACATAGTTTGGTTTTGGTTGGGAAAAAAAAAAGATATCTGTCCATCGATTTCAAGAAGGAAAAAAAAAAATATCACAAATACCAGTTAATGATATTTATGAGACATGGATTATTCCAAGGAACATAAAGCAAACCTTTTTTTGTTTTGTTTTATAAAGGAAAATGTTGTTGTTGTTGTTGTTTAACCACTTGTTAACCCCTCCTTGTTTAACCCCCCCTAAAGACCAGGCCATTTTTTGCAGTACTGGGTGTGCAGGCTTTTCAGCCTCCTGCACAGCCCAGCTAAGGAGCCCAGCGATCGGACTCACCTCCTTTTTTGTCCCTAAGGGGACATGCCGCTGGAGGGGTCCGATCGCTGCGACCATTTATTATTTTTTTCCGCAGCCTCTATGAGGCTCTCTCTCCCTCCCTCCTCTGTAATCTTTATGGAACAGGATGGCGATTTGTCCTGTATTGCTTCTCATAGGCATCAGCCTATGAGAGGACGGCGCTCCCCGGCCAATCAGAGGCTGGGGATCGCTGATCTCGTACAGCGCTGCCGGGGACTGCAGCGCTGTACAGTTGTAAACAAAGGGGATTTCTTTACCATTTTGTTTACAAACAGCCTGCTAGCCGTGATCGGCGGCTAGCAGGCTAATCACGGAACTCCGTTCCATGAAGTGGCAGGGAATGCGCGTGGCTGAAACTGCAGCCCCAGGGCTTGACGCCAATTGGCATTAGGCGGTCCTGGGGCTGCCACCGCTGTCATGTCCATTGCCGTGAGGCAGTCTTTAAGTAGTTAAATAATATAATTTTTAAAAGTGGTGGGAGTTGTTTTTACTTTTAACTGTGAGTGAGAATTGGTAAGAGATACTGTTGTACCCATATACCCTCCCCCACTTCAAATGACATGTGGTTTAACAAAACTCACCAAAATAAATAGAAACTGCCCACCATTGACCTCAAATCACCTAACACTTAGGCTGATTGTATTTATACACTAGTCTAACTAGGGTTCACTTAGGCATTGTAAGCCTAAGATTAGCAAGTAAATCAGCTGGTGAAGAACATGTGATGTAGGGCTGCAGTTAACTTATTGGAGGTAAGTGTTTTTATTCGTAGAATTGAACCAGACATAGAGTGTTCTTGCAAACACGGTTCACTTGTCTATAAAAAATAAGGTAGATAAAGGTCTTTTCCAACAACTTAAGTTTATTTTCATTATGATTTTAATTTTGATTATTACAAAATGCTTTATTTTCAACAGGCGCAGAGTGTTGGGCATTTCAGACGGGATTGAGCACATTGGAGACCTCCGCTGGGAATTGGCACTTTGTCTCCTGGCTGCTTGGACTGTTTGCTATTTCTGTATCTGGAAAGGGACAAAATCCACTGGGAAGGTAAGAATGAAATTGACCTTATTTATTTCAATCCAAAACTGCTATCTATACCAAATGTAGAAAGAACCAAAGGTGAAATATGTTAAAGCGGTATACAACTCTAACATAATCTATATATATATAGATATATATAAAATCGGATGTATGTGTCTATGTATGTGTGTGTGTATGTGCCGCGATCACTCGAAAACGCCTTGACTAATTTGAACAAAACTTGGTATACAGATCCCTTACTACCTGGGATGATATGTTCTGGGGGTCTCGCATCCCCCCTGCATAACTTGGCGGAGCTACAAACAGCTAATCAGATTTCACCCATCCATGTCAATGGAAAAATATAAATAGGAAAATATAAACTGCAGCCATTCTTACATTGTTAAGCGCAGGGTTTTCAAACTTGGCACACTTGGTCACTGGGTGAATGAGATTAAGATTCAGGAAAGTGGGTGGAGCCTACAACAGCCAATCAAATCTCACCTTATTGATTTTCAAGGGGAATATTTAAACTGCTGCCATTCTTACACTGTTAATAGCAGAGGCTTCAAACTTGCTACAGTCAGTCATTGGGTGACCGGGGTCCAAATTCACTAAAGGGGCGGGGCCACAAACAGCCTTGGTCATCATTGAGTGACTGTGTGTCCAGGTTACAAAAAGTGGGTGAAGCCAAAAACAAATTTCACTGGGAAAATATAAACTGCAGTCTGTGATGATTTGCTCAGCTGCCTGTGCAGGCAGGCAGCCTTTTGACCATTGTGTAGGTTTGCATGCTGCAGGACTCTGGAAAGAAGAGCTTCTGTCAGTTTTGCAGCTTGTGCTTGCAGAGGAATTTGCATACGTTGTCATGCAAATTGCCTGGCCACATTCATTGGAGGCGTGTACTATAAGTACCATGTCTTTCCCACAATGCTTCGCTGGTCATAAGGATTTCGTCCTATGTAACACTCCTGGTGGGGTGTCAGCCTTACACTCTGTTTGAAGATCAGCTTAAAGTAATTCCTGGAAACTGTGCTAGGCAGATTTCCCTAGGGCAGTTAGGGTTGTTTATCTGTTTTGTTTGTCTGTTGCCATTGTCCTGTCCCAACGGTGGTCGACAGGAAATGGTTCTGATCTCTGTTCTTGGAGTATAGCTGGTGCAGCGGTTGCTACCAGCTATCTCTTCTGTTCTGCCTCTCTGGATCGCGCTAGCCACTTTTTTTCGCTAGCGCTGTGGATCCTTCTGTTCTGTCTCCTGGGATCGCGCTAGCCACTTTTCGCTAGCGCTGTGGATCCTTCTGTTCTGTCTCCTGGGATCGCGCTAGCCACTTTTCGCTAGTGCTATGGATCCTTCTGTTCTGCTACTCTGTACCTGGATCGCGCTAGCCACTTTTCGCTAGTGCTGTGGATCCTATCTCTCGCTTGTCCCTGTTTTCGTGTGTCTGTCTTGTCTGCTACGACCGCTTGCTGGAGGCTCGGTGAGGTAACCGTTAAGCAAGTGTTCGCGTCCCCTGTTTCATGTTTGTCTGTCGATGGTTAGTTAGGCGTGCTTGTCTCTATTGTGCTTATCACGTGGAGACCGCGCATAACCGCGTGCACTTTTGCGAATGAGTGCGGTGTTCACGGTTAGCTAGCGTTTTTTATTTTCCTCATCTTCTCATTGTATTATTTGCTGTGCCTTTGCTACCCTCGTATTCTATTCTCATCTGCCTTGTGTCACGTCTGGCGATCGCACCTCTCGCGATTCTATTCCATATCTGCTGTTGTGTGTGCGTGGTCGCGGGGTGGCGACTGGATTGGCGCACACACATACAACCTGTCCCTTTGCTCGTTCTCATTCGCAATCGCCTCTCTTGCGATTGCGTTCTGCGCTTCGTACAATTCCTGTGTGGCATTTGTGGAGATACAGAGGATTGGTTCCTCTGCACTCCCCAGCGCCATCTGCCGACAAGATTTTCTCTCTACAGGTGCGCAGCACCTTTTGCTGGGTGCCTGCAATTACACGCTTGTGGAGGATTTCCGCCGTGTCAGCGCACGCGTTGTGCGCTGATCACGGAGAAAGTTCCACAATTGTTACACAGCCATTCTTGCACCGTTAATGGCAGTGTTCTCGAACTTTGCACAGTTGGTCACTGGGTGCCTGGGATTAATATTCAGGAAAATGGGTGGCGCCTACAACAGCCAGTCAAAATTCACATGTTGATTTTCAAGGGGAATATTTAAATTGATGCCATTCTTACACTGTTAATAGCAGATGCCTTAAACCTGGTACAGTCGGTCACTGGGTGACTGGGGTTCAAAATCAGAAAGGGCCAGAGTCACAAAAAGCCAATCAGATTTGTTAATTTCAATGGGAATATACAAATTATTGATACCAAGGACCCCAAAGCTCATAAACATGGTAATTGAGTGCCTGTATGTCAAGGTTAGAAAAAGTGGGCGGTGCCAACAACTAATTTTTTACATGGCAGGGTCCCTAAACTTGACACAGTTGGTCACTGGGTGACTGGAATTAATATTCAGAAATGTGGGTGGAGCCTACAACAGCCAATCAAAATTCACCTATTGATTTTCAAGGGAAGTATTGAAATGGCAGAGGCCTCAAATCTGCTACAGTCAGTCATTAAGTGCCTGGGGTTCTAATTCACTTAAGGATGGAGCTTCCATTCACACAATTTTGATGCCAGGAACCCGAAAGCTCACAAACTTGATCATTGAGTGACTGTGTGTCAAGGTTACAAAAAGTGGGTGGAGTCAAAAACAGATTTCCCTGGAATAATGTAAACTGCAGCCATTCTTCACTGTTAATGGCAGGGTCCTCAAACTTTGCACAGCTGGTTACTGGGTGGCTGGGATTAATATTCAGAAAAGTGGGTGTAGCCTAAAAAAGCCAATCAAAAATCACCTGTTGATTTTCAAGGGGCATATTAAAATTGCTGCCATTCTTGCACTGTTAATGGCACAAGCCTCAAACCTGGTACAGTTGGTTATTGTGTCACTGGGGTTCAAATTCAGAAAAGGGGGCGGAGCCACAAACAGACAATCAGATTTGTTTTGTTTCACTGGGAAAATACAAATTTTTGATGCCAAGGACTCCAAAACTCACAAACTTGGTCAGTGAGTGACTGTGTATCCAGGTTTCACTGGGAAAATGTAAACTGCAACCCTTCTTACACTGTTTAGGGCAGGGTTCTCAAACTTTGCACAGATGGTCACTGGGTGACTGAGATTATTATTCAGGGAAGAGGGTGTAGCCTATAATAGCCAATCAAAATTCACCTGTTGATTTTCAAGGGGAATATTTAAATTGCTGCCATTTTTACACTGTTAATAGCAGATGCCTCAAACCTGCTACAGTTGGTCATTGGGTGACTGTGGTTCAAATGCTGGAGAGGGGCACAGCCCCACATAGCCAATCTCATTTGTTTAATTTCTATGGGAATATACAAATTATTGATGCCAAAGACCCCAAAGCTCATAAAGTTGGTCATTGAGTGTTTGTATGTTAGGGTTAGAAAAGTGGGCACAAAAGTCAGCCCCAGCCAAATACATACCCGGGCAAGGCCGGGTCATCAGCTAGTATTCAATAAAAACTTGTTTTCCTACTTTTTATATGCCATACCGTTATCATATTTGCTTTTGTGCATAAGTATTATTATTCATTTAGAAATTATACATTTCCAAAGTACACTTTTTTTTTCTCTGAGAGCTGACTTTGCATTTTATTTATAACTGCTTTATTCATGTTCTAAGGTAAGCATAAATGCTTCCTGATTCTCTAACTTTGTTCAGCAGAGCCTGCAATGTCAGAGAAGTGTTTATTTACATTCCTCACTTAATATAATTGAATACAAGATAACATTATCTGCACTTCGGAACTCCTAATGCTGGGTACACACAATGCGATTTCCCGCTCGATCAGCGGGATCAATCGATTATTTCCAACATGTTCGATCGGGTTTCGATCGATACAGCCGTCGATCTTGCATTCTTAACATGCACAATCGACGGCTGTATCGATCGAAACCTGATCGAATATGTCGGAAATAATCGATCGATCCCGCTAATCGAGCGGTAAATCGTATTGTGTGTACCCAGCATTAGTCCTGTTTGTAACACTTTGAATGCTGTTCTAGTTAAAAAAAATGCTGGTTGTATATAATTTGCTGTAAATAATCTATTAGAACAAAGAAGAAATATTAGGTTTCATTCGGCTTTAATGAGGGCAGGGTTTCCCATTCAGTGCAGTATGTACTTGCCTGCAGGCGTCATAATTTCAGGTTCTTGCCTAGTCACCACACCAGATGTACATAGCAAGGAAATGAGCAGCGCTACTTAAAAACAGACTAGTGCCTACCTGCAAAAGAGTGCAAGCCCCACTTGTGGGGTCGAATACACACCGAGCATACACATGACCTGTCTACCACTGGAGGGTGTTGGTTTCCTGTAACAGCTTGCATGCAACCTATTAAGTACTCATCCCTCCCACTGTGAAGAAGTCAATCCTCCATGGGAGGGGCCTAACACTAACTAGTCCCCTCCCATGGAGGATTGACTTCTTCGCAGTGGGAGGGATGAGTAGTTAATAGGTTGCATGCAGTGGCGGCTCCAGGAAATTTTTTTAGGGGGTGCTATGCAGGTGCTGGACCAATTTCCGGGGGAGCTGACGACCTGTGGCGCGCAAAGCGCGCCGCGGCAAACAATGGGGGTGGCTACAACGCGGCGAAAAAATGGGCGTGGTCATGACCGGATGAGGGCGGGGCTAACTGTAATTTAAAGTGAACCCAGGGTGAGAGTGATATGGTGGCTGCCATATTTATTTCCTTTTAAACAATACTAGTTGCCTGGCAGCCCTGCTGATCTATTTGGCTGTAGTAGTGAACTGAATTACACCAGAAACAAGCCATGCAGCTAATCTTGTCAGTTCTGACAATATTGTCAGAAACCCCTGACCTGCTGCATGCTTGTTCAGGGTCTATGGTTGAAAGAATAAGAGGCAGAGGACCAGCACGGCAGCCAGGCAACTGGTATTGCTTAAAGGGAGATAAATATGGCAGCCTCAATATTATTCTCACCTCGGGTTCCCTTTAAAAGTGCAACGCAAAGACAGAGGGCCCAAGTTTTGGTGACCCTTTTCCCAGAAAATTCACATAATTGTGCAGGTTTTCTCAAGAAAATACACGTAGTGTGAGCAGATTTTAACAAAAAACACGTCCAATGACCCCAATATGCACAATCGTTATCAGATATGGCTCCAATATGCACAGTCGGTAGCAGATATGACCCCAATATGCACAATCGTTATCAGATATGGCCCCAATATGCACAATCGTTATCAGATATGGCCCCAATATGCACAATCGTTATCAGATATGGCCCCAATATGCACAATCGTTATCAGATATGGCCCCAATATGCACAATCGTTATCAGATATGGCCCCAATATGCACAATCGGTAGCAGATATGACCCCAATATGCACAATCGTTATCAGATATGGCCCCAATATGCACAATCGTTATCAGATATGGCCCCAATATGCACAATCGTTATCAGATATGGCCCCAATATGCACAATCGTTATCAGATATGGTCCCAATATGCACAATCGGTAGCAGATATGGTCCCAATATGCACAATCGGTAGCAGATATGGTCCCAATATGCACAATCGGTGGCAGATATGGTCCCAATATGCACAATCGGTGGCAGATATGGTCCCAATATGCACAATCGGTGGCAGATATGGTCCTAATATGCACAATCGGTAGCAGATATGGCCCCAATATGCACAATCGGTAGCAGATATGGCCCCAATATGCACAATCGGTAGCAGATATGACCCCAATATGCACAATCCGTAGCAGAAATGACCCCAATATGCACAATCCGTAGCAGAAATGACCCCAATATGCACAATCTGTAGCAGATATGACCCCAATATGCACAATCTGTAGCAGATATGACCCCAATATGCACAATCGGTAGCAGATATGACCCCAATATGCACAATCGGTAGCAGATATGACCCCAATATGCACAATCGGTAGCAGATATGACCCCAATATGCACAATCGGTAGCAGATATGACTCCAATATGCACAATCCGTAGCAGATATGACCCCAATATGCACAATCGGTAGCAGAAATGACCCCAATATGCACAGTCGGTAGCAGAAATGACCCCAATATGCACAATCGGTAGCAGAAATGACCCCAATATGCACAATCGGTAGCAGAAATGACCCCAATATGCACAATCGGTAGCAGAAATGACCCCAATATGCACAATCCGTAGCAGATATGACCCCAATATGCACAATCCGTAGCAGATATGACCCCAATATGCACAATCCGTAGCAGATATGACCCCAATATGCACAATCAGCATCACCTGAAAAAGAAAAGAAAAACCCATTTACTCACCTACAGCCAGAAGACCTTCTTTCCCGACCTCCTGTCCCGAGTCCCGACCTCATTGTGGCGCGCAGCGCCCGCGCGCCCACGATCCTCTTCCTTCCCGACGTCACGACGAGACTTCCTGCCTGCATGCAGAGAGCAGGGCTACGGGAAAATGGCCGCCCGAAGCCATGCACTGCAGACTCGAAGTCTGCAGAACAGGGCTCCTGGCGGCCATCTTACCGTAGCCCTGCCTGCTGCTCCGTGCTGCCGCTGTGTGAACTGACTTGGCGTCTTTCAGACGCCTGAAGTCAGTTCACTCCAGGGGGTGCTTTGGGGGTGCTTGGACAATTCTAGGGGGTGCTCGAGCACCCCCAAGCACCCCCCTGGCGCCGCCCCTGGTTGCATGCAAGCTGTTACAGGAAACCAACATCCTCCATTGGTAGACAGGTCATGTGTATGCTCGGTGTGTATTCGACCCCACAAGTGGGGCTTGCACTCTTTTGCAGGTAGGCACTAGTCTGTTTTTAAAGCGGAATATAACCCTGCATTTCAACTTTGCTCTAAAACATTATTTACAGCATATTATATGCAAAAAGCATTTTTTTTTACTAGACCAGCATTGGAAGGGTTAAACACAGAGGTTTTAAGTTCCGTGCAGACATTCAGATGGTTACATTCTATTTAGTTAGTGTGTAACTGTTTATCAATAGATACATCTCTTTGGCTGTCCTCCAAGCTCCTTCTCAGTGAGAGAGATGAGTCATAATAAACACATTTGTAAACAAAAAGTATCTAACTCAAGTTCGGATTCGGTTGCAGAAATCTCTAGGGACTTTAAAGCCCTGTGTAACCCTTCCAATGCTGGTCTAGTAAAAAAAAAAATGCTGGTTGCATATAATATACTGTAAATAATGTTTTAGAGCAAAGTTGAAATGCAGGGTTATATTCCGCTTTAAGTAGCGCTGCTCATTTCCTTGCTATGTACTAATTTAATTAGTTTTTGGTCAGCTGCTCCCACTTAACAGCCATGCTTTTGGTGTAAATGCAGAGCTTCTGTTTGGGTTCAAGGTGCGTTTGTAGTTCCTGGGGGGGCTCAGCGCATCTCTGATTGGAGGCCATTCGGAGGCGGCCTGGTGTTGCACTGATCCACCTTTTGCGCAATTTTCGATTACACCAGATGTGTTTTTAGGCATAGACATTCCAGGCCACTGCCTGGAGTGCCATTAGTCCTGGGGGGTGCCATGCCCCTGATTAAGCCACACCCCCAAACAAAAAACCCACCACTGAACAAAGCCATGCCTGTCGAACAAAGCCATGCCCCCCATGGGTATTTGTGTCTCCTGTACCCTTGTGGCTCCATTTGTCCCCTTAGTGCCACCTTCAGTCCCCCTGTGCTACCTTTGCTCACCTTTTTGTGTGTCCCTCTATCCCTCTATGACTCCTTCTGTCTCTATTTGTGCCTTCTTCTGTCTCCTTGTTTCACCTTCAGTTCCCCTGTGCCACCTCTGCCTCCCTGTGCAACCAGAGAGGGATTAACCACTTGAGGACCACAGTCTTTCTACCCCTTAAGGACCAGAGCCTTTTTTTCCATTCAGACCACTGCAGATTTAACGGTTTATTGCTCGGTTATACTACCTACTATCTAAATGAATTTTCCCTCCTTTTCTTGTCACTAATACAGCTTTCTTTTGGTGCTATTTGATTGCTGCTGAGATTTTTAGTTTTTATTATATTCATGAAAAAAATCCATGAATTTTGTCAAAAAAATGATTTTTTTTTAACTTTCTGTGATAAAATTTGTCAAATAAAGTAATATTTCTATATACATTTTTGTCCAAATGTATTGTGCTACATGTCTTTGATAAAAAAAAAAACATTTAGTCTATATTTATTGGTTTGGGTAAAAGTTATAGCGTTTACAAGCTATGGTGCAAACAGTGAATTTTCCCATTTTGAAGCATCTCCAACTTTTCTGAGCACCTGTCATGTTTCATGAGGTGCTAAAATTCCAGGATAGTATAAATACCCCCCAAATGACCCCATTTTGGAAAGAAGACATTCCAAAGTATTCACTGAGAGACATGGTGAGTTCATAGAAGATTTTATTTTTTGTCACAAGTAAGCGGAAAATGACACTTTGAGACCAAAAAAAAAAGTTTCCATTTCTGCTAACTTGTGACAAAAAAAAAAAATGAAATCTGCCACGGACTCACCATGCCCATCTCTGAATACCTTGAAGCGTCTGCTTTCCAAAATGGGGTCATTTGTGGGGTGTGTTTACTGTCCTGGCATTTTGGGGGTTGCTAAATTGTAAGCACCCCTGTAAAGCCTAAAGGTGCTCATTGGACTGTGGGCCCCTTAGCGCAGTTAGGCTGCAAAAAAGTGCCACACATGTGGTATTGCCGTACTCAGGAGAAGTAGTATAATGTGTTTTAGGGTGTATTTTTACACATACCTATGCTGGGTTGGAGAAATATCTCTGTAAATGACAATGTTTTGATTTTTTTTTACACACAATTGTTCATTTACAGAGAGATTTCTCCTACCCAGCATGGGTATGTGTAAAAATACACCCAAAAACACATTATACTACTTCTCCTGAGTACAGCGATACCACATGTGTGGCACTTTTTTGCACCCTAACTGCGCTAAGGGGCCCAAAGTCCAATGAGTACCTTTAGGATTTCACAGGTCGTTTTGAGACATTTGGTTTCAGGACTATGCCTCACGGTTTAGGGCCCCTAAAATGCCAGGGCAGTTTAGGAACCCCACAAGTGACCCCATTTTAGAAAGACAACGCCACAAGGTATTCTGTTAGGAGTATGGTGAGTTCATAGAAGGTTTTTTTTTTGTCACAAGTTAGCGGAAATTGACACTTGATAAAAAAAAACAATAAAAATCAATTTCCGCTAACTTGTGACAAAAAAAAAATCTTCTATGAACTCACCATACCACTAACAGAATACCTTGGGGTGTCTTCTTTCTAAAATGGGGTCACTTGTGGGGTTCATGTACTGCCCTGGCATTTTAGGGGCCCTAAACCGTGAGGAGTAGTCTTGAAACCAAATTTCTCAAAATGACCTGTGAAATCCTAAAGGTACTCATTGGACTTTGGGCCCCTTAGCGCAGTTAGGGTGCAAAAAAGTGCCACATATGTGGCTCTCGTACACCAACATTTCCTCTCTATTCCTCCCCCTAACTGCCCAGAGAGAAACCGAAACTATATACGCTGCTACCAGCATAACACAGAAAGATAACACACAGCTGTAGAAAAAAACACTGTCAATATATAACAGACCACAAACATTGCTACAAAACCAAATAAATGAAACGCTATACTTGCCTGGCTCTACAGACTTGTACCGACTTCCAATCCGATCAGCTGACGGCAAGTTCTTTCCACGAGTCGATGGACCTCGGTGAGCGTTTACTGAGCGTTCTCTCAGCGGATTCTCCGGTCCCGAAGGTAACTTGCTCAAAACCTCTGCCTGGGATACCTCACCACGGAATCCTTTGTTCGGCTAGATTGCGTGTACATTACAATCCAAATAAAACAGGTCCATGACTCGCCGCTGATCATCACTCGTATTGCAGTCCGTGTGTTGGCTTCTCTAGCGGCCTCCCACACACCACCTATTCTCTTGATAAGCTTTCTTTCCAGTCCGCGTCAACTCCGCTTGTGTCGCTGTGGAATATCTTGAAAACTAGATAACAGACTGACATCTGGCCCGGTCCTTGCCTGCCTTTTCTGCTAGACAGCGCAGCTGGGTTCACGGCACCAATTGTAATATCCACCTTTTGCTCCGGCACCAGCAAACTCATCAGCAGGAGTTTGCAAACATGACTCCTCACACAGCAAGCAGGAGATAGACTTTTCTCAGGCTTCTTCAATGTTTACGGAGTTTATTCAGAAAACAGATATACAGATAGATACAGTTCATCTTATCCTAGCAAGCAAAGCAGATCTTCATGTTTCTTGGCGTTACCGCTCTTGCCTAACCCCCTGCGGAAGTTAGTCAGGTATTCTTATATCTACTCTATGTTACACTAGACTACCTATGTACAGCATACATCATATCAGATTACAGAAAGGAATGAACATACTTAGAGAAATAATTGGGTTCCAGTCAGTAGAAGTCAGAGATGGAGGGCTTGAAAGTATGAAGCAGAGTCAGCTCTGATCACCCACCTCCGTTTTAATACCGACTAGGAAAGAGTTAACTGTGACATCATATTCGCCCTCCCCTAGACCAGACTATTGGTTGGGCCACCTCGTGGTGTCATAATACCCACCCACTCGATTAATATTTAATGTCACCTTTCCTTTACTTACTGGAATGTGGATGTTTATTAAATATGGCTGATGTTTATTGTTCCAGTGGCGTACAAGCTGAGGTCAGCGAGACCTGCGGCCTTGTCCACAGAACAGCTTCTTGGTATGTTCTAGGTCTGCTGACAGAACTGCAGATTTTCTCATTAAGAGAAAATCCCTTAGGGCTCTTTCACATTAGGGCAGATTTTCTGCGTTTCAACGCAAAGGGTAAAGTTTGCGTTACCCAAGGTGAAATGAAAGTCCATAGACTTTCATTTTAGCTTTCACATATAACGCAGCCTTTTTGTGCGTTGAGTTACACTGCACCCAGGCGCAGTTTTTCGGCCGACGCTAGCTTTATGCGTTACAATGTTAGTCAATGTAAAACGCACACTATGCGTTTTTAATCCGTTAACGCAGGCAATCAGTGCCAGAATGCAACAGAGGAACAATGTAGAAAGTTGAAAGCTAAAAGAAAAAAAAATTACCTGCATTTTTCTATGTGCTGTAACGCATTGAAAACGGATTAAAAACGCACACTCACTGCAGTGCAACGCATATCAAAACGCATTAAAACGCATACAACAAAAGGTATGCTTTGAGCGTTCTCCAACGCAAGCTCTGATGTGAAAGAGCCCTTAAAGGGCAGGTCTGCTCCTCAAGCCTTTTTGACTAACTCAGTCCAAATAACTGAGGCCTACTTAAATAATAACACTCAGGAGAAGTAGTATAATGTGTTTTGTGGTGTATTTTTACATATACCCACGCTGGGTGGGAGAAATATCTCTGTAAATGACAATTTTTTGATTTTTTTACACACAATTGTCTATTTACAGAGATATTTCTCCCACTCAGCATGGGTATGTGTAAAAATACACCACAAAACACATTATACAACTTCTACTCAGGGCCGGCCCGCTCATGAGGCGGGGTGAAACTTTTGCCTCAGGCGGCAAAGTTCTAGGGGTGGCATCCGCCCGCCCGTGGGTGCGGGGGTGCCGGCCGCCGAGCTGGAGGGGTAGCTGGCAGGACGGGGGTATTGGGCCTAGTGGCGGGAGGGGGGGTCGGACCCCCCCTCCCTCGCCTGGGTCCCCCGATCTGCGCTCCCCTCCAGCTTTAAATGTAGTGTAAGTAGCCGACAGACAGTAAGAGGCACGGGCGGGGGATCACTCCTCGTTCCAGCGTGCGCTCCACTGACGTCACTTCCTTCAACGCCGCCCACAGTATTGTATGTGGCCGGCGTTGCAGGAAGTGACGTCAGTGGAGCGCACGTTGGAATGAGGAAGGTGAGTGATCCCCCGCCCGTGCCTCTTACTGTCTGTCGGCTGCTTACGCTACATTTAACCACCTTAGCGGTATGGACAAGCTCGGCTTGTCCATTACCGCCAGAGGTGCCGCTCAGGCCCTGCTGGGCCGATTTTGATAAAATAAAAAGCAGCACACGTAGCCGGCACTTTGCCAGCCACGTGTGCTGCCTGATCGCCGCCGCTCTGCGGCGATCCGCCGCGAGCAGCGGCGAAAGAGGGTCCCCCCAGCCGCCCGAGCCCTGCGCAGCCGGAACAAATAGTTCCGGCCAGCGCTAAGGGCTGGATCGGAGGCGGCTGACGTCAGGACGTCGGCTGACATCCATGACGTCACTCCGCTTGTCGCCATGGCGACGAGGAAAGCCAAACAAGGAAGGCTGCTCATTGCAGCCTTCCTTGTTACTTATGCTTGCCGGAGGCGATCAGAAGAACGCCTCCGGAGCGCCCTCTAGTGGGCTTTCATGCAGCCAACTTTCAGTTGGCTGCATGAAATAGTTTTTTTTTTATTAAAAAAAAAAACTCCCGCAGCCGCCCTGGTGATCTCAATAGAACGCCAGGGTTGTTAAAGCTGGAGGGGAGCGCAGATCGGGGGACCCAGGCAAGGGAGAGGGGGGTCCGACCCCGCCGCTGGCATATTTTTCAAAACTTGCCTCAGGCGGCAAAACTGCGGTAAGGGGCCCAACATCCTATGAGTACCTTTAGGATTTCACAGGTCATTTTGAGGCATTTGGTTTCTAGACTACTCCTCACGGTTTAGGTCCCCTAAAATGCCAGGGCAGTATAGGAACCCCACAAGTTACCCCAGTGGCTGAATGGAGTAATGGTTAAGGGCTCTGCCTCTGATGCAGGAGACCAGGGTTCGAATCTCGGCTCTGCCTGTTCAGTAAGCCAGCACCTATTCAGTAGGAGACCTTAGGCCAGTCTCCCTAACACTGCTACTGCCTGTAGAGCGCGCCCTAGTGGCTGCAGCTCTGGCGCTTTGAGTCCGCCAGGAGAAAAGCGCGATATAAGTGTTCTGTGCTTGGTTTGTTTGTTTGATTTTAGAAAGAAGACACCCCAAGGTATTCCGTTAGTAGTATGGTGAGTTCACAGAAGATTTTATTTTTTGTCACAAGTTAGCGGAATTTGATTTTTTTTTTTCACAAAGTGTCATTTTCCACTAACTTGTGACAAAAAAAATAAAAACTTCTATGAACTCACCATACTACTAACAGAATACCTTGGGGTGTCTTCTTTCTAAAATGGGGTCACTTGTGGGGTTCCGACACTGCCCTGGCATTTTAGGGGCCCTAAACCGTGAGGAGTAGTCTGGAAAGCAAATACCTCAAAATGACCTGTGAATAGGACGTTGGGCCCCTTAGCGCACCTAGACTGCAAAAGTGTCACACATGTGGTATTGCCGTACTCAGGAGAAGTAGTATAATGTGTTTTGGGGTGTATTTTTACACATACCCATGCTAGGTGGGAGAAATATCTCTGTAAATGGACAATTGTGTGTAAAAAAATCAAAAAAATGTCATTTACAGAGATACTTCTCCCACCCAGCATGGGTATGTGTAAAAATACACCCCAAAACACATTATACTACTTCTCCTGAGTACGGCGATACCACATGTGTGACATTTTTTTGCAGCCTAGGTGCGCTAAGGGGCCCAACGTCCGATTCACGGGTCATTTTGAGGCATTTGGTTTCTAGACTACTCACGGTTTAGGGCCCCTAAAATGCCAGGGCAGTATAGGAACTCACATAAGACACCCCAAGGTATTCCGTTAGGTGTATGGTGAGTTCATAGAAGATTTTATTTTTTGTCGCAAGTTAGTGGAAAATGACACTTTGTGAAAAAACAATAAAAATCAATTTCTGCTAACTTTTGACAAAAAATTAAATCTTCTATGAACTCGTCATACACCTAACGGAATACCTTGGGCTGTCTTTTTTTCTAAAATGGGGTCACTTGTGGGGTTCCTATACTGCCCTGGCATTTTAGGGGCCCAAAACCATGAGGAGTAGTCTTAAAACCAAATGCCTCAAAATGACTGTTCAGGGGTATAAGCATCTGCAAATTTTGATGACAGGTGGTCTATGAGGGGGCGAATTTTGTGGAACCAGTCATAAGCAGGGTGGCCTCTTAGATGACAGGTTGTATTGGGCCTGATCTGATGGATAGGAGTGCTAGGGGGGGTGACGGGAGGTGATTGATGGGTGTCTCAGGGGGTGGTTAGAGGGGAAAATAGATGCAATCAATGCACTGGGGAGGTGATCGGAATGGGGTCTGAGGGGGATCTGAGGGTTTGGCCGAGTGATCAGGAGCCCACACGGGGCAAATTAGGGCCTGATCTGATGGGTAGGTGTGCAGGTGCTGACAGGAGGTGATTGATGGGTGTCTCAAGGTGTGATTAGGGGGGGAATAGATGCAAGAAATGCACTGGCGAGGTGATCAGGGCTGGGGTCAGAGGGCATTCTGAGGGTGTGGGTGGGTGATTGGGTGCCCTAGGGGCAGATAGGGGTCTGATCTGATAGGTAGCAGTGACAGGTGGTGACAGGGGGTGATTGATGGGTAATTAGTGGGTGTTTAGAGGAGAGAACAGATGTAAACAATGCACCAATGCACTTGGGAGGTGATCTGACGGCGGGTCTGCGGGCGATCTGATGGTGTGGGTGGGTGATCAGATTGCCCGCAAGGGGCAGGTTCGGGGCTGATTGATAGGTGGCAGTGACAGGGGGTGATTGATGGGTGATTGACAGGTCATTGACAGGCGATCAGTGGGTTATTACAGGGAAGAACAGATGTAAATAATGCACTGGCAAATTGATATGGGGGGGGGGGGGTCTGAGAGCAATCTGAGCGTGTGGGCGGGTGATTGGGTGCCCGCAAGGGGCAGATTAGGGTCTGATCTGATTGGTAACAGTGACAGGTGGTGAAAGGGGGTGATTGATGGGTGATTGATGGGTAATTAGTGGGTGTTTAGAGGAGAGAACAGATGTAAACAATGCACTTGGGAGGTGATCTGATGGCGGGTCTGCGGGCGATCTGATGGTGTGGGTGGGTGATCAGATTGCACGCAAGGGGCAGGTTAGGGGCTGATTAATGGGTGGCAGTGACAGGGGGTGATTGAAGTGTGATTGACAGGTGATTGACAGGTGATTGACAGGTGATCAGTGGGTTATTACAGGGAAGAACAGATGTAAATAATGCACTGTCGAATTGATAAGGGCGGGGGGGGGGGGGTCTGAGGGCAATCTGAGCATGTGGGTGGTTGATTGGATGCCCGCAAGGGGCAGATTAGGGTCTAATCTGATGGGTAACAGTGACAGGTGGTGATAGGGGGTGATTGATGGGTAATTAGTGGGTGTTTAGAGGAGAGAACAGATGTAATCAATGCACTTGGGAGGTGATCTGACGGCGGGTCTGAGGGTGATCTGATGGTGTGGGTGGGTGATCAGATTGCCCGCAAGGGGCAGGTTAGGGGCTGATTGATGGGTGGCAGTGACAGGGGGTGATTGATGGGTGATTGACAGGTGATTGACCGGTGATCAGTGGGTTATTACAGGGAAGAACAGATGTAAATAATGCACTGGCGAATTGATAAGGGGGGGTCTGAGGGCAATCTAAGCGTGTGGGCGGGTGATTGGGTGCCCGCAAGGGGCAGATTAGGGTCTGATCTGATCGGTAACAGTGACAGGTGGTGAAAGGGGGTGATTGATGGGTGATTGATGGGTAATTAGTGGGTGTTTATAGGAGAGAACAGATGTAAGCAATGCACTTGGGAGGTGATCTGATGGCGGGTCTGCGGGCGATCTGATGGTGTGGGTGGGTGATCAGATTACCCACAAGGGGCAGGTTAGGGGCTGATTGATGGGTGGCAGCGACAGGGGGTGATTGATAGGTTATTGACAGGTGATTGACAGGTGATCAGTGGGTTATTACAGGGGGGATAGATGCATACAGTACACAGGGGGGGGGTCTGGGGAGAATCTGAGGGGTGGGGGGTGATCAGGAGCCCCCAGGGGGCAGTTTAGGGCATAAAAAAATAGCGTTGACAGATAGTGACAGGGAGTGATTGATGGGTGATTAGGGGGGTGATTGGGTGCAAACAGTGGTCTGGGGGTGGGCAGGGGGGGGTCTGAGGGGTGCTGTGGGCGATCAGGGGGCAGGGGGGGGCAGATCAGTGTGTTTGGGTGCAGACTAGGGTGGCTGCAGCCTGCCCTGGTGGTCCCTCGGACACTGGGACCACCAGGGCAGGAGGCAGCCTGTATAATACGCTTTGTATACATTACAAAGCGTATTATACGCTTTGCATGCGGTGATCGTGGGGTTAACAACCCGCTGGCGCCTCCAAATGGCCAGCGAGTTGTCGTCGCGGGTGGGCGGAGCCAGTTGCCGGGGGAAGCGTGCATAACCAGTGACGCGATCGCTCCCCGGGCATACCGAAAGGACGCAAAGTCGATGGGCGTATTGCGGTCCTTTCGGCATCCACTTTGCCGCCGCCCATCGGCTGTGGGCAGTCGGTAAGAGGTTAAAGGAAACCTGAACTGAGTAAAATTATTTAAGACAAACACATGATGTACCTGAAAATAAATATTACACACTTACCTCGCTGTCAATTCCTCTCAGAAGATCAGTATTTTCTACTAACAATGATCTTTTCCAGTTCTGACAAGATTTTGTCAGAACTGAAATATATCAGTTGCTGTCAGTTATATATAATTTACTGTCAGTTATAGATGAAAGGACAACCAATGTGCAAGGTAATGTCCATGTTTCCCTATGGCTCAAGTGGGAGATATTACAGTTTAACAGTGTGGTGGCCAGGAAGCTGTAATAGGGTAATGACCATTTTCAATGGAAGACAGATAATTTTATTGATCACAGTGGACAAACAGGACGTAGGAGAGGAGAAAGAGTTTGAGAAGTAGACTGCATGGGAGGTAAGTATAATGTATGTATGTTTATTTTGACTTTTTCAGTTCAGGCTCTCCTTAAGGTAATATGGTGCCCTAGGAGACTTCGGGGGCACCCCTGATGACCACCTACCTTTATTTGGCATGATTTTGTTGGGGCTAGCATAAACCGCTTTTAAACTCTCTCCGGGCCCTAGGCACTGACCATAATGCCTTGTGGATGATCTGCCTCTGTGTGCTTCACTCTGTGCCTCCCTTTGACCCACTGTGCCTTCTTCTGTCCCCCTTTGTGCATCTTTCTATGCCCCTTTGTGCCTCCTTCTGTCCCCTTGTCCCACTAATCCAAATCCAAATCCAAAAAAGCTTTATTGGCAGGACCAAATACATTTAGCATTGCCAAAGCAAAACAAGACAAAACATTAACATGGGGGGGGGGTTGTGGGAATAGGGAAGGATATAGGGAGTTGGGGTATATAGTCCATAGGTGTGTGGATGATGTAAGGGGCAGCATGGGGGACTGGGATATACAGTCCATAGGGGGGTATTGGGGGGGAATACAGTCCATGTGGTATCATGTTCCTCTCAGTTGGTGGCAGGCTGTGACATATCGGGCAGCTATTTGCACGGTTGTTTCCTCCTCCCCCAGTAGGATGTAGAGTTTCCGCTCCTCATCTGTGGAGGTAAAATCCTGGATGTGGGCGGAGAGTCTCTGGAAGTGGGCGGTCCTCACAGGTGCGTATTTGCTGCAGTGTAGCAGGAAGTGGGCCTCATCCTCCAAGACCTCCTGGTCGCATTGTCTGCACAGTCTCTCCTCCCGGGGCTTCCATGTCTGTCTGTGCCGCCCTGTCTCTATCTCCAGGCTGTGGGCACTCAGACGGTACAAACTCAAGACCTGTCTGTCTTTGTGGTGATGTAGCCTCCCCAGATATGGAGCCATTGTGTACTCCCTCTGTAGTGATTGATAGACAGCGAGTTTCTTGGAATTCTTTATGTCACTTCTCCATTCCTCTATGTATCGTTCCTTGCAGCTTTCTATAGTCTGTTTTATTTGGGCTTTTGTCAGCCTGTGTTGGTGGCCTTGGCTGGGCTGGCTGCTGATGCTTTGCTTGAGAGCGCGTGGTATGGCCTCGCCCCCCTGGCTCAGTGAGGCTTTATGGTGGTAAGTGCTGGGGTTGCTGCTCTGTATATGCGCCCAGTATGAGAGTGCCCTCTGCTGGATAGTAAGCCATAGTGGGAACCTGCCTAGCTCTGCCCGGCAAGCTGAGTTTGAAGTGCTTCGATGGACTTGGAGGAGATACTTGCAGAACTCTAGATGGAAGATTTCTGTTGGGCTGGAGTCCCATTTTGATTGGTCAGGGTAGGTGACCGGGCCCCATACCTCACTGCTATAGAGCAGGATTGGGGTGATGATGCTGTCGAATATCTTTGCCCACACTCTCACTGGTGGTTTTAGGTGGTAAAGCTGTCTTCTGATGGCATAAAATGTTCTGCGGGCTTTGTCTTTCAGGGCCTGTACTGCTGGTTTAAAGCTTCCTGATTGGTTGATCTCCAGCCCCAGGTAGGTGTAGCTGTTAGTGGACACCAGTGGGGAGCCATTTAATATAAATGAGGAGGTAGGGGTTTTATTTCCATTCTTCCTCTGGAACACCATCACTTTTGTCTTCTTTGGGTTGATGGGCAGTGCCCATGTGGTACAGAAAGTCTCCAATACTGACAGGCTGTCCTGTAGTCCTTTCTCTGTTGGGGAGAGCAGCACAAGGTCATCTGCATACAGCAGGAACTTCACCTCACGGTCATGCAGGAGGAGGCCTGGAGCTGGGAAGGATTCCAGGGCTACAGCCAGTTGGTTAATGTATATGTTAAAGAGTGTTGGGCTCAGACTGCAGCCCTGCCTGACTCCTCGACCCTGCTTGAAGAACGCACTTCTCTTCCCATCTACTTTCACACTGCATTGGTTCCCAGTATATGAACTCTTGATGACATCATAGGTTTTTCCTCCTATTCCACTCTCTAGGAGTTTTAGGAAAAGGCCTGGGTGCCACACTGAGTCAAACGCCTTCTTAAAATCAACAAAGCAAGCGTGTATTTTGCCACGTGAGTTGTGGACATGGGTCTTGATGAGGCTGTGCAGTGTGTAGATGTGGTCGGTTGTGCGGTGGTTTGGCATGAACCCGGCTTGGCTTTTGCTGAGTACGTCCTGCTGTGTGAGGAAGGAGAGGATCCTCTTATTGATGATGCTGTTAAACAGTTTCCCCAGTGTGCTGCTGACACAGATTCCTCTGTAGTTTGCTGGATCATATCTGTCTCCATTCTTGTAGATGGGTGTTATGAGGCCTTCACTCCAGGCCTGAGGAAAGGAGCCCGCCCTCAGGATAAGGTTGAATAGTCTTGCGAGTGCCTCATGTATGTCCGGGGGGCTGTATTTGATCATCTCTGGCAGGATGCCATCGGTACCGCTAGCCTTCTTACATTTTATCAGCTTTGTTCTTTCTCTTATTTCCTGCACCGTGATTGGTGTATCCAGAGGGTTTTGAAAGTCCTTGATTGTCTCCTCCATGTCCTTCAGTTTTGCGGCTATTTGTTTCTGCTCCAGGGTTTGGGCATTTTCTGGGATGTCTTTGTAGAGGTTCCTGAAGTAGTGGAGCCAAATGTGGCCATTTTGGATATGAAGAGGGCTTTTTTTAGGCTTTGCACCGATATGGTTCCAGGTCTCCCAGAATGAGTTGTCTTGGAGGGAGTCCTCCAGCTGTTGGAGTTTGTGGGAGATGTGGCTCTGTTTTTTCTGCCTGAGGGTGTCTTTGTATTGTCTCTGTAGGTGGTCATGGGTTTCCCTTAGGTCTCGGTTGTTGGGGTCTCTGTGTTTTTGGTTAGAGGCTGCCCTTAGCGAATTACGTAGAGCCTTGCATTCACTGTCAAACCATTTTTGGGACTGTTTATTTGTGGATCTCTTGAAGTTGGTCTGCTTGAGGCCTGCTTGTACTGCCATGGTATGTAGGATGTTACTGAAGTCCTTCACTGCATGGCTGACACCTTGTTGGTTTGGTTCATATGGGTTGTTATAAAAGTTTGTCAGCAGTTCTTGGATTTTGGCAGTTTTGGTCATGTTGGTGTATTCGGTGGCAGACTGTTTGGGCCATTTGAGGGGTGGTGGCAGCTTGTAGAGACCGGTCTGATGAGGCTGCTGTGTGGTTGGTTTGTCGGTGGATTTCAGGTACAGCAGGATTTGGCTGTGGTCTGACAGGTGTGTTTCAGGGGTGACTATGAGGGCATTGATGTTTATGGGATCTGTGTCTGTGACAGCATAATCTACCACACTGCTGCCTACGTGTGAGTTCATAGTGAATCTCCCAAGAGAGTCACCCCTGGTTCGCCCATTCATTATGTATAGGCCAAGGCTCCGACACAGGTTCAACAGGGCTTTCCCGCTTTTGTTTACTGTCTTGTCATAGCTGTTTCTTGCTGTCTGCATTGGTTCCTGGTAGTAGCTCTCTCCTCCAAGTATGTATGCGTTTCCCTCAGAGGTCAGATAGTCCTTCTCTGTGCCTGTTCTCGCATTAAGGTCTCCATAGATGAGTACTCTGCCCTGAGACTGGAAGTGGCTGGCTTCTCTTTGTAGGACCTCATAGATGTCAGGTTTGTAGTAAGGGGACTCTGTTGGGGGGATATATGCTGCACACAGGTACATGTCAGACTGAGAGGTGAGGATGGAGCTGTTTATTTTGATCCAGATGTGGCTGTCTCCTCGTTTGATAGCTTTAATGTGCTCTGTAAGCTCCTCCTTGTACCAGATTAGTATGCCTCCTGAACGACGACCCTGTTTAACGTTCTTGTTTTTCTGTGAAGATACAGAGAATTCCCTGTATCCCATGGGTGCAAGAGATTCATCCTCTGCCTGGGTCCATGTCTCCAGGAGGATTTGAATATCAATGTTTTCAAGTCTCTTTTTAAAGTCTGGATCATTTGTTTTGCATCCAAAAGCTGAGGCATTCAGCCCTTGAATGTTCCAGCTACTGATAATGAGTGATGTCATTTTAGGTCTGTATACCTTGTAATGAGCAGGGATTGTCATAGGACTCAATATTTTCGGGGTGTCGCATCAGTATACTATATAAAGTGCTACACAAAGTCCTGATTTCCGCCGTGTTTCTGTCCTCCCTTGTTCCGTGTTGCCATTGTGGGTCAGGCGGTTTCCTCCGCATTTGTTGTGTTTGTGGCGTCTCTCTTTGGTAACGCTTTATTGGAGTTTGCCATCTGTGTGTTGGATTAGGTCTATCTTGGGGTCTCTGAGGTCTATCAAGTACCATGTCCTTAAACTCCTTTGCAAGGAGGCTGACTCCTTGTTTGCTAAGGTGCTTGTTGTTGTACAGGTGGTGAGCTGAGATTGTAGGGTGCTGTGCCAGTTGTATGCCTGGTGAGGATCTGAGACTGGAGGTCAGCTTTGCATTGATTTGTTGGATTGTCTGGTGAGAGATATCTTTTCTTGGGAGCAGGGAAGAGAGGATAATCTTTGTATTGGGGAATTTCAGCTGTGCCCTTTTTGCAATTTGTGACAGTTTGTCTGTGATGGTTTCTTGGTCTATGGTGTTTTGTTTAATGTCATTGGTCCCGGTGTGCAGGATGAGATGTTTTGGGTCAGTGAAATGAGGCTCATTAATGACCCCTGCTACTTGTTCAATAGTTGAGCAGGTGATTTTAATGACATTCTTCCCTGGAAAGAGTCTCTTTATGTCTAGGTATGTCCCATTAGAGTCTATAATCAGCACAATGTCAGGACTGTGAGGTCTATAGGAGCCATTTGCTTGGTGTTTAGGCTTAAGCTCTGGAGTGTTGGGTGGGGCAGTCTTGGCAGCATTTGGGGAGGGGTCTTGCTGGCAGTGGCTGGGCTCTGAGGTGTTGGGTGGGCATGTGTTGGTAGCATTTGGGGAGGGGTCTGGCTGGCTGTGGTGGTCTTTGGTGTTTACTGTATCTTGTGTGTGGTGTACAGTGCAGTCCTCAATCAGCGCACAACTTGTGGGAACCTTTGTACATTTTGTTGTCACCTCTTCTTTTGGCTGATTTAATATCTGTATTTTCCGGATCTCCTCCTTAAGCTGTGAATTCTCCTCCTGCAGTTGTTGAAGAGATGCTTTGATTTCACACAGAGCTTCAGTGTGCTCAGATTTCAGCCTGGCTAGTTCTTCTCTCAGTTGGTCATTTGCATTTTTCACACCTTGGCTTCTTTGATATTGTTCTCTGAAGAGGGTGAAGTCTATCTCTAGATTAGACAAACAATCTCTGAGGGTCTCCAGGGAGGGGTGTGATTGAGAGTCTCTGGGGGGCAGTTTTTCTCCCTGTTTTGTAGTTTGAGCCTCACATTTTTGTGTAGCAGGGTTATTTATGGTTTTATAGTTTTCTGCTTTCTCTCTGATATGGGGAAATAGCTTCTCAAATTCCTCCAGTCTGCATTTAGCACCTTGGATCAAGATGGTTCCACTGTTATAAACACTGATGGTTAATGCTGTCTGCTGGGGGGAGTCATCATCCTGAGTTCTTATTTGCCTGCCTGTGTCCCCATCCTGGTTGATGTCCACAATTGTAATATCTTTGTAGTGTACACATATTGCCTTGTGCCATGCGAGGATATGTTCTGTATATAATATTAAATTAGTTATGCTCCCTAGTTTGTTATAATTTGCACATAGAGTTTCTGTATTGTCTTTCAGTATTGCCTTCTTAATTGGCTTCCTTTGATCTTTGTTTGTTCCTTGTGGATATGTTATCCTTAGGATTCCTGACCTCCTGCTGGCTCTGCCTTCTGTCTCTGAGGCTTCAGTCTTGTCTATGCTGCTTTGCCTTTGCATTATCACAGTACTTTTCTTATTTTATATCTTTGTCTTTCTATTATAATGTATTGACAAGTTTATGCAGTTTATGCAGCTGTATGGCAGAAAGCCCTT
Source organism: Hyperolius riggenbachi (assembly GCF_040937935.1). Taxonomy (NCBI): domain Eukaryota; kingdom Metazoa; phylum Chordata; class Amphibia; order Anura; family Hyperoliidae; genus Hyperolius; species Hyperolius riggenbachi. Next base: position 160,244,240 of record NC_090654.1, read on the forward strand.
ACCTTGGAGAGGGCTTGTGTTCTGTTCCTCTGGATTTCTGTTATTTCTCTGAGGGCAGGGCAGGGGTCTATTCAGCAGTCTGCTTGTTGTTACTCCATAAGCTTGTTTCTTTTATTTTGTCTGGATGTCCTTGTTTAAAATTGTTTAGTCCATGTCTTTAGTTTTTCATTAGTTTTTCATTCTGTCTGTATGTCTGTTCCTTGCTTTTGTGATGTCCTTCAATTTGCTCAATACAAGGTATAAGTTGTATAGAATCAGGAGCTCATCTTCAGTGCTGCTTACTCTCTCTCATTCTTCCCCCGTTGCCGAGGAATCCCGTCCCCCTCCTGTGCTTCACCAGTGTGTAAAGGCAGAGTATAGTGCAGCAGAAGCTGTGCTCTAACCTCCCCTTAGGAGTACAGTGTTGTGTCTGTGCGACCATCTATTTTTTGCTCCCTCTAGTACTGGCTCTCCTCATGTAGAGTGTAATCACATGCAGTAAGAGATGCTGGGGACTAGGGTGCGTGGAATAGCACTGGACTCCAGCGAAGAGGTGACAGCACAGCTTCTGCTGCACTATATATTTACACACTAAGCTGGGGTAGTGCAGGAAGAGGGTGTGCAAATGGGATAGGATTGGCAGGTTGTTTGTATCTCAGGGTTTCCCTGAATTATGCATCCACCCTATACGGCACATGGTTCATATTCTCTAGAGTGTGTATATATTTTTTTTTGGGGGGGGGGGGGGGTTGGTGACACAGGACTTCTTGCCTGGGTTGACAAAAAAGCTAGAAATGCCCCTGTTGGTCACAATTACTACAGGAGCATGTCTTCACATGACCTTTTACATATTACCACCAGAAACATTTCTACATAAAATGGGACCATGGGTAAAACGTATCATCCCCCCCCCCCCCCAATATAAAGGTATTATTTATCATGCTTCTTTCAATCCCCAATATAGCAGTATTAATTGCTGTTGTACCCCCTTCCCCCCAGACTCACACACCCATATAGGATTTACCTTAGAGTGAGAGCATTGCTGCTGTGCCCATATAGATGTGTTGGTGTTGGGTTGACACCTTTAGAGATGGGCTTGACTTTTGAGTTTCCTTTCTGATTGGATGGAGGAGACAGTAACTGTAGAAGTGCCTCTCCCTGTATCCTTACATATGTGGAAGTAGTTTGACAGACTTGATACAAGAGGTTGCTCCTGGATTGGATAGATGGTGATGGCCAGTGCACTTCAGAGTGATAACTGGAGGATGCATTTAATCCATTCCTAATAATAATGTGGGTGTGGTGTTTCTGTCTGTATTGGGACAAGAGGCAAAAAAAAAACACCTTGGGCATGCTCTGGTGGACACTGGACACCCAGGATTGGTTCAATTATCTGGTCCTCCCCGGAAAAGACTGTGCCTAGTGACAAACCTCTGTGACACACATGTTTGGTTCCACCGATGCCAATCCCATTATTTGGGAAAGGGGAGTTTATAGACAAGTTAACATAATGTAGATCGTTCAGCAGTGACTCATTCCTAGGCTGACGTAATGGCCCATATGCAATTCACTTTTTCACCTAAGTTTTCCCCTAGAAGATAATTTTTCAACTTCGATTTATAATAACTTTTTAGCACTTTGCAATGGAAAAAGTACCAACAAGCACTTGAAAAAGTGCTATCAAAATTATTTCAAGTATATGTTTGCTTGCTGGTGGTTTAAAAGGCATGTTATTGACAAGTTTAAAAATTTGACCTAGGAGAAAACTCAGGTGAAAAAGTGAATTGCATATGGCCCCATGTGTGGTTTTGTTTGCACTATACAGCAGCTGTTTGGTGCACCTTGCACTTTATGTTCTACCCTTGATGAAGTTCTTTCTACAGGATGAAACATGTTGTGTTAGAGTGGTTTGATGCACTTTATATGAGTTTATGTTTAAAGTATAGGCTCTATCATAGAAATACAGGCCCATATGCAAGTTTTCTCCTGGGAGATACATTTACATCGTCTATTCAATAAATAACTTTCCAGCAATTTTAAACTGAAAAATTACTGAAATGTAATTGAAAAAGTACTATTAAAATTATTTTGAGTATTTCCTTGCTTCCTGGTAGCTTAAAAGGCATTTTATTGACAACTTTAAAAATATCACCTATGAGATAACTCAGGGGAAAAAAAACAAGTGCATACTGGCCACAGACAGACCCATATGCAATTTATTTATTTAGTTTTCTTCTAGGTGATATGTTTACATTTGTCAGAAAAATGCCCTTTAAACCACCAAAAAACCAAGAAAATACTCAAAATGTTTTTCTCCCCCCATCCATGTTGAAGTTTGGAGATGGGGTAGGGTTTCACTATATAGCTTGAGCCCTGATTGCTTTGGGCAGTCCTGTGTATATGCACATAGGATTTTTCTTTAACCTTCAGCCTTAAAGCGAACCTTAAGTCAACTAAAAAAAATGAGATGAACTCGCCTGGGGCTTCCCTCAGCCCCCTGCAGCCGATCGTTGCCCTCGCAGCTCCGCTCCGATGTCCCAGGACCCGCCGGCGAGCACTTCCGGCTTGGCCGTCACCGGCCGACAGGCATGGGAACGCGAGTTATTGTTCGCGTTCCCAGCCTGTATATCGCCCCCTATGCTGCTATTGCGGCCTCCTGGCCGCAATAGCAGCATAGGGGGCGATATACAGGCTGTAAACGCGAACAATCACTCGCGTTCCCATGCCTGTCGGCCGGTGACGGCGAAACCGGAAGTCGTCGCCGGCGGGTGCAGAGGCATCGTAGCGGAGCTGCGAGGGCACCGATCGTCTGCTGGGGGCTGAGGGAAGCCCCAGGTGAGTTCATCTCATTTTTTTTAGTTGACTTAAGGTTCGCTTTAAGCAAAATTTAGAGTAGCCGGTGGCTAAAGTTATTTAGCTGCAGAGCTAAAAACGAATGAATGCAGAAATCCAGCAAGCTGACAACACAGTTGAAATCCCTGTTCTTTATTAGTGTAGTGGTATATTAATGTATATCCACATCTAGAAATATGTCCGTCTTGGTAACGTCCACAAAAGAACTACAACGTTGAACTTAAAACAAAACATTTTAGAATCATCCTTGGTTTTAGAAATGGATTCTTGAATTTTCTTTGTGGTACACGATGAAAAATACAGATAAAAGTTAATTGTTTTATAAACAGCACTAGAGAGATAAAATTAGAATTGATTAACATAATAATATACTAATGTAATCAGCTTGCAGCTGAATTATGTATTTCTGAGAGATTAATGAGCTGATGACTGCCGAAGTGTCTGGGAATATTATAGCCAGGAGATATCTTTAGTTGTGCATTCTATTTCCATTTACAAAAGTCGCCAGGATAAAACATGGACTTGACTCTGAAGAATATATTTACCAAATAAATACACATGTATTTAAAATAAATGTGTTCTAGCTAGCCACATATTTGTTCTATTATGACATGAGACTTTGTTAAGTGGCAGTGTTAATAAGAACTGCGAGTGTTTAAGCAGATGAAGAACTTCCCCTCAGACTTCAAGCAGGCCACTGTACTGCCTCTGCTCAAGAAACCCTCCCTCGACCCCTCGCTACCCTCCAACTACCGCCCGATCTCCCTCCTCCCCTTCGCCTCAAAACTCCTTGAGCGTCTGGTTCACAAACGCCTGACCCAGTACCTCAATGCCAACTCACTACTAGACCCACTGCAATCTGGATTTCGGCCTGCCCACTCAACCGAAACGGCTCTCACCAAAGTGGTCAATGACCTTGCCTTAGCTAAAGCTGAAGGTAAATACACCATTCTCCTCCTCCTTGACCTTTCAGCAGCTTTTGATACAGTAGATCATCCCCTACTCCTCCAGTCCCTCCAATCCATGGGCATTCACGATCTCGCCCTGACCTGGCTTTCATCCTACCTCTCCAACCGCTCCTTCACGACCTCCTTCAATGAGTCTTCGTCCACCCCCAACCACCTCTCAGTGGGAGTCCCCCAAGGCTCGGTCCTTGGCCCCCTACTGTTCTCCCTATACACATCCTCCATTGGCAAGGTTATCTCCTCCATGGGTTTTAACTATCATCTGTATGCAGATGACACCCAAATCTATCTCCACACCCCTGACATATCCACCACTACCATGGACAAGGTCTCCTCCTGCCTATCTGCCATCTCCTCCTGGATGTCCGCTAGGTTCCTAAAACTAAATCTAGACAAAACGGAATTTATGATCTTCCCACCCCGGTCATCCCTGGACCTCCCAGATGTGCAGGTCACTGTTAACCACACTACTATTCACCCTACCTCTCAAGCCCGCTGTCTGGGTGTCACCCTGGACTCCGCACTTTCCTTCACTCCCCACATCCAAAACCTCACAAAGTCCTGCAACTTCCACCTTCGTAACATCTGTAAGATTCGCCCTTTCCTGACCCCTGCCACCACCAAACTCCTCATCCATGCCCTCATAATTTCCCGCCTCGACTACTGCAATGCCCTTCTGTCTGGACTCCCTAAGACCCGAATAGCCCCACTGCAGTCCATCATGAATGCGGCTGCCAGAATTATCCACTCCTCCCATCGCTCCACCAGGGCGGCTCCCCTCCGTGAATCCCTCCACTGGCTTCCTATCCAGTCCAGAATCAGATTCAAGATATTGTGTCTGACCTACAAATCCATCCACAAAACCTGTCCAACCTACATTTCTGATCTTACTCAGAGATACACACCAAGCCGCTCACTCCGCTCCTCCAATGAACTTCGCCTGACCGTCCCCCGCATCACCCAGTCCCATGCACGCCTCCAAGACTTCTCAAGAGCCGCTCCGACACTATGGAACTCCCTACCTCCACCCATTAGGGCAGCCCCCTCCTTCAACACCTTCAAGAAGGCCCTCAAAACTCACCTTTTCACTCTTGCCTACCACCCCTCACAATTGCTCTAAACCCACAGCCGAACTCTGGTCCCCTACCTCTCGTGTCCCTACCTCTCCCTCTAGATTGTAAGCCTTTGGGCAGGGTCCTCACTCCTTTTGTGTCCTACCTGATCATGCACCTCTATTACTGTGCACCCATGCTATGCATTTGAGTGAACCTAACTTGCCTAATCTCCATGCTCCCATCCAGTGACTAAGCATTACCTTGTACTCATACTGTGCTGTGTGATCTGGTTTTCTTGTATTCCTGTATTGTCATATTGCTGTTTGTCACCCCTAAATATTGTCTGTAACCTAAATTAATGTCCAGCGCTGCGTAATATGTTGGCGCTTTATAAATACAACAAATAAATAAATAAATAAATAAGTGCATATTGCAGATAATGGATGGATGTGGAATGTTGAACATGATTATTATTCAGTACACAGCTGAATTAAGTTGCTGTGCTGATCAGTGTGGGCAGTGGTTTGGTAATATGACGGTCTTCATGGTACAACTAAAAATGTTTTGGGGAGGTGCAGTTTTATATAATTCTGTACTCAAACCAGAGGTTGGGAGACTAGATAATTCAGGCTGTAGTCATTGGAAACCTCCACAGAGATATGTGGCGAGATAACTACACTGATACCATCATAGGATTATTAGTAAGGTTTCAAACCTAGCAGGTAGGATTTACAGCTGAGCTGCAAGTGCATAACTAAATACACAGGTACACAGGCGTAACAATAGCCCTGTGACCCCTGCAATTGCAGGGGGCCTGGAGGCTTTTGGGCCCTCTCCTCCGTCCATCTGCATCCAGAGTACGCAGAGAGTGTTACATTTACCTGCTTCTAGCGCCATGGATCTCTGTTCATCACAGCAGCAGCACTCTCTGCTGCCATTCGCCGACCTCCCAATCGCATGACTTGCATTCATCATTTGTGATAGCAAGCCGGTGAATGGCAGCAGTTAGGCCTAGTGCACACCAAAAACCGCTAGCAGATCCGCAAAATAATAGCGTTTTTTGAAGCGTTTTTTCTTATTATTATGAAGCGTTTTGTGTAGCGTATTTTACTTAAAGTGAAGCGTTTTGGTAGCGTTTTTGGTAGCGTTTTTGTGTAGCAGATTACAGATATTGTTACAGTAAAGCTGTTACTGAACAGCTACTGTAACAAAAACGCCTGGAAATCTGCTCTGATCTGGCGTTTTATCAAGCGTTTTTGCGTTTTTCCTATACTTAACATTGGAGGCATAAACGCCTCCGAAATCCAAAAAATGCTGCAGCCCGGGAGTTTGCGTTTCAGCTAAAACCGACCCGCTCTGGTGTGCACTAGGCCAGAGAGTGTACTGTGAGGCACAGAGGAGACCCGCAGCACTGGAAGCAGGTAATATTACACTCGCTATCTGCTTCAAGTGCTGCGAGTCATCTTCATGCATCACAGTACACCCCCTCTTCTCTTCTGCCATTCACTGGCTCCTGTGCGAGTCATGTGATAGTAGTGTTGAGCCAAAATTTTCGTAATTTGGTGTTTCCTTAATTACGGACGCAAATTTTGCCGCTACAACACAAATTTGTAGTTTCGTAATTGCCATACAATCGTAATTCGGAATTCCATAAGCAAAATTTCAGTTTCGTAATTTCGCGTTTCGGTGCAAATTTGTGTGTAACACAAAATTTTGTAATGTCATGTTTTCTATAGAAACAGAGTTATTTTAGTTACGAAAATGGACGCAGTTTCATTTCTAATAGTAATTAAGCACATTTAGGTAATAACTAACCTCAGGAAAGTCACTCATTGATTGCAATTACTGATTGTAATGACTGATAATGCAAAGGCCCCTGCACATGCTGTCTATTTAAATGTATCAGGAGGCTCTACCTGCAGCCACTTCTAAGACAGGTGCTCTTTGCCATGGTGCACTTAGCAGTCATGTTGAGACACTTGGTTTTGGGCATTGCAATATCTGATAATGCAGGTTTTGGGCCTTGCAATATCTGATAATGCAAAAGTCCCTGCACATGCTATCACTTTAAATGTATCAGGAGGCTCTACCTGCAGCCACTTCTAAGACAGGTGCTCTTTGTCAAGGTGCACTTAGCAGTCATGTATGCTGAGACACTTGGTTTTGGGCATTGCAATATCTGATAATGCAAAAGTCCCTGCATATGCTATCACTTTAAATGTATCAGGAGGCTCTACCTGCAGCCACTTCTAAGACAGGTGCACTTTGTCAAGGTGCACTTAGCAGTCATGCATGCTGAGACACTTGGTTTTGAGCCTTGCAATATCTGATAATGCAAAGGTACCTGCAAGTGCTGTTGCTATTAATGTATCAGGAGGCTCTGGACTGGAACACAATTTCAAGAACGGATTAATTTCTGAAATTCTGATTTGTTTGTGTTACGCAAACGATCGTAATTGCAAAAAACAATCGTAATTATGAAATTCCCCATGATTGAAAAATGTCATGTAATTTCTTGAAATTTGTGAAATTTCGATTACGGCCATAATCATAATTTTGCTAATTATGCAAAATTCTGTGTAATCATAATTAGGCCATTACGCTCATCACTAGAGAGCTTGGCAAATAGCAGCAGAGAGAACGGCTGCTGGGAGGCACGAAGATCTGCGCCGCTGGTAGCAGGTAAATATAACATTCCCTGTGCTACTCTGCATGATCGGTGGGGGGTGGCAGGGATGTTTGCTTTCAGCTGCTTGCCTGGTCCCTTGTGGGAGGGGCTATGGTCCTAGGGGGCTCCTATGAATGCTTTTTTGCAGGGGACCTCATTCATAGTAGTTACTAGTGATGTCGCGAACCTCTGATTTTCGGTTCGCGAACCTCCGCGGAAAGTTCGGTTTGCAAAAAATTAGCAAACCGCAATAGACTTCAATGGGGAGGCGAACTTAAAAATTTAGAAAAATTTCTACTGGCTGGAAAAATGATAGAAAACCTGTTTCAAGGGTTCTAATACCTGGAGCTCCTCCCTCCTCCTTCTACCTATTCCCTCCTCCCAGAGGGACTCATCTGCCAGGGAATTATAGTATTTCAAAAGCCAGCTTACATACCGTGGTTGGGAATTGAACCCAGGTCTCAGTGTATGGTAGGTAACTAACATATCCATTATACCACCAACACTACTGGCTGAAACGAGCCTAGCATGCACCATTTATGCTCAATCCAAGAGAAAAATTAGACAAGACAAATAACATGTATATCACACTTTTCTCCTGGCGGACTCAAAGCGCCAGAGCTGCAGCCACTAGGGCACGCTCTATAGGCAATAGCAGCATTAGGAATACTTGCCTAAGGTCTCCTACTGAATAGGTGCTGGCTTACTTAACAGACAGAGCAGAGATTTGAACCCTGGTCTCCTGTGTCAGAGGCAGAGCCCTTAACCAATACACCATCCAGCCACTGCTTAAGGATGTGTAACCAGGCATGGCCTTGCCTTTTTTGTTCAACAGTTGTCAAGAGAAAAATTAGACAAGACAAATAACATTTATATCGCGCTTTTCTCCTGGCGGACTCAAAGCGCAGCCACTAGGGCACGCTTTATAGGCAGTAGCAGTGTTAGGAAGACTTGCCTAAGTTCTCCCACTGAATAGGTGCTGGCTTACTGAGCAGACAGAGCCAAGATTTGAACCCTGGTCTCCTGTGCCAGAGGCAGAGCCCTTAACCAATACACCATCCAGCCACTGCTTAAGGCTATGTAGCCAGGCATGGCCTTGCCTTTTGTGTTCAACAGTTGTCAAGAGAAAACTTGGACAAGACAAATAACTTTTATATCGTGCTTTTCTCCTAGCGGACTCAAAGCGCCAGAGCTGCAGCCACTAGGGCACACTCTATAGGCAGTAGCAGTGTTAGGAAGACTTGCCTAAGGTCTCCTACTGAATAGGTGCTGGCTTACTGAGCAGACAGCACCGAGAGTCGAACCCTGGTTTCCTGTGTCAGAGGCAGAGCCCTTAACCATTACACCATCCAGCCACTGCTTAAGGATATGTAGCCAGGCATGGCCTCACCTTTTGTGTTCAACAGTTGTCCAAAGAGAAGCCCAGATAGCCAGGTAGATTCGTCTCTCTCTCTCTCTCTCTCTCTAGTAGGGATGGTCACCGCTTTCTGCGGAATTGTATTTTTGAGCATAAATGGATTGAGCATAACTGGTACATGCTAGGCTGGCTTCAGCATGTAGTGTTGGTGGTACAGTGCCACTGCACTGCACTGAGAGATGAATCTACCTGGCTATCTGGCGTTCTCTTTGAATAACTGTTGAACACAAAAGGCAAGGCAATGCCTGGCTACATATCCTTAAGCAGTGGCCGGTTGGTGTAATGGTTAAGGGCTCTGCCTCTGACACAGGAGACCAGGGTTCGAATCTCAGCTCTGTCTGTTCAGTAAGCCAGCACCTATTCAGTAGGAGACCTTAAACAAGTCTTCTTAACACTGCTACTGCCTATAAAGCGTTCCCTAGTGGCTGCAGCTCTGGCGCTTTGAGTCCGCCAGGAGAAAAGCATGATATAAAGGTTATTTGTCTTGTCTAATTTTTGTTTTGGATTGAGCATAAATGGTACATGCTAGGCTAGCTTCAGCTAGTAGCGTTGGTGGTATAATGGATACGTTAGTTACCTACCATACACTGAGACCTGGGTTCAATCCCCAGCCACGGTATGTAAGCTGGCTTTTGAAATGCTGGAATTCCCTGGCAGATGAGACCCTTCTCCCTCCGGTAGGAAGGAGGAGGGAGGTGAAGCCTATAAGAGGCTAATTAAACTCTCCCTAGCAGAGTGTGTGTAGCAGCTGTCTCTTAACTAATTAGTAAAGGCAGATGAGTGAGTCAAATGGCTCAAGGACTTTGCCTTGTATAAGGGGGGTGGGGCTCCACCAGTGAGTGCAGTGTGATTGGCTACAATGTGCCTGCTGACTGTGATGTAGAGGGTCAAAGTTTTGCTCAATAGAGCATTATGGAGTGAATCGAACTTCTGGGAAAGTTCGCCTTTGGCAGGTGAACGCGAAACACCGAAGTTCGCCGGCGAACCGTTCGGGACATCTCTAGTAGTTACGCCCCTGCACAGGTAAAGTGTGGTGTGTGTAAAATGATTTCCTAATTTTGTTCAGCAAATTCTGTGTTTCAGAAGTAATACAACTAATGACTGCTACCAACACCATGAGATGATATTCACTGGGGATAGACCAACAAATGCACAGGTCAGGAGGATATGCTAATTTGACTGACAGCACCAGAGTATGAATCATCTGGATTCAGAACACACAATCTGAATATTCACTCTTGATCAGGGATTAAAAAATATTTAAAGCATAGGATGAAAAAATGAAAAAGTAGATAGTTACTTACATCAAAAGAGGAAAGCCTATGGATAGTCCAGAGTCTTTCCATATCCTCTTAGACTCCACCGTTACTGGCCAGGACCCTCTTCCTCTTCGTGACCATGCTCCCTTTCATGAACAAGGGCAGCCGTATTGTGCCTTTGTGAGTATGGCTGCTCCTGCACAGTCAGTAGCTTAACCTCCTTGCCGGTCTAAAAAATCCGGCAAGGAGGCAGCGCCGCACATTTTTTTTTTTTTTTTTTTTTAAATCATGTAGCGAGCCAAGGGCTCGCTACATGATAGCCGCTAAGCGGCGGCATCCTCCCACCCACTCCGATCGCCTTCGGCGATCAGAGTATGCAGGGAATCCCGTTGAAAACGGGATTTCCTGCAGGGCTTCCCCGGTCGCCATGGTGACGGGGCGGGATGACGTCACCGACGTCATGGACGTCGGGACGTCATAGGGAATCCCGATCCGCCCCTCAACGCTGCCTGGCACTGATTGGCCAGGCAGCGCAGGGCTCTGGGGCGGGGGGGAGCGACTCGGCGCGGCGGATTGCGGCGGATCGGCGGCGAGCGGCGGCGATCGGAAGTTACAAGCAGCTAGCAAAGTGCTAGCTGCTTGTAACAAAAAAAAAATTATGCAAATCGGCCCAGCGGGGCCTGAGATATCCTCCTGCGCAGGTTACCCCGAGCTGAGCTCGGGATAACCGGCAAGGAGGTTAAAGCCGCTTGTCAATGAGCGGATTCATTCTAATGCTCAGGTGCAGCCGTACTCACGCATGTGAACTGCAGCTGTGCTCATACATGGAGGGGAGTGAGGTAATAAGAACATGTCTAATAATCTCTTGTCTGATATGTGCAGAGTGACCCCACAAGGAAATAATTGGTTCGAGGAGGACATGGGGATATCCAACGTTCCGTAGGCAGGAGCAGCCATACTCACAACCTCAGACAGTATCTACTTTTTAATTAAAAAAAATTCCGCTACAGTCTTTCTTTAAAACAGATGATCAGAGCTACAACCAGGCAATAGGCAATACAATTTGTTAAAAGAAAGTGAGCAATCCACAATTCTCTTGTTTTATTTTATCTGTTTTATTTCACTTAAACCCTTATTTTAAACATATAATGGCCCATATGCAATTCACTTTTTCACCAGAGTTTTCTCCTAGGTGATATTTTTTTATTTGTTGATAAAATGCATTTTAAGCCACCAGAAAGCAAGAAAGTACTCAAAATAAATTTGATATCACTTTTTCATTTACATTTCGGTACTTTTTTAATTGAAAAGTGCTGGAAAGCTATTTTAAATAGAAGGTGAAAAATTATCTCCTAGGTGAAAAAGTGAATTGCATATGGGCCAATGAGTCCGTACATAGTACATAGTTTGGTTGAAAAAAAAAGACATCCGTTCTTGAAGTCCAACCAGGAGAAAAATAAATAAAATTTAGGTTTATTTCTGCGCTGAACCCTCACATATCCCGGTTGGTCAGAAGAAAGTCATAAAACCCTTAGGGGTTGTTCACACTAAGAGCGTTTTTGATTTTTTTTAAAGCGCTGGCGATTTTTAAAATCACTTTAAAAGCACTTGAGCAATGTTGCTCTATGTTAGGCAGGGGTCACACTTGTCTTTCAGTTTCTACACTTTGCAGAAAACTGAAAGACAAGTGTGACCCCTGCCTTACAGCAGCTAATGTAATTTATAGAGAAAACTGACAAATTGCGCAAGATGTCAGTTTTTTTTCTGCATGCGAAATCTGCATTAAAGTGTGACCTTGCTTATTGATTAACCTTCTTGGCGGTAAGCCCAAGCTGAGCTCGGGCTATGCCGCGCAGGAAGATATCTCAGCCCCTGGTGGGGCGATTTGCTCACTTTAAAATGCTGTACGCGCAGCTAGCACTTTGCTAGCCGCGCGTACAGCTAGATCGCTGCCGCTCTGCGACAATCGCCCGCACACAGCGGCGCAAGAGGGCCCCAGCCAGAGACCAATGAGTTCCGGGCAGCGCTGTGGGCTGGATCGGAGGCGTCTGACATCAGGACGTCGCATGACGTCCATGACGTCATTCCGATCGTTGCCATGGCGACAGGAGAAACCAAACAGGGGAGCGCGTTATATACGCGTTCCCCTGTTTGCTTTTGATGCCGGCGACGATTGCACTAGAGGGACACATGCGCCCTCTAGTGGTGTTTCATGTAGCTACCACTCTGGTAGCTTTACATGAAACAAAAACAAAAACAAAAAAAAAGATTTTTGCCTAAGTGGCAAAAAAAATTAACCGCCAGGGAGGTTAACATGAGTTCTCATTTGAAGTCAGTTTTTCTGTGCAGAAAACGCGTACGAAAGCCGGTAAGTGTGACCCCTGCCTGAGTGTTCTCACATGAGCGATGAGCTTTCTTTCCGAGCACAAACGCATGTCCTGCACCATTTCCTGAGCATTTGTTCTTCAATGCAAAGTATAGGGAAATCGCAAAGAGCTTGAAAAAGCGCTTTGAAAAGTAATTTGGTGAGTAATTTAACCTCTTCTGGTCCATAGGCTTACACCCCCTAGTGACCATGCTATTTTTAAAATTTTGGGCTTTGCAGCATTAAGAGCTCACTGCAGAGCCATTCAACCGTGCACCTACAGTATATGAAACCCTTAACCCCTTTTCTGCCCACCAACAGAGCTTTCTGTTGGTGGGCTCTGAAAAAGCTCTGTTGGTGGGCTCTGGTTGCTGCTGGGTTGTTTGTTTATTTTTTTTATTTTTTGGGGTCTTTTTTTTGTGTAATATATTTGACTATTGTTTATTTATTTATTTTTTGCCCGTTCTTCCTCCCTCCTCCCACCAGCCAATCACAGTGATTGGCTGTCATAGGCATCAGCCTATGATGGACGATCGCTCCTGTGCCTCACAGAGGGACAACCGTGTCACATGGCTGTCCCCAGTACATAGCTGCAGTAGATCGCAGCTCTGTACAATGTAAATGGATGGCGGTTTCACCTTCTAACAGTCTCCTAGCAGCAATCGCTGCTAGGAGACTGATGACGGAGCGAAGCTCTGTCATTCAAGCGGGGATTCACGTGCATCGGCGCGCGCAATCCCTGGCAAACACCTCCAGGACTTGACGCCAATCGGCATTAGGCTGTCCTGGGGGAGCCACTGCGTTCACGCCCATCAGGAGTCGTTAGGAGGTTAAAAAAAAAACTTTGTAATTCTTCAGTTCCAGGTCAAAGAATTTACTTACTGATTGATAAAAAAAAAACGCTAGTCGCCACACAAAAGTGCTTAGAAAAGCGCTTTACTAAATCGAAAATCGCCTTGAAAGCGATAGGAAAAGTGCTTACAAAAGCACTCACAAAAGCGTTCAGTGCTTGCGATTGCGCTGGCGATTTATAATGTGAACAAGGCCTCACAGTCCATGCATATAAATTAAAAGTTACATCCTGAAACAGAAACCCTTGAATCTGGAAAATGTAAAATACATATGTACACATACATGCACTTGTGTCAGAGTGAATGCACAATACATTTTCTTACATCCAGTGTAGCTGTCACTTAATCTGAAAGTTCTAACCTCTTTCTAACAGGTTTTTGGATTAGTCCATCTCCTCATAGAGGATTCTTTAAGTTGCCAGCCAGTTGTCTTACTTGTCGAAAATGCAAATTAGTGTCTTTACGCCTTTCCGATTTCTGTGGAATGTCACAGATATCAGAATTTCTGATTTTTTTTATTTCATTAGAATGTTATTTTTTATATATTTATTTTGGGTTTTTTTTGTCAATGAAGTTAGTTCATTGTAAAAATAAAAATAAAAAAGTGTCTTTTTTTTTTTTTTTTGCGGATGTAGCTAATCCACATTTTCGATCTGCAACCTAGATACATTCTGTATACTCTGATTACCCTAATGCTAGCCTAATGCTACCCTAACGCTTCTCTGATCCTCCGATTGGCCTAAAAATTCCACAGTAATCCGATTTCCGCTGCATAATTCTGCATTCTCTGGTTGGTCCAATGATTCCGAGTCTTTTGATTGGCTTAAAATCTCCCAGTCTCGATAATGTAGTATTCAGTGGACCTCCAATTTCCGTATACTGTTTTCTGCTGTACAAAGCCAATTGGAAACTCAGCAATTTGGAAATCCGTGGAATTGAGAAGCTCATCCCTACTAGACAGAACCACTGCCAATCAAGGTTTGCTTCTAAAAGTAAAAGAAATCCTGATAATCTCCCATAACAAGATGGACTAGTCCAAAACCTGCCAGTAAGAGGTTCAGAGATATCACAAATGAGGCAAAATTGCTGCTGCAATTTTACAACAGTTTTTTTTTTTTTTGTGTGTGTGGTACGCCCCTTACACTGATTTTTTTTCTTACCTCTGTACAATCACTTCAAAAAGTACAATGACATTTTACTGTGGCAAATAAATAGCTTTCTGTAAGGCTCTGTTTACACTTAATCAGTTGCTCTCAGTTATAACTGAAAGATAAACTGATTTTGAGGCAGGGAACACACTTGACTGTTTTCGTGCGAGTTTTCTGCACAGAAAAACTGAGAACTCATGTTAATTAATGGGCTAGTACACACTTACTGTGTTGTTCGCACGCAGAAAAAACTGACATTCTGCATGATGACTCTGCACATTTTGTCAGTTTTCTCTATCATTTACATCAGCTGCTGTGAAAAAACGCGCACGTTTTCCTGCATGGAAACATACTTGGTGTGCAGAAAAAGTATGCAGAAAACTGCGCGCAGAAAACTGAAAGTCAAGTGTGTTCCCTGCCTCAAAGTAATGCCCATGTTTTCCTATGGCACAGTTCACAATTAACAAGTTTTAACTGAATTTTTTCCACAATGCATTGCTATGGATAGAAAAAAAAATGTGTGCCAACTGATTACGTGTAAATGGGGGCTAAATGTAGCTTACTGTAGTCTAACTAGTGCTCCTTTCCACATATTCACTCCTCCCCTTTCCAAAGATTAGGCCATCACATTACTGTGTCCTCTCTCAGTGATAGAAATCAGGCACAAAGATCTCCTTAAATGACAACTGAAGAGAGAGGGATATGGAGGCTGCCATGTTGATTTCCTTTTAAGCAATACTAGTTGCCTGGCAACCCTGCTAATCGATTTATCTGCAGTAATAGTGTCTGAATAACACCAGAAACAAGCATGCAGCTAATCTTGTCAGATATGACAATAATGTCAGAAACACCAGATCTGCTTGCCTGTTCAAGGTCTATGGCTAAAAGTATTAGAGTCAGAGGATCAGTAGGGCTGCCAGGCAACTGGTATTGCTTAAAAGGAAATAAATAGGTCAGCCTCCATATACCTCTCACTTCAGTTGTCCTTTAACCAGTTCGGCCTATCTGGACGAGCTTCCTCGTCCAGATAGGCACTGGTGCTGCCGCCGGCTCGTGCGCGCGATCGGGCGCGCCCCCGCGCGCGATCGGGCGCGCCCCCGCGCGCGCTCCCGCTGCCCGCCGCTAGCCCCCCGATCAGTGAATGGGAATATAATTCCCATTCACCGATCTAACTTCCCCGCAGAAATACCGACGCTTTCTCTCCAGAGAGCGCGGTATTTCTGCCCCCAGGAAAGAACTCCTCAGCATTTTAGTTCCTAGATGCGAGCTGGTTCGCATCTAGGATTTTTTTCACTGTGGCCATCTTGTGGCCAAATAGTAAACTGCACCCACATACATTTTTGATTAAAAAAAAACATTATTTTACATTTAAAATTAGCAGTTTCCCTCCCACACCAAAAATTACCCACATACACTTTTTTTATATATAAAAAAAAAAAACAATAAAAAAAAAAAAAAACAACATAAATAGTTACCCAAGGGTCTGAACTTTTTAAATATGCATGTCAAGAGAATATGTTATTATATTATTTAAAATTATAAGCTTATAAATAGTGATGGACGCAAATTGAAAAAATGCACCTTTATTTCTAAATGAAATATCGGCACCATAAATTGTGATAGGGACATCGTTTAAATGGTGTAATAACCGGGACAGATGGGCAAATAAAATACATGCGTTTTAATTACGGTAGCGTATATTAATTTCAAACTATAATGGCCAAAAACTGAGAAATAATGAATTTCTTCCGTTTTTTTCTTATTCTTCCTGTTAAAATGCATTTACAGTAAAGTGGCTCTTAGCAAAATGTAACACCCACAGAAAGCCTAATTGGTGGCGGAAAAAACAAGCTATAGATCAATTCATTGTGATAAGTAGCAATAAAGTTATAGGCGAATGAATGGGAGGTGAACGTTGCTCGGATGCATGAGATTTTTGGCACTGCGGCGCTGAACCGGTTAACTCATTCACCCCTTCAGTCTTTGACATACTGTTATGAACCAGTAAATGTTCAGTAGAGCTCATTCATCTGAACAATGAGAGGCACCTTTTGCCATAGGCAGTACAGGCGGTCACCTGGAGTGCTGTGCCAATCAAAAGGCGGATCTGTAGCCACCTGCCACTACTACCATGTTATTCATTTTTGTCCCAATGTCCCATCCTCCTGTCAGCAGTAGCAGGCAGCTTCCTTCTATGCTACACATGTGTGCAGCATGTAAGGACAGTTACCTCTCCCCTCTGCCCCCTGGTGCTAGCTGGCCAATAGGCAGAGGAGAAAGCTCTGCCCCACGCCTCACCTCCTCTAAACAGCCACAGGTGCAGTGTTTACTGCATGTAACCATGCCAACTAAACCCTGTCCCCACCAATCAAGCCTGGAGTTAGAAGTCAGGCTGGATGCTGCTGACCCTCTGACTTGAAGCTGGCCAGTGTATGCCCCCCTGCATCCCCCCTGAAGCAACAGCAGAGCAGAGAGAGGTGGACAGGCAGGTGGCTCAGCTGCAGGCTGTGCTCACAGAGGAGAAGAGAGAGAGCCAGCTACCAATCAGCAGAACCAGATGAAGTGTGAGGCGGAGCACTGAAGATAGATGGCTGACACATGAGTAGCAGGACAGAACTGTCAGTGACACTGTGTGTGAGGCAGCCCCCCTCTAGTGACAGGAGCAGAGACACAGGCTCTGTAGAAGGTAAATTGCCTTATTTACATAAGGTGTCTTGCATTTGTATACTGTTTCTGACTGCCCTCTGTGATTGCCCTTCTGGACTCCATCCCCCCTCTCTCCCTTCCTCTCTCCTTCTGTATTCTCCCTCCCAGTCGGTCAACATGCTCCCTGTGCGCTCCCTGTCAAACAGGACTACCTGGGGTGAGAGCAGGGACGGATCTAGGGGGGGGGGGCAAGCGGGTATCTTGCCCCAGGCGCAGTTTGTTTAATTCTTAAAAAGGTGGCAAAATGAATGGCAGTTTAGGCGGCAAAGCCTGACCTTTAGGCGCAAAAACCTGACCTTGCCCCAGGCGCAACTTGGTCTTGATCCGTCCCTGGGTGAGAGACATCTGTCTCTTCCACATTCACTCTGACTCTCCTCCATTTCCCAAGATCTCTCCCTCCTATCTACCTATTTTCTTCCCCGCTCTCCTTTTCTTATACCTCCTCTTTTTTGTGACACTCTCCCACTTTCCTGGCCTGTCTCTGTTTATCTCCTACTGTCTCTCTCTCTCTACCTGCCTTCTCTGCAAATTCCAATCAAACAAATATGGGGCTTTGAATGAACAATCCGTCTTTTATCCTTCCGTTAAAGTTTCTTCAAGATTGCGGACAAGCATGCGAACACAATTTCGGAATTCCAAATCACAAAAAGACTACCTGACACGTGTTTCACGGCCAAAGACTGCTTCCTCAGAGGCACACAGTATACACACACATCTGTTAAAAAACATATACAGTATGAATTGTATAAATGGTTACATACCAACCTGCCTTCTCTCACAGTCTGCTGCGTCTTTCTCACTTTCCTCTCTCTCACTCTCTCATTTTTTTTTTTTTTTAACGATAGATTTTTATTGTAATTTTATTTTTCTTTTAAGACAGATATGGTGCAGGAGATACAATAAATGTGTAAAATAGCATACAATAACAAGTTTAGAAAGTAAACCTGTTCGCCACCTCCTTCCATATTTCAGGCTCTTAAGGAGGGTGACCTAGAAAACGAATGAATAAACAGAACAGATACTGAGATAGGGCTTGATTCACTAACTGGTGCAAACCTAGTTAGCACGCCTAAAGAGTTTGGGCGAACTAACTAGGGTGCTAAAAAGTTAGCACGGGCAGAGATCGCGTGGTGTGCAGTGCGCCGAAAAGATCATCTGGTGCGATGTTAACGTTGCACCGCGCGATCTTTTCGGTGCACCGCACACGTTAACGTCACACCCTTCACGTGAAAAAGTGACCTCCGGTGCCCTGTAAACGTTGCACCTAGTGCGACCATAACGCCGTTGTTTCCAGGGTACCGGGGGTCACTTTTCACCCGAAGGGTGCGACGTTAAAGTCGCACCGCGCAATCTTTTCGGCGCACCGCAGAGGCATGTTTGGCGTGAAAAAGCGCTTTTCACAAGCATGCTAACACTTAGCACTGCTTTGTGAATCAAGCCCATATCGACCATTTCATAGATTAAGTATGATAATAACAATCCGGACGTTGCCTAAAGAAGAAGGCAATAAAAAAGTACAAGATATGAGAAAACAAAAGAAATAACATAGAACCAATTGTCCTCAGCTTATAGGAATCAGAGAATTAGTTAGATATACACCAACTTTAGTCCATACTGGATAGTACCAACGGTAAGAACTGTGCTATATACATGGGTAGCATGGGATACCTGACTTTATGTTACTATTTAAAGAGAGAGAGAGAGAATAGCCTAAGGGAGGTTTTACATATATATAGATAGCGAATAACATCCTTTCTCTAGTTGCAAGTAATTAACCTGATGGAAGAAGCACATTGGAGTGCATCTAAAAGTTTATTCTGTGCAAGGGATAGGTGGCCACTGTATTGGGGTACCATAAGAAATAGCAGGTGGGTTAGTTATGGGTTTAAGTTCGAATTCCATAGTTAGGTTAAATTCTACTTCCTGTTGGAGGCAGGTGAAAGATGGTGGTGTGTCTAGACCCCAGTGGGAAGCGATTAAGGTTCTTGCTGTGCTCAACAATTGGGAAATCCCTGGGCTGGTGGGGGTAGGGAACCTATTTAGGCCTATATGCAATAAGACTAATTGGGATGTGATCTTCAAAGGAGATTTGATTATTAACTGAATCGTCTTGGATATATACTCCCAGAGGGGCTGAATCCCTGGACACTCCCAAAATATATGTACAAGAGTACCAGTTTGGAAACACTTCCTCCAGCATAGATCAGATGTGGAAGTAGAAAAAAGAGCTAGCTTTCTGGGGGTGTAGTACCATTTGAGTAAGATTTTATTATAAGTTTCCCAGTGAGCCATACATTTAGAGTATTTGCAAATATCTGCGGAAGCTTTTATTAAATGGTATAGTTGTATTTGTGTGGCATTTGACCATGTCAAGAAGTATCTACAGTGGTGTGAAAAACTATTTGCCCCCTTTCTGATTTCTTATTCTTTTGCATGTTTGTCACACTTAAATGTTTCTGCTCATCAAAAACCGTTAACTATTAGTCAAAGATAACCTAATTAAACACAAAATGCAGTTTTAAATGATGGTTTTTATTATTTAGTGAGAAAAAAACCCTCCAAATCTACATGGCCCTGTGTGAAAAAGTGATTGCCCCCCCTTGTTAAAAAATAACTTAAAGGTGGTTTATTACACCTGAGTTTAATTTCTGTAGTCACCCCCAGGCCTGATTACTGCCACACCTGTTTCAATCAAGAAATCACTTAAATAGGAGCTATCTGACACAGAGAAGTAGACCAAAAGCACCTCAAAAGCTAGACATCATGCCAAGATCCAAAGAAATTCAGGAACAAATGAGAACAAAAGTACTGTAATTGAAATCTATCAGTCTGGTAAAGGTTATAAAGTCATTTCTAAAGCTTTGGGACTCCAGCAAACCACAGTGAGAGCCATTATCCACAAATGGCAAACGCATGGAACAGTGATGAACCTTCCCAGGAGTGGCCGGCCGACCAAAATTACCCCAAGAGCGCAGAGAAAACTCATCCGAGAGGCCACAAAAGACCCCATGACAACATCTAAAGAACTGCAGGCCTCACTTGCCTCAATTAAGGTCAGTGTTCACAACTCCACCATAAGAAAGAGACTGGGCAAAAACGGCCTGCATGGAAAATATCCAAGGCGCAAACCACTTTTAAGCAAAAAGAACATTAAGGCTCGTCTCAATTTTGCTAAAAAAAACATCTCAATGATTGCCAAGACTTTTGGGAAAATACCTTGTGGACCGACGAGACAAAAGTTGAACTTTTTGGAAGGTGCGTGTCCCGTTACATCTGGCGTAGAAGTAACACAGCATTTAAACAGAAGAACATCATACCAACAGTAAAATATGGTGGTGGTAGTGTGATGGTCTGGGGTTGTTTTGCTGCTTCAGGACCTGGAAGGCATGCTGTGATAGATGGAACCATGAATTCTACTGTCTGCCAAAAAATCCTGAAGGAGAATGTCCGGCCATCTGTTCGTCAGCTCAAGCTGAAGCGATCTTGGGTGCTGCAGCAGGACAATGCCCCAAAACACACCAGCAAATTCACCTCTGAATGGCTGAAGAAAAACAAAATGAAGACTTTGGAGAGGCCTAGTCAAAGTCCTGACCTGAATCCTATTGAGATGTTGTGGTATGACCTTAAAAAGGGCGGTCCATGCTAGAAAACCCTCAAATAAAGCTGAATTACAACAATTCTGCAAAGATGAGTGGGCCAAAATTCCTCCAGAGCGCTGTAAAAGACTCGTTGTAAGTTATCGCAAATGCTTGATTGCAGTTATTGCTGCTAAGGGTGGCCCAACCAGTTATTAGGTTCAGGGGGCAATTTCTTTTTCACACAGGTCCATGTAGGTTTTGAGTTTTTTTCCTCACTAAATAATAAAAAACATCATTTAAAACTGCATTTTGTGTTCAATTATGTTATCTTTGACTAATAGTTAACGGTTTTTGATGAGCAGAAACATTTAAGTGTGACAAACATGCAAAAGAATAAGAAATCAGGAAGGGGGCAAATAGTTTTTCACACCACTGTATTTAACTGTTTGTTAGAGTCAGAGGTTAGGGCATTATACCAAATACGAATACCTCCTGGCTTGGGAGGGTGGAGTTAAGATACTTAATTAGTGAGCAAGGGAGCTTGGGGAGAGAAATATTGCGGTGATGGATGGCATGACATATTCTATAATAGGAGAATAACTGATCCTGGGGGAGATTATAAGTTTTCTATAGGGCTTGGAAGGAAAAAGGTTGATCTTGGTGTAGTAGATTATTAAAGAGAACCTGTACTGAGTAAAAATATTTAAAATAAACACATGAGGTAACATTAAATGAACATTACATAGTTACCTTGCCATCAGTTCCTTTCAGAAGCTCACCATTTTCTTCTGACAATAACCCCTTCCAGTTCTGACAATAGTCTGTCAGATCTGAAATATATCAGCTGCTGTCAATAAAATATCAGTTGCTGTCAGTTATAGCTGAGAGGAAAACTGATGTACCAGGTAATGTCCATGTTTCCCTATGGCTCAAGTGGGCGGTGTTACAGTTTAACTGTGTGCTCACCAGAAAGCTGTTATGGGTAATGGCCATTTTCAAAATGGAGGACGGAAAATTCCCTTGATCACAGTGAACAAACAGGACACGGGACAGGAGAAAGACACTGAGGAGTAGACTACATGGAAGGTAAGTATGACTTGTGTATGCTTATTTTGACTTTTAATTTTCAGTTCAGGTTTTCTTTAAGGTGGAAAACTCCTCTTTCATGCCAAACTTTTATTTTATTTATGTCTGGCAAAATAGAGTGTGTGTCTTTTTTCAACCCAAATAACTATGTATGTACATTGCAAACCAAAGATTATTTTTAGAAGTCTCCTCCTAAATAATATACATTTAAAGAATTTAGGTATTTGTTGCTCAACTGCTTCAGAAAATAAGCACAACTCAGCCTGAGCTTCCCCCTAATGTGACAGCTATTCAGTCAGATGCCACATCTTAATATTAACACAGTCTGTGTCCTCAATGTTTTTCTTAAAATGTACTTTTAACTGGCGATACCAAGCCTAATGCAGTCAATGAGGCGCAAGGACACCGAAAGTAACAAATGAATGAAATAAAGAGGTGTTAAGAAAGGCCTTGTGAGGGTGCAGGAAAGGGAACCAAGAAGCAATGATTATATCTTTTGAAGTAGCCTCCGTTTCAGCTTGAAGTGATTGCAAATAATAGCCCTTCAATGCAAGACTTTAATAGTCAACTCAAGATTGATCTCTGCATTCACTGGATAAATCTGGAGCATTCCTGAGTGGAATACAGAGTTGCCACTTTTAAACTTGCTGGGAGAGGTTGTAAAACAGCAAGAGAGGGACATAATTCTGTCTGTCATTCTTTCAGTTCTTTAATAAATTAATTCTGGTTAACCAGGACCTTAATTGTTTTTAGGCTTAACAGAGAGATTGATAAAACAAAACAATGCATCAAAGCAAACCTCCATGTGTTTGTTTTCACAACCAATTTCTGCAAATACAAAACATAGTTGTATACGTTGAAAATAAGTAACATTACTTTCCATGCCTTTATAACACATTGAAACAAGAAAATTGACACTTCTCTATTGTAGAAGAACTCCAGGCAGCCTTCACTTAGTCTAGTGTTCCTGACTTGTGCTGTGAAACATTTACGTGTTGTGGAATCACAAGCAATTTTTACTGTCTTTGAAACCTTTGTCTTCACTCACTAATTCTCATGAAGGGCCCTAAGCATACTGGGATGCACACACAGGAAGACCACAGCAGTACTAACCTAGCAAGGCTACACCAGGTCATAAATCCTAGGCCAGCATTGTTGCACGGTGGTCAAACCCAGGCCACCACCAGTGTCATGTTAGCCAGTCCAAACCTAGCAAAACCAGAGCCGGATTTCTGGGGAGGCCGCAAAGGCCACGGCCTAGGGCGATAAAATCAGATAAGATAAGAAGGGCGGCAGACTTGGAGAGAGAAGAGGTCATATATTAAAGTAAATTATCTCTTCTGGTCCTCAGCGCAGCGCCCTGCTCTGCATTGCTGTCTAAATTCCAGACTTCCCGTACTCCCTGCATATCGGATGATTATCCCGTCCTCCTCTGTATGATGGACATGCTGCTGTGTGAAAAGTGCCAGTTTACAGTAATGCAGACAGAACTGCATTCAGTTTTAATGCACGCATTCAGAGGAATTTCAAGAAGTTTTGAATTAGGATGATACACCGTACAATACTCTACTGCTACAGAGGAATTTCAGCTCTGCTATGTAACGATGGGTGTCAACACGCAGAGAGAATCTGATTATTGGTGAGCTGCAGACTCACCAGTAATGCAGATATACACCAGATTATGAATGATCTGCAGAATCACTAATAATCCAGGTATGTCTAACCTCTGGACACCTGAGGCAACAGTAACACTTTGAGAGAGAACCGCCAGAAGAACTGGAGGCAGAAAGGAGAAGGAGATTCACCCCTGACTGTGGGTGAATCCCCTAGGCCAAAGGCTCTCCAGGAGAGGAGCCTAGGCCTGGTTGCAGGAAACCCTGCTGCTAATAAGAACAGATATGTCCTATCTGGATGAGAGATAGAATCTCTAGTGGCGAGATAATGAAGTACAGGTACACAGTGCTAGTCTTGGGTGTGTGCTCTGTATTTACAACACCCCGGAACTAGTCTATTACATAACATAGTATTGACACAGTATCCTAGTCTTGGGTGTGAGGTCCGTAGTCACAACACCCTGGAACTGGTCTAAAGCATAACATAGAACTGACACAGTATCCTAGTCTTGGGTGTGAGGTCCGTAGTCACAACACCCTGGAACTGGTCTAAAGCATAACATAGAACTGACACAGTATCCTAGTCTTGGGTGTGAGGTCCATAGTCACAACACCCTGGAACTGGTCTAAAGCATAACATAGAACTGACACAGTATCCTAGTCTTGGGTGTGAGGTCCGTAGTCACAACACCCTGGAACTGGTCTAAAGCATAACATAGAACTGACACAGTATCCTAGTCTTGGGTGTGAGGTCCGTAGTCACAACACCCTGGAACTGGTCTAAAGCATAACATAGAACTGACACAGTATCCTAGTCTTGGGTGTGAGGTCCGTAGTCACACCACCCTGGAACTGATCTAAAGCATAACATAGAATAACATAACATGAGAAGGTAATCTAGCTCAGTGTGGATTCCCAGGTCCTTCCTGGTTCAACCACACTGTAGGATCTGACTAAGGTCTGTGTGCTAACACATGAAGCATATGCAACAGCAGACGATGTGAGACTGAGGGACGAGTGGTTATATAGTGCAGCGCTGGCCAGCGCCGCCCAGTCCCTTCCAGCCAATCCGCATCGCTCCTTGGATCAGCTGACTAACGGAGT
Organism: Hyperolius riggenbachi; assembly: GCF_040937935.1. Classification (NCBI taxonomy): domain Eukaryota; kingdom Metazoa; phylum Chordata; class Amphibia; order Anura; family Hyperoliidae; genus Hyperolius; species Hyperolius riggenbachi. Next base: position 160,268,887 of record NC_090654.1, read on the forward strand.
CAGCTGATCTCTCTCTGCTTCCCAACGGAGTCAGCTGATCCCTCTCTGCTTCTGTTTTGCCGCGCGCGTGTATTCCTCAGCCTATGTGCACAGGAAGGCTGTATCACATCAGACACATGTCGCCGCACGTAAACCACCGGACTGGACGCGGAAACAGCCGCCACGCCGTCAGAGTACGCGGCGGCCATTCCGCAATCCTTCACATGCTAGTTACTTTTCCCTCTCTCCTATAGCTGTCAGAATGACTCCTGTTAAAGACTTTCTCTTATCTATCCTAAATTTATGACTGTTTAGCTAGCCAGGGATGTTTATGGCAGCAGTGATCTCCACTTCAGTTAACTCTTTCCTGACTCATTTTAGGATCTGTCTTTCTGTTTTAAAGGGAACCTAAACTAAGAGGGATATGGATGTTTTCTTTTAAACAATACCAGTTGCCTGGCAGTCCTGCTGAGCTCTTTGGCTGTAGCGGTGGCTGAATCACACACCTGAAACAAGCATTCAGCTAATCCAGTCTGACTTCAGTCAGAGCACCTGATCTGCATGCTTGTTCAGGGGCTGTGGCTAAAAGTATTAGAGACACAGGATCAGCAGGAGAGTCAGGCAACTGGTATTATTTTAAAAGGAAAAAACAATATCCTTCTCAGTTTAGGTTCCCTTTAAGCACTACATTGTCACTGTTTAAAGGACACCTACATCTATGCCATTGTATGTAGTTGAGGATCCTTCTAATTACCTGTAGCAGTTGAGTAATGTACCATATTAGCCCTTAGTGAAGGCAGAAAGTTTTCAATCAGGATATTATCATTTGTTGGCTATTATGGTTAACTTAAAAGAAAAAGAAAATGCTTTCTGCTACTAAGCTGCCTTCTTCCTGTATACTGACAAGATGTTATCTGTTACTTACCTGTTCTCTGTTTTGGGTGGGCTTCTCTCTATTGCGCTGCATTGTCACTTGTCTGTTGCTCTGACTGACAAAGAAGCAGCGCATGCTCTGTCCACTTGTGCTCCTTATATTTTGGCGCTCCTGTCTGGATGTGCACAGGAGGCAAGTGTTATGGGTATGTGTACTTGACAAGTACTGCTCATACACGAGCGTAATTTCTGAAGGATGTATGCCCAGAACAGTATTGGCTGCTGTGCACATTCTGGCAGAAGCGCGGAATTACAGGGAGAACGAGTGGACAGAGCGTGCGCTACTTTTTTGTTGAATAAAGGGCAGAGCAGCACAATGAAAAGGACCCCATTAAAATTAGTGATTACTAGTAAGGTTTTTGGACAGAATAGTGTTGGGGAGGGGCAGTTGGGGGAGAAGTTAGTGACACCTGGCCTTGGGTGCTGAAGAGTACAAATCCGGCCCTGAGCAAATCCAAGCTAACTTCAGCCCCTGGATAGGAGCAGTTAAGCAAAGCCAGGAGACATCATGTCCAAAAGATCTTTTATCTCTTGGAAATTAATCAGTCTCAATATATTACAACCGTCTGGTCATGGTATTTTGTCATGACTTGAAAAGAAAAAACAGACACACAAAAAACATTGATTTTCTCAATTTATATACCATATGTAGTGAAAAAGTGGCTCATGAGGTTGAGTCTCTCACACAACTATTTTACTTTTGGTTGGGATGTAAACCTGTAAAGAATGGGAACCAATGTAGGATCTCCCTTTGCAACGCAATATGCTAACCTGTTTATGGCAAAGTTAGAAAACAATTTCTTTATTAACCTGTACCCACAAGCCCCTTTCCTTCTATTGCTTCAGTGATCATCTGGAATAGGAATGAGGAACAACTAACTGCTCCAGTTCCACAGGGATTTAAATTAATTTCACACCACCATCAAACTAAAAATGAGCCACTCCACCTCCCACATACAGTTTCTAGACACCACCATTCAGATGAAAATCCACTTACCCCACGTATGCGCAGAAGACGCTGACCCATCCGTTAAAAAAAAAATGCATTATGCAGCATAACAATAACAGCTGATTTATTAATAAAATAAACTTTTACTGACAGTGGTGCCGCTCAGACTTGTCTACCATTGTTACAGTCCTGGTGTTGCAGAGACTAGGAATCATGGCACATCTTCTCCTTTTAACACATGTGCTACCATACATTGCTTTTGTTGGGTTAGTATAAAGCAGCATCAATTAGCAGCTTGCTGTCAACAATCTGTGACATCAGCTGTGGGCAGAGCCGGCGCTACCATAGAGGCAAAAGGGGCAAATGCCCTGGGGCCTCTGACCTCTGCTGGGCCCCCCAGGTGGTCTTTCTGACTGCTCCCATATGTCTGCATGTTCAGCTCAGCTGCAGTGGCATGCAGGCATGGACTGGCCAGGGGGGGAAGGGGGGCAATCTCCCCCCAGGCCTCCTTTCATTCAGTGATTTAGGGCTGGTCTGGTGTATTCAGGTTTGTTGTTGTAAGGCAATGTGAAACACTTGGCTAGCTGATAAAAGTGCAATTAGAGGGCAGGCAAGCTGATAAATATACACAACATGATGCAGAGCTTGCCTGGATGGTCCATGGGCAAACATCTTTCTTGTCTCTCCCCACTGTTATAATGACTGCATGTGTGGATAAGGCGTTATACAAGTTGAAAAGACTCCAGGAGGGCTGCTTTCTGACTTGTGTGAGAGACTGGCAAGGACAGGAGTCATATTACAGGCAAGTAGCCTCTGTGTGATGTGAGACTGCAATACAGATAAGCTCTCTGCTCCATCTCAGACTATTCTCAATTTCTCTCCACTCCTCCTCTCTCTGGGCTAGTGCACACCAAAATCGCAATAGCAATGGCTAGCAATTTGTGAGTGCGATTTTGTGAAACGATTTTCAGAGCGATTTATGAATGAATCGCTCAAAAAAATGCTACATGCAGTGTGTTTGTGATTTTGAAAAATCACAACGCTGCTTTGAGAACACCGTCGTAGGGTAACATTAGCCAAGTGCTTTCCAAATCACTGTTGATTTGAAAAACGCTCAGAAGCACTCTTGGTGTCAGGGTTGCCAACCCAATTTCTTATTTTTCCTGGACAAAATGGTCAAAAAAATCTGGACACCCCAAGGTTTGGACGGACAGGGGGTGGAGTCAGGGGGCGGAGTCATTAGCGGGCTTTTTTTTAGGAAACTTGTTAATTTTGAGAGGAGGGAAACATAGCTGAAGCAGGTGATTACTGCATAAGGCTCATGTGAAACAGTCCTACTGAACTGACACACAGTGCCGTCCCTCAGAGGTCTGCCACTTACACAATGCTGCCCTGCAGTGGTCTGCGACACACAATGCTGTCCTGCAGAGGTCTGCCACACACAATGCTGTCCGGCAGAGGTCTGCCACACACAATGCTGTCCGGCAGAGGTCTGCCACACACAGTGCTGTCCAGCAGAGGTCTGCCACACACAATGCTGCCCCGCAGAGAGGTCTGCCACACACAATGCTGCCCCGCAGAGGTCTGCCACTCACAGTGCTGCCCTGCAGAGGTCTGCCACACACAATGCTGCCCCGCAGAGAGGTCTGCCACACACAATGCTGCCCCGCAGAGGTCTGCCACTCACAGTGCTGCCCTGCAGAGGTCTGCCACACACAATGCTGCCCTGCAGAGGTTTGCCACACACCGTGCTGCCACGCAGAGGTCTGCCACACACCGTGCTGCCCCGCAGAGGTCTGTCACACACAATGCTGCCCCTCAGAGGTCTGCCACACACCGTGCTGCCCCGCAGAGGTCTGTCACACACAATGCTGCCCCTCAGAGGTCTGCCACACACAATGCTGCCCCGCAGAGGTCTGTCACACACAATGCTGCCCCTCAGAGGTATGCCACACACCGTGCTGCCCCGCAGAGGTCTGCCACACACAGTGCTGCCCCGCAGAGGTCTGTCACACACAATGCTGCCCCGCAGAGGTCTGCCACACACAATGCTGCCCCGCAGAGGTATGCCACACACCGTGCTGCCCCGCAGAGGTCTGCCACACACAGTGCTGCCCCGCAGAGGTCTGTCACACACAATGCTGCCCCGCAGAGGTCTGCCACACACAATGCTGCCCCTCAGAGGTATGCCACACACCGTGCTGCCCCGCAGAGGTCTGCCACACACAGTGCTGCCCCGCAGAGGTCTGTCACACACAATGCTGCCCCGCAGAGGTCTGCCACACACCGTGCTGCCCCGCAGAGGTCTGTCACACACAATGCTGCCCCGCAGAGAGGTCTGCCACACACAATGCTGCCCCGCAGAGGTCTGCCACACACCGTGCTGCCCCGCAGAGGTCTGTCACACACAATGCTGCCCCTCAGAGGTCTGTCACACACAATGCTGCCCCGCAGAGGTCTGCCACACACAGTGCTGCCCCGCAGAGGTCTGTAACACACAATGCTGCCCCGCAGAGGTCTGCCACACACCGTGCTGCCCCGCAGAGGTCTGTCACACCCAATGTTGCCCCGCAGAGAGGTCTGCCACACACAATGCTGCCCCGCAGAGGTCTGCCACACACCGTGCTGCCCCGCAGAGGTCTGTCACACACAATGCTGCCCCTCAGAGGTCTGCCACACACAATGCTGCCCCTCAGAGGTCTGCCACACACAATGCTGCCCCTCAGAGGTCTGCCACACACAATGCTGCCCCGCAGAGGTCTGCCACACACCGTGCTGCCCCGCAGAGGTCTGCCACACACAATGCTGCCCCGCAGAGGTCTGCCACTCACAGTGCTGCCCTGCAGAGGTCTGCCACACACAATGCTGCCCCGCAGAGGTCTGCCACACACCGTGCTGCCCCGCAGAGGTCTGCCACAAACAATGCTGCCCTGCAGAGGTCTGCCACTCACAGTGCTGCCCTGCAGAGGTCTGCCACACACAATGCTGCCCCGCAGAGGTCTGCCACACACCGTGCTGCCCCGCAGAGGTCTGCCACACACAGTGCTGCCCTGCAGAGGTCTGCCACTCACAGTGCTGCCCTGCAGAGGTCTGCCACACACAATGCTGCCCCGCAGAGAGGTCTGCCACACACAATGCTGCCCCGCAGAGAGGTATGCCACACACCGTCCTGCCCTGCAGAGGTCTGCCACACACCGTGCTGCCCTGCAGAGGTCTGCCACTTATACAATGCTGCCCTGCAGTGGTCTGTGACACACAATGCTGCCCTGCAAAAGGTCTGCCACACACAGTGACCACAAGAAGCTAAATGGAGGGTGAGAGGAGGGGTGGATGATAGCACATGGTACAGAGAGGCGAGGCCACTCCTGGAGGAAAAGTGAGAAACATATAGTAAGGGAGGATGATTTTGCATTGGAATAGGGCACAAACGGTGAGACAACTGCAGAAACTAAGACAGGTGGATTCAATAATGTCCCACTATTTTCAGTAGTGTGGTTCTGATTGTAGGAAGACCACAACATTATGATCAGAGGATCAGATACAGGCACTCAAATCCCAGCCTTTGCAGCACATAGAGGGTAACTGCTTTCCACATCTACCTGGGAGGAGACAGACACAGCAGCAGGAGAGGTGATGTGACTGCACAGCTCTGCACTTTTAAGTTCAGAGACATAGCATGCTGCTTCAAATAAAGCATGTCACTGAGCCTGCACTGCTTGTCTCTCAGCTGCTGCCCATCTGAATGTAAACAACTGTGCATAGCTGAGCTCTATCACCTCTCATGCTGTCTGTCCGTTCCTCCACCCATCTGGAATGTTGCAAGGAGCTAGTTTTCTCTAGTCTTTATATAGTGGTGCTGCTGGTTACCTGCTGTTGCTGTCTGGGGGAGAGCAACTGAGGAGGACAGAGGGTGAATCGGCCATTAATCAGCATCTCTAACCTGACTGGGACTATGATGGATCACTCCTGAAGTTCTGGACCTACGTGGTGCACTGCTCTGAACGGGAGTGTGGGGGGCGGGCTCTCTAGGCTGCTTTTCTCTGTCTCTCTCTCAGTGGCTGGAGAGAGGCAGAAGCACCACAAAGAGCACTGCTGATTGGAGGGAGGGAATAAGGAAATAGAAACCTGGGGCTTCTTACTGAGCTGCCCATGTGCTGTGTGTAGCTGCAGTTGTCGCAGCTGTTTACATTTTAGACGGACACCTTCCTAGAAGTACGGACAAGTACGGACAGGGGAAATTCCCTGTCTGTAGTACGGACTGCCCGTACTTTTACGGACGGTTGGCAACCCTGCTTGGTGTGCACCAGCCCTCCCTCATTCACCTTGGTTTCCCTCTTCCCCTAGTGCTGGGTGTATCTTCTTCTTATACAGAAAAGCTAAATAAAAGTGCAATCCTGGTGATTTTTTTTAAATGTCTGAATAGTTTGTTGGAACATAGCATACGTAGCTTTGTGGGGCATTCTTGGCTGACACTCTTAATTTCTTTACTGATTGATTCTGCTGGTATGTCTCTGTTCTGGTCCAAAGGGGGTGTCCACCAACAAATCTCTGCAGAGGGGCCTGATGTAGTTACACCCCTACCCATCTGCCTTGTAATAACTCACCTGGCCTTGCAGCAGCTCCATCTCGTGCTCCCTCTTCAGCCACGCTGCCTGCCCCTATGACCCTGTGCATGTTATTTACACGTAACATGTGCCCGGATGGAGGAGACACGGGCAGCAGGGCTGAAGGCAAAGCACAGGATGGAGCAGATGAGACAGGTGAGTTATTACAAGGCAGCTGAGCTACACAATGTGCGGGGGCCATGGGAGAAGTCTATGCGAGACCACGAGAGGCAGCAGTCGGTTCGGGGTCTGACTTTGCTGGGGGAGGGGGAGGGCTGTAGAGGGCCCCAAGTTACTTTTACCCCAGGGCCCCTGTGTGGCTTACACCGGCCCTGGCTGTGGGTGGCTCATAGGTTTTAGTAACCCATCTCAGGCAAGCATGCTGGCCATGTTATTGCACACCACATGTCTCGCTATAAAACAGGAGGGTTCAAGCCTTGCCTAAACATCATTTTGTAATGCAGTCAGGATTTCCCAGGTAGTATGATTTTGTTCCTTTAAGGACACTAATTTCAGCACTATGTGGCAAAGCATATGTTTCAGGGATCCACAGCGGGGCTATTTAAAAGCATTCTCTTCTGTATAATATGGCCTTGCTAGAGGAGTGGCAGAAATGGAGGAAGCGATGTAGTTGCCTTTCCCAGAGCACCCAGGATGTGCTTTAAAACAATTTTCCATCGTAAAATCACGATCAGGATCCTTATTTTATCCACAACTATTGCACGTTTCTGAAGCAATTTTGGTGTTTATGGCACACTTTCAATTGAATTGTCAGATCACAAATAAAAAATAAAATAAAAGAATAAATGACATAGAGAACATTTATAATTGGACAAAATCACATTGCAATCTGATCGCACTGATGCAAATGTTCCCACATGATTTCCATCAGTCTTACAGGACTTAGCATTCTTCAAGCAATCAGAATCAAATAGCAAAATGCTGCCAATGGAAAACAGCTCTTACAGTGGCCAGCAGAAGTGTTCCCTGACAGATGTAAAGTCACCCAGAGAGCAGTGACGGTTGGGTAGCAGTTCAGTCCATGCCTTGTTGTCCAGCTTTCCATCGTTACATAAACCCTGCTAGTAAACCTCCTCCTCATTCGTTCAGTCGACTCTGGTTCTTTGTGATGATATGTTCTTATACATGTCAGATGACTATGTCAATTACGGCTTCTTTCAGTTGCATAGACACGTTCATAGCTTCACACATGCTGTCTATTTATATTAGCCTTTGTTGTCCTCTTCTTCTTTTGCCCTCAATTTTTCAAAGCATTAAGGATTTTGCAAAAAAATCCAGTTTTTTTTTCATTATGTGACCAAAGTATTTGAGTTTAAATGGTAGTATTAGTCCGATACTACTATCAAAGTTTTTCTGGTCAAAAACTGATACAGATGGCTAAAGGCATTGGGAACTTTGGTCCCTAAAGGAGTCACTGGAATACTCACCAAGGGGTAACAAACTGTGTCTGATCCCATGGATCCTGCTGCAATGACCTATAACTTCCTTGCTGCAGAGGGCAGACTTGCAGCGGCGGCTGCATCCTGAATAGAGATGTCGCGAACCTTCGATTTTCGGTTCGCAAACCCCGTTCGCAAACCTTCGCGGAAGGTTCGGTTCGCATAAAAGTTCGCGAACCGCAATAGACTTCAATGGGGATGCGAACTTTGAAAAATAGAAAAAATTATGCTGGCCACAAAAGTGATGTAAAAGATGTTTCAAGGGGTCTAACACCTGGAGGAGGGCATGGCGGAGTGGGATACATGCCCAAAGTCTCGGGAAAAAATCTGGATTTGACGCAAAGCAGCGTTTTAAGGGCAGAAATCACATTGAATGCTAAATTGCAGGCCTAAAGTGCTTTCAAACATCTTGCATGGGTATACATCAATCAGGGAGTGTAATTAGAGTTCTGCTTCACACTGACACACCAAACTCACTGTGTAACGCACTGCAAACAGCTGTTTGCGTAGTGACGGCCGTGCTGGACTGGTGCGCACCGTGGCCAGAGTGTAGGCCGTGGCGTTTTTCAAGCCCATATGGTCGCCGGGCTGTGGTAGCCCAATGATAGAACAACAGTGACTGTCCAGCTGATCAAATTTGGTCTGACCACAATGAAGCAACGACCTTATTATCTTTTGTGTGCCACCCCCATCCGAGACACTCAAATAGCCGGCGGTCATTGCTTCATTGTGATACGCAGGCCCCTTCACCGCGGCAAGGTAATGATCACGAAGGGGGATGGGCACATGTACATGCCTTTTGTTTATATGTTGCAGCTGCCCGCAGTGCAGCCAGAAAAATTAGGCAGGCATGTACACGCACCAGAAAAATTAGTGTAGCGGCCGCTGCTAGCAGCGGCCTTAAAAATTCAGGAATCCGCCTAGAGTCCTGGACCCTGTAGGTGGTGGCGGAGAAGGCAAGTGGCCTGCAGGCAGAGATGCTGTGTGTGGGGACTGACTTAGTCTTCGGTCGTGCAATAGCCCTCCGGGATCCATTCCTCATTCATTTTGATAAAGGTCAGGTACTGAACACTGTCGTGACTTAGGCGACTTCTCTTCTCAGTAACTATGCCTCCAGCTGCACTGAAGGTCCTTTCTGACAGGACGCTTGCGGCAGGGCAAGAGAGAAGTTGTATGGCAAATTGGGACAGCTCTGGCCACAGGTCAAGCCTGCGCAACCAGTAGTCCAAGGATTCATCGTCGCTTTTCGCAATGTCTACATCCACACTCAAGGCCAGGTAGTCGGCTATCTGCCGGTCCAGGCGTTGGTGGAGGGTGGATCCAGAAGGACTATGGTGAGGAGTTGGACTAAAGAATGTCCGCATGTCCGAAATCACCCTGAGATCGCTGGAGCATCCTGTCCTTGCCTGCATGGACTTGAGAGGAGGAGGGTTACTGCCAGTGGTACCTTGATTGCGTTGTGCAGCCACATCACCCTTAAACGCATTGTAAAGCATCATCGACAGCTTGTTCTGCAAGTGCTGCATCCTTTCCGCCTTCTGTTGAGTTGGTAACAGGTCCGCCACTTTGTGCCTGTACCGAGGGTCTAGTAGTGTGGCCACCCAGTACAGGTCATTCGCCTAGAGTTTTTTGATACGGGGGTCCCTCAACAGGCTGGACAACATGAAAGAGGACATCTGCACAAAGCTGGATGCAGACGTACTCTCCATCTCCTCTTGCTCTTCCTCAGTGATGGGACGCAACTCCTCTTCCTCCCCCCAGCCACGAACAATACCACAGGAACGTGAAGCATCAGAAGCCCCCTGTGACGGCTGCTGCGGTTGTTCTTCTTCCGCCGCCTCGTCCTCCTCCACAGAAACACCTTCCTCATCACGATCATTAGAGTCTGACTCCTCTCCTTCCCCACACGACTCCTCTTCTTCCTCCTCCTCCTCCCCGCTCTGTGCTGCCGCAGGTGTTGTGGAAGCATCGGGTTCGGATGTAAATCGCTCCCACGACTCCTGCTGCTGTAACTGTTCTCGTTCACGCTCCTCCACAGCTGTATCCACCACTCTACGCACGGCACGCTCCAGGAAGTAGGCGTAGGGGATCAAGTCGCTGATGGTGCCCTCAGCGCGACTCACCAGTTTGGTCACCTCCTCAAAGGGCTCCATGACCCTGCATGCATTTCGCATCAGTGTCCAGTTGTTGGGCCACAACATCCCCATCCTCCTAGATTGTGTCCTTGTACTGTAATGATACAGGTACTGGGTGACGGCTTTCTCCTGGTCTAGCATGTGAGAGAACATCAGCAGGGTGGAATTCCAGCGAGTCGGGCCATCGCAAATCAGGCGTCTCACCGGCAAGTTGTTTCTACGCTGAATGTCCGCAAAGCGTGCCATGGCCTTGTAAGAGCGCCTGAAATGCCCACACAACTTCCTGGCCTGCTCCAGGACGTCCTCTAAGCCTGGGTACTTGGACACAAATCTTTGCACGACCAGATTCAGCACATGTGCCATGCAGGGTATGTGTGTCAGCTATCCCAAATTCAACGCAGCAATGAGATTGCTGCCGTTGTCACACACTAGTGTTGGGCAAACATCTAGATGTTCGGGTTCGGGCCGAACAGGTGTTCGGGTGTTCGAGCCGAACTCCGAACATAATGGAAGTCAATGGGGACCCGAACTTTCGTGCTTTGTAAAGCCTCCTTACATGCTACATACCCCAAATTTACAGGGTATGTGCACCTTGGGAGTGGGTACAAGAGGAAAAAAAATTAGCAAAAAGAGCTTATAGTTTTTGAGAAAATCGATTTTAAAGTTTCAAAGGGAAAACTGTCTTTTAAATGCGGGAAATGTCTGTTTTCTTTGCACAGGTAACATGCTATTTGTCGGCATGCAGTCATAAATGTAATACAGATAGGTTCCAGGAAAAGGGACCGGTAACGCTAACCCAGCAGCAGCACACGTGATGGAACAGGAGGAGGGTGGCGCAGGAGGAGAAGGCCACGCTTTGAGACACAACAACCCAGGCCTTGCATGAGGACAAGAAGCGTGAGGATAGCAATTTGCATTTTGTCGCCATGCAGTCATAAATGTAATACAGATGAGAGGTTCAATAAACAGGGACCGGAAACGCTAACCCATCACAGATGTTCATTGTTCATGTTACTTGGTTGGGGTCCCGGGAGTGTTGCGTAGTCGTTTCCAATCCAGGATTGATTCATTTTAATTTGAGTCAGACGGTCTGCATTTTCTGTGGAGAGGTGGATACGCCGATCTGTGACGATGCCTCCGGCAGCACTGAAACAGCGTTCCGACATAACGCTGGCTGCCGGGGAAGCCAGCACCTCGATTACGTACATTGCTAGTTCGTGCCAGGTGTCTAGCTTCGATACCCAATAGTTGAAGGGTGCAGATGGATTGTTCAACACAGCTATGCCATCTGACATGTAGTCCTTGACCATCTTCTCCAGGCGATCGGTGTTGGAGGTGGATCTGCACGCTTGCTGTTCTGTGTGCTGCTGCATGGGTGTCAGAAAATTTTCCCACTCCAAGGACACTGCCGATACCATTCCCTTTTGGGCACTAGCTGCGGCTTGTGTTGTTTGCTGCCCTCCTGGTCGTCCTGGGTTTGCGGAAGTCAGTCTGTCGGCGTACAACTGTCTAGAGTAGGGGGAGGATGTCAATCTCCTCTCTAAAGTCTCCACAAGGGCCTGCTGGTATTCTTCCATTTTGACCTGTCTGACTCTTTCTTCAAGCAGTTTTGGAACATTGTGTTTGTACCGTGGATCCAGAAGGGTAGAAACCCAGTAATTGGTGTTGTCCAGAATGCACACAATGCGTGGGTCGCATGCAATGCAGTCCTAGGCCGAAGAGGTCATAGCCTAGGGTCACAAAAACCTGTTTATTTGGGCAATTTCAATGGTGGCGAGTCTGACGTACATAAATCGCAGCAATGGCCGTTAGCAACGTCTGAATCTCACGAAATGTCTCATGCAGGTAGAAGACATATTGTGACTTGGGCTCCAAAGATGGGTTCCCTACATCTCTGCAAACCAGAGTTACAGGGCTCCAAATTTGGTAAAATCCCCCATAGGCTTTCATTGGGCCTCCTATTTACAGTTCCAAAATCTCACATCTTTTCAAAGGGCAATTGCGCAGCAGTGGCAAATTTTCTAGCATTGTAGGGACCCTTAGGGGGAACATGACTGGGAAGTTTCGGGCCCCTAGGCCAAAGAGGTCATAGCCTAGGGTCACAAAAACCTGTTTATTTGGGCAATTTCAATGGTAGTGATGCTGACGTACATAAATCTCAGCCATGGCCGTTAGCAACGTCTGAATTTCACAAAATGTCTCATGCAGGTAGAAGACATATTGTTAGACTTGGATTCCAAAAATGGGGTCCCTACATCTCTGCAAACCAGAGTTACAGGGGTGCAAAATTGGTAAAATCCCCCATAGGCTTTCATTGCCTCCCTATTTCACTTTCCAAAATCTCACATCTTTTCAAAAGGCAATTACTCAGCAGTGGCAAATTTTCTAGCATTGTAGGGACCCTTAGGGGGAACATGACTGGTGAGTTTCGGGCCCCTAGGCCAAAGAGGTCATAGCCTAGGGTCACAAAAACCTGTTTATTTAGGCAATTTCAATGGTGGCGAGTCTGACGTACATAAATCGCAGCAATGGCCGTTAGCAACGTCTGAATCTCACGAAATGTCTCATGCAGGTAGAAGACATATTGTGACTTGGGCTCCAAAGATGGGTTCCCTACATCTCTGCAAACCAGAGTTACAGGGCTCCAAATTTGGTAAAATCCCCCATAGGCTTTCATTGGGCCTCCTATTTACAGTTCCAAAATCTCACATCTTTTCAAAGGGCAATTGCGCAGCAGTGGCAAATTTTCTAGCATTGTAGGGACCCTTAGGGGGAACATGACTGGGAAGTTTCGGGCCCCTAGGCCAAAGAGGTCATAGCCTAGGGTCACAAAAACCTGTTTATTTGGGCAATTTCAATGGTAGTGATGCTGACGTACATAAATCTCAGCCATGGCCGTTAGCAACGTCTGAATTTCACAAAATGTCTCATGCAGGTAGAAGACATATTGTTAGACTTGGATTCCAAAAATGGGGTCCCTACATCTCTGCAAACCAGAGTTACAGGGGTGCAAAATTGGTAAAATCCCCCATAGGCTTTCATTGCCTCCCAATTTCACTTTCCAAAATCTCACATCTTTTCAAAAGGCAATTACTCAGCAGTGGCAAATTTTCTAGCATTGTAGGGACCCTTAGGGGGAACATGACTGGTGAGTTTCGGGCCCCTAGGCCAAAGAGGTCATAGCCTAGGGTCACAAAAACCTGTTTATTTAGGCAATTTCAATGGTGGCGAGTCTGACGTACATAAATCGCAGCAATGGCCGTTAGCAACGTCTGAATCTCACGAAATGTCTCATGCAGGTAGAAGACATATTGTTAGACTTGGATTCCAAAGATGGGGTCTCTACATCTCTGCAAACCAGAGTTACAGGGCTCCAAAATTGGTAAAATCCCCCATAGGCTTTCATTGGGCCTACTATTTACCGTTCCAAAATATCACACCATTTCAAAGGGCAATGGCTCAGCAGTGGCAAAACTCACCAGTCATGATCCCCCTAAGAGTCCCTACAATGCTAGAAAATTTGGTCCTGCTGAGCCATTGCCCTTTGAAAAGATGTGAGATTTTGGAAAGTGAAATAGGGAGGCAATGAAAGCCTATGGGGGATTTTACCAATTTTGCACCCCTGTAACTCTGGTTTGCAGAGATGTAGGGACCCCATCTTTGGAATCCAAGTCTAACAATATGTCTTCTACCTGCATGAGACATTTCGTGAAATTCAGACGTTGCTAACGGCCATGGCTGAGATTTATGTACGTCAGCATCACTACCATTGAAATAGCCCAAATAAACAGGTTTTTGTGACCCTAGGCTATGACCTCTTCGGCCTAGGGGCCCGAAACTCACCAGTCATGTTCCCCCTAAGGGTCCCTACAATGCTAGAAAATTTGCCACTGCTGAGCAATTGCCCTTTGAAAAGATGTGAGATTTTGGAAAGTGAAATAGGGAGGCAATGAAAGCCTATGGGGGATTTTACCAATTTTGCACCCCTGTAACTCTGGTTTGCAGAGATGTAGGGAACCCATCTTTGGAGCCCAAGTCTAACAATATGTCTTCTACCTGCAATTCAGACGTTGCTAACGGCCATGGCTGAGATTTATGTACGTTAGCATCACTACCATTGAAATTGCCCAAATAAACAGGTTTTTGTGACCCTAGGCTATGACCTCTTCGGCCTAGGACTGCATTGAACGCGACCCACGCATTGTGCGCATTCTGGACAACACCAATTACTGGGTTTATACCCTTCTGGATCCACGGTACAAACACAATGTTCCAAAACTGCTTGAAGAAAGAGTCAGACAGGTCAAAATGGAAGAATACCAGCAGGCCCTTGTGGAGACTTTAGAGAGGAGATTGACATCCTCCCCCTCCTCTAGCCAGTTGTACGCCGACAGACTGACTTCCGCAAACCCAGGACGACCAGGAGGGCAGCAAACAACACAAGCCGCAGCTAGTGCCCAAAAGGGAATGGTATCGGCAGTGTTCTTGGAGTGGGAAAATTTTCTGACACCCATGCAGCAGCACACAGAACAGCAAGCGTGCAGATCCACCTCCAACACCGATCGCCTGGAGAAGATGGTCAAGGACTACATGTCAAATGGCATAGCTGTGTTGAACAATCCATCTGCACCCTTCAACTATTGGGTATCGAAGCTAGACACCTGGCACGAACTGGCAATGTACGCAATCGAGGTGCTGGCTTCCCCGGCAGCCAGCGTTATGTCGGAATGCTGTTTCAGTGCTGCCGGAGGCATCGTCACAGATCGGCGTATCCGCCTCTCCACAGAAAATGCAGACCGTCTGACTCAAATTAAAATGAATCAATCCTGGATTGGAAACGACTACGCAACACTCCCGGACCCCAACCAAGTAACATGAACAATGAACATCTGTGATGGGTTAGCGTTTCCGGTCCCTGTTTATTGAACCTCTCATCTGTATTACATTTATGACTGCATGGCGACAAAATGCAAATTGCTATCCGCACGCTTCTTGTCCTCATGCAAGGCCTGGGTTGTTGTGTCTCAAAGCGTGGCCTTCTCCTCCTGCGCCGCCCTCCTCCTGTACCGGTCCCTTTTCCTGGAACCTCTTATCTGTATTACATTTATGACTGCATGCCGACAAAAAGCATGTTACCTGTGCAAAGAAAACAGACATTTCCCGCATTTAAAAGACAGTTTTCCCTTTGAAACTTTAAAATCGATTTTCTCAAAAACTATAAGCTCTTTTTGCTAAAAAATTGTTTTCCCCTTGTACCCACTCCCAAGGTGCACATACCCTGTAAATTTGGGGTATGTAGCATGTAAGGAGGCTTTACAAAGCACGAAAGTTCGGGTCCCCATTGACTTCCATTATGTTCGGAGTTCGGCTCGAACACCCGAACATCGCGACCATGTTCGGCCCGAACCTGAACATCTAGATGTTCGCCCAACACTACACGTGACCCGTTCGGCCAATCACAGCGCTAGCCGAACGTTCGGGGAACGTTCGGCCATGCGCTCTTAGTTCGGCCATATGGCCGAACAGTTTGGCCGAACACCATCAGATGTTCGGCCGAACTCGAACATCACCCGAACAGGGTGATGTTCTGCAGAACCCGAACAGTGGCGAACACTGTTCGCCCAACACTATCACACACCACGTTGCCGATCTCAAGCTTGTGTGGGGTCAGCCATTGCTCCACCTGTTTGTTAAGAGCAGCCAGGAGAGCTGCTCCAGTGTGACTCTCCTCTTTCAGGCAAGACATGTCTAACACTGAGTGACACCGTCATACCTGGCATGCAGCATAGGCCCTGGGGTGCTGGGGCTGTGTAGCTGGAGAGGAGATTGCGGCACCAGCCAAGGAGGAGGAGGAGGAAGATGATGACAGCAAAGAGGTGGTAGCAGGTGGAGAGGAGGTGGCTGGAGGCCTGCCTGCAAGCCGTGGAGGTGTGACAAGTCGGTCCGCTGCGCAGCCACGTACTCCCTGCTTGCTGCCATTGGTCACCAAGTTGACCCAATGGGCTGTGTATGTAATGTAGTGGCCCTGCCCGTGCTTGGCAGACCAGGCATCCGTGGTCAGGTGGACCCTTGACCCAACACTCTTCGCAATAGATAACACCACTTGCCTCTCAACTGCACGGTACAGTTTGGGTATGGCCTTTTGTGAAAAATAATTGTGGCCTGGTATCTTCCACTGCGGTGTACCAATGGCCACAAACTTACAGAAAGCCTCCAACTCCACCAGCTTGTATGGTAATAGCTGGCGAGCTAATAGTTCCGCCACGCCAGCTGTCAGACGCCAGGCAAGAGGGTGACTGGCAGACATTTGCTTCTTACGTTCAAATACTTCCTTCACGGACAGCTGGGTACTGCTGTGGGCAGAGGAGAAGGAACCGCTGAAGGGAAGAGGCGGTGTGGAGGAGGGTGGCTGTGAAGGTGCAAGGGAGAAAGCGGATGAAGACGATGCACCTGAAGTAGGAAGAGGAGAAGGAGGGTGGCTTGTCTTTTGTGTGCTGCTTTTCCTCAGGTGTTCTTGTCATAGCTGTTTGTGCCTTCTCTCCAGGTGCCTTCGTAAGGTACTTGTCCCTACGTGAGAGTTGGCCTTTCCACGGCTCAATCTTTGCTGGCAGAGACAACAGATGGCTTTGCTCCGATCTGAGACACACATGTTAAAAAATGTCCAAACCGCTGAGCCCCCCTGGGGTGATGGCGCTACGGTGGCATCATCAGCTGACGTTGAAGGGCATGTTGGCTGGCTGTCCATAGCTGGCGATACATGGCGCCGGACACTGCCCCCAGCTGTTTCTGAGGACGAGCTCCCTCTGCTTCTATTATGGAGTCGTCTCCTCCTACTCCTCTCTGACTCCCCCTCTGAACTGTCCCCATGGTCATCTCCTCTACCGGGAACATACGTGGCATCCGTATAATCGTCATCATAATCCTCCTGCCCAGCTTCACTTTCCTCAGACACCTCCTCAACTGCACCAACTTCAGGTGGTTCATCATCCCCCTCCTCACACGATACGTCCATACTATCGCCACCCAACTCAGACGTATGAGGTGGTGTACCTGCACCTTCTTCTTGTTGTTGCAGTAGTGGCTGGGAATCAGTGATTTCACCACCACCACCAAATAACTCCTGCGAAGTGTCAAATGCAGTGGATGTGGTGCTTGTTGTAGCGCTGGTGGCTGCGGTAGATGAGGTGTTCTGTGTTAAATAGTCAAGCACGTCCTGATCTTGGGAAGTGATGGCACGTGCCTTCTTCTGAGCACTGTATTTTGGGCCAGGTCCACACGAAATCACAGCAACACCACCTCGCACAGACCTGCCGGCGCCTGGTGGCCTACCTCTGGGTCTGCCTCTACCTCTTCCTCTACCTGGTTTGTCCATTTTGTCCATCTCGGGGGGATGCTAGGTATATTCAGTGAGCTGGGTTAACTCAACACAACAGGTAGTTAGATGCAGTGAGCTGGGTTCACTGAACAGTAAAGGTACTTAGATGCAATGAAGTGGGTTCACTCAACACAACAGGTAGTTAGATGCAGTGAGGTGGGTTCACTGAACAGTAAAGGTACTTAGATGCAGTGAGGTGGGTTCACTCAACACAACAGGTAGTTAGATGCAGTGAGGTGGGTTCACTGAACAGTAAAGGTACTTAGATGCAGTGAGGTGGGTTCACTCAACACAACAGGTAGTTAGATGCAGTGAGCTTAGTTTACTGAATAGTAAAGGTACTTAGATGCAGTGAGGTGGCTTCACTCAACACAACAGGTAGTTAGATGCAGTGAGGTGGGTTCATTGAACAGTAGAGGTACTTAGATGCAGTGAGGTGGGTTCACTCAACACAACAGGTAGCTAGATGCAGTGAGCTGGGTTCACTGAACAGTAAAGGTACTTAGATGCAGGGAGGTGGGTTCACTCAACACAACAGGTAGTAAGATGCAGTGAGCTGGGTGCACTGAACCGTAAAGGTACTTAGATGCAGTGAGGTGGGTTCACTCAACACAACAGGTAGTAAGATGCAGTGAGCTGGGTTTACTGAACAGTAAAGGTACTTAGATGCAGGGGGTGGGTTCACTCAACACAACGGGTAGTTAGATGCAGTGAGGTGGGTTCACTGAACAGTAAAGGTACTTAGATGCAGTGAGGTGGGTTCACTCAACACAACAGGTAGTTAGATGCAGTGAGCTGGGTTCACTGAACAGTAAAGGTACTTAGATGCAGTGAGGTGGGTTCACTTAACACAACAGGTAGTTAGATGCAGTGAGCTGGGTTCACTGAACAGTAAAGGTACTTAGATGCAATGAGGTGGGTTCACTGACCACAACAGGTAGTTAGATGCAGTGAGGTGGGTTCACTGAACAGTAAAGGTACTTAGATGCAGTGAGGTGGGTTCACTCAACACAACAGGTAGTTAGATGCAGTGAGGTGGGTTCACTGAACAGTAAAGGTACTTAGATGCAGTGAGGTGGCTTCACTCAACACAACAGGTAGTTAGATGCAGTGAGGTGGGTTCACTGAACAGTAAAGGTACTTAGATGCAGTGAGGTGGGTTCACTCAACACAACAGGTAGTTAGATGCAGTGAGCTGGGTTCACTGAACAGTAAAGGTACTTAGATGCAGTGAGGTGGGTTCACTCAACACAACAGGTAGTAAGATGCAGTGAGCTGGGTGCACTGATGTGATGATCCGCTCAGCTGGCTGCACAGGCAGACAGCTGTTTGTCCATTCCTCTAGTCTGTGGGCTGCAGGTCTCTGGAACAGAGACCTGTCTTTCCATTGCAAGTTTCTGGTCTGTTCTCTTGCTGGGGAATTTGCATACATTCGTTATGCAAATCCCCTACCTGCCTTCTTTGATGACTGGCACTATAAGAGCTTTATGTTTCCCAGAAGGCTTTGCTGGTCATTTCCTTTCCATGGTCTGTTCCTGATGGACACTGCTGGAGTGTCAGCCATTGCTATCTAGTATAGTTAATTCCTGGGGGTTGCTTTAGGCTCCCCTTCTAGCCCAGTCAGGTTGTATTATCTGTATTGCCTGTTCTGTCTTGTCTTGCCTGTTGCCATTGTCCTGTCCCTACTGTGGTTGACAGGAAATGGTTCTGATCTCTGTTCTTGGAGTATAGCTGGTGCAGCGGTTGCTACCAGCTATCTCTTCTGTTCTGTCTCCTGGGATCGCGCTAGCTACATTTCGCTAGCGCTGGGGATCCTTCTGTTCTGCTACTCTGTACCTGGATCACGCTAGCCACTTTTCGCTAGTGGATCCTATCTCTCGTTTGTCCCTGTTTTCGTGTGTCTGTCTTGTCCGCTACGCTTGCTGGAGGCTCGGTGAGGTAACCGTTAAGCAAGCGCTCGCGTCTTCTGTTTCATGTTTGTCTGTTAATGGTTAGTTAGGCGTGCTTGTCTCTATTGTGCTTATCACGTGGAGATCGCGCATAACCGTGTGCACTGTTGCGAATGAGTGCAGTGTTCGCGGTTAGCTAGCGTTTGTTGTTTTCCGTATCTCCTTATTGTATTATTTGCTGTGCCTTTGCTACCCTCGTATTCTATTCTGATCTGCCTTGTGTCACGTCTGGCGAACGCACCTCTCGCGATCGCGTTCCTATTTCGTATCTGCTGTTGTGTGTGTGCGCGGTCACGGGGTGGCCACTGGATTGGCGCACACACATACAACCTGTCCCTTTGCTCAATCTCATTCGCAATCGCCTCTCTTGCGATTGCGTTCTGCGCTTCGTACAATTCCTGTCTGGCACTTGTGGAGGTACAGAGGATTGGTTCCTCTGCACTCCCCAGCGCCATCTGCTGACAGGAATTTCCCTCTACAGGTGCGTAGCACCTTTTGCTGGGTGCCTGCAAATATACGCTTGTGGAGGATTTCCGCCGTGTCAGCGCACGCGTTGTGCGCTGATCACGGAGAAAGTTCCACAATCGTTACAGAATGACCAGCCAAACCCAAAACCCCAGTGTAGACGGAATTTCCGATTTGTACGATTTTGTCGAATATGGCTCTTGTACCTTTAAGAGATTTAAAAAACTTGAACCTGAATCAGCAGACAAATTTTTGTCTGAGTGTACGAAACTGTTAGCGAACCCTGAATTCCAATGCACCCCAGTGTCTACCTGGGCCCCCCAAATGGTTTACATTCTGTTGGGGGGCGAAATGTCAATGTGGGGTTATGATGTGTTAGATCATACCACCCTGAGTCAAAGACCCCTGGAATTCTTGGCCTTTTTAATTCACAATTGGCTGAGATTACCTCAATTACCATACCCCCTTAATGAGTTGTTGTCAGCAGCTCAATCAGCTGTTCCATCTACTCTTTCATCCATAAAGCAGCCATCCAAAGCCTCTAAGTCTAAACGTAAAAGATCTTGGAAGGCTTCCCAGTGGAAAGATCCGTTGCCCATGGCAACCACAGATAGAGAGGTTATTTCTGTCAAGTCTGAAATGGGCAAAACCATGCAGTATGATAATGATGTTTATAATGCATCTGCTGATCAGTTTCCAGGTTTTTTGCCCCAATCCAAAGCTTATGTGGATCCTGCTATAGGTAGGATCGCACACTACATTAAAGCAGTTAAAAATCTGTTCTTGTTCCTGAACTCCACCCCTATGGAGATTATCTGGATACTGGCCTGTTTGAACCCCCATTTGCCTCCTGGGATGTTGGGGCCTTGCTGGAGGAATTCGATTTTGATTGGAAAGCCTTTTGCGATTTTTACATCGCAAAAAGCGAAGATGTCTTGAATGCTTGTCTTGATTCTATGTACCTTCTGATTGATTCCGATGAATGTGACAAGGATGATGTGGATCTGGTGATTTATGTATGGCAAACGATTTTGGATGAGTTGCACACACACCAACCAATTGATTCCAATAAAGAGACATCGTTGTCGGATGATTGTTCCTGCCTTTCTGGGGTAAAGCATGAGAGTCTTGACTTTGTGCAATCTGAAATGAATGAGTGTGCCGCTGTGGTTGATTCCTGTGCGAATCCTGAAGGATTCTCTCCTGACAGTGTGCAGTTTGAATCTGTGCGATCTGATGCCTGTTTCTCGGATGTTCCTGCAGATTGTGATCGGCATGAGTCTGCCGGTTTCCTCAAGGATGTGTGGGATCCTTTGTCATTTAGTAACAGATCTTTGAGATCTTCCGTCTGTGACCCTGCTATGGGGAAAAGTTCTCGACTATGCAGCGTCAAAAGTAAAATTAATATGCCTAATAAAGTTTGTCCAGTTGATGTCACTATTTCTTCTGCAGATGAGTCTCTGTCTCACCCTGTTCACACCTGTAAGGGCCCGTTGCCTGGGGACAGTTGCTCCAGTGTTTCGGTCCTAGATGCCTTGCAGTCTGCTCCGCAGATCGCGGAGGTTTGCGCTATAGAAGCGTCAGTTTCACAACCTAAAGTGAATTTTGATTCACAGGTTTTGCATTCTGATTCCTCGGATTCGACATTGTTAGCCGAATCTAAGAGTGAGACAGCACTTCGGTTTTGCGAATCTGATGCTGCACCCTCTTTGCCTTATTCAGAGACGCTTTCTCTGAACCTGCCCTGTACCATGAATAAAAACATGTTTTCCTTTCACACTGACGTTTGTGAGCCCCTTTCTTGCTCTGAGGGAAGTTCTGACTCTCCACCCTGTACTCTGGATGAGTCAATATTGCCTTGTACAATATCTCCTGCCCTGCCCCTAGAGGCTCGTCTAGGTATTGCTGCTATTTTTACCTGTTTTTCTGCAGTTTTGGAGTTGCAAGCTAGTTTGACTGCTACGCAGAATTCCAGGTGCAGTGAGATTGAAGTTAGGGAGTCAGTGTGTGTTCCAATAAATATTCCTGTACATTCCCCTCATGATGATGAGATCCAGTCTCAGTTTGTGGTGGAATCTTCCCTGGGACATTTGCCCTGTTCACAAAATAAAGTTCCAGTTTTGCCCTGTAACAAGGATAGTACAGAATCCTTCTTAGAAAACTTGAAAAATGATGTTCTGGAGGTCTCCGAGTTCCTGCCAAAGGGTGCAGAACTTGTAGGAGATGTCTCCTGCCCCCCCAAGTCCTTCTGAGGTGTTGCCCTCTTCCGTAGGCATTGCTGCCTTGCTGGCTACCTTTTCAGCTCTGGTGGAGCTTCAGTCAGGTGTAATCAATGATGATATGGCAGTTACAGAAAATTCTGAATTTGAGTTTGAGTCTTCTTTTGAAAGACCAGTACCCGTGACCTTTACTCGTGATGATTTTCTGCCCGGTACTGGTTTTGGTCTTGTCGTGTCGGACTCTGAGGTTGGTAGTTCCCCGACATGTCCTGAGGTTTCTCCTGTACTAGTCAGTGGCGGACATACGGCCGTGCAGGCCGTGCCGCCGCACGAGGGCCCCTGAAGTTCCGTTTTCTTCAGGGGCCCATTAAGTATTTTTTTTTTTAAATTTTTTTTAATTATTTTATTCCCCGGGGGGCCCCCCGATTCCTATCCTCCCTCCCTCCCTCACCTCGGGGGGCCCCCCTCCCGATATGCGCGGCGGGAGAGCGAGCGAGCGAGCGGCAAATGCAGGAAGTCTTCAGGGCTCTCCAGGCATCCGCTAGAAGCCCAGCCGCTTAGTCTCCAATATGTCTCCAGTTGGAGACATATTGGAGACTCAGCGGCTGGGCCTCTAGCGGATGCCTGGAGAGCCCTGAAGACTTCCTGCATTTGCCGCTCGCTCTCCCGCCGCGCATATCGGGAGGGGGCCCCCCGAGGTGAGGAAGGAAGGGAGGGAGGGAGGATAGGAGTCGGGCCCCCCACCCGGATAGCTACCCACCCGGCTACCTAACCACCTACCCACCCGGCTACCTACCTACCCACCCACCAGGCTTCCTACCTACCCACCCGACTACCTAACCACCCACCAGGCTTCCTACCTACCTACCCACCCGGCTACCTACCCACCCACCAGGCTTCCTACCTAACCACCCACCTAACTACCTAACCACCCACCCGGCTACCTACCCACCCACCAGGCTTCCTACCTAACCACCCACCCGGCTACCTACCCACCCGGCTACCTACCCACCCGGCTACCTACCTACCTACCCACCCGGCTACCTACCTACCTAACCACCCACCCGGCTACCTACCTAACCACCCACCCGGCTACTTACCTAACCACCCACCCGGCTACCTACCGGGCTAGTTACCAACCCACCCACCAGGCTACCTACCCACCCACCCGGCTACCTACCTAACCACCCACCCGGCTACCTACCGGGCTAGTTACCAACCCACCCACCAGGCTACCTACCCACCCACCCGGCTACCCACCCACCCACCAGGCTACCTACCTACCTACCCACCCGGCTACCTACCTAACCACCCACCCGGCTACCTACCTAACCACCCACCCGGCTACCTACCGGGATAGTTACCAACCCACCCACCAGGCTACCTACCCACCCACCAGGCTACCTACCTACCCACCCACCCACCAGGCTACCTACCCACCCACCAGGCTACCTACCCACCCACCAGGCTTCCTACCTACCCACCCGGCTACCTACCTAACCACCCACCCGGCTACCTACCTACCCACCCACCCGGCTACCCACCCACCAGGCTTCCTACCTACCTACCCACCCGGCTACCTACCTAACCACCCACCCGGCTACCTACCGGGCTAGTTACCAACCCACCCACCAGGCTACCTACCCACCCACCAGGCTACCTACCCACCCACCAGGCTACCCACCCACCCACCAGGCTACCTACCTAACCACCCACCCGGCTACCTACCTAACCACCCACCCGGCTACCTACCTAACCACCCACCCGGCTACCTACCGGGCTAGTTACCAACCCACCCACCAGGCTACCTACCTAACCACCCACCCGGCTACCTACCGGGCTAGTTACCAACCCACCCACCAGGCTACCTACCCACCCACCAGGCTACCCACCCACCCACCCACCAGGCTACCTACCTAACCACCCACCCGGCTACCTACCGGGCTAGTTACCAACCCACCCACCAGGCTACCTACCTACCCACCCACCGGGCTACCTACCTACCTACCTAGTTACCCACCCACCCACCAGGCTACCTACCTAAACTCACCCACCCACTAACCCACCCACTAGGCTACCTATCCACCCAACCACCCATGGGAGCTGCGCGCCGGATGGAGGCTGGGACAGGAGGTCTGCTGCTGCAGGTGAGTAAATGTTTTTGTTTTATTTATATTAGCAGGTGTATGTTCTGGGCAGGTCTGCCACATGATTGCATGTATTTTCTGGGCATATCTGCCGACATGATTGCACGTATTTTCTGGGCATATCTGCCGACTTGTTTGCACGTATTTTCTGGGCATATCTGCCGACTTGATTGCATGTATTTTCTGGGCATATCTGCCGACTTGTTTGCACGTATTTTCTGGGCATATCTGCCGACTTGATTGCATGTATTTTCTGGGCATATCTGCCGACTTGATTGCACGTATTTTCTGGGCATATCTGCCGACATGATTGCACGTATTTTCTGGGCATATCTGCCGACATGATTGCACGTATTTTCTGGGCATATATGTGTATTTTCTTGAGAAAACCTGCACAATTATGTGAATTTTCTGGGGAAAGGGTCACCAAAACTTGGGCCCACTGTCTTTGCGTTGCACTTTTCAAGGGAACCTGAGGTGAGAATAATATTGAGGCTGACATATTTCTCTCCTTTTAATCAATACCAGTTGCCTGGCTGCCGTGCTGGTCCTCTGCCTCTTATTCTTTCAACCATAGACCCTGAACAAGCATGCAGCAGGTCAGGGGTTTCTGACAATATTGTCAGAACTGAGAAGATTAGCTGCATGCTTGTTGCTGGTGTAATTCAGTTTATTACTGCAGCCAAATAGATCAGCAGGGCCGCCAGGCAACTAGTATTGTTTAAAAGGAAATAAACCCTCACCCCGGGTTCGCTTTAAGTTACAGTTAGCTCCGCCCTCATCCGGTCATTGCCACGCCCATTTTTTGCCGCGCCGCTACGCGCCGCAGGTTCTATCCACAATTTTTTGCGCGCCGCAGGTTGTAGCCACGCCCATATTTTGCCGCGCCGCAGGTCATAGGGGGCCCACAATTACAATTTTGCACAGGGGCCCACTGCTGGCTGTGTCCGCCACTGGTACTAGTGTACCCCGATGTGCTCTGTGACCCAGAAAGCCCAAGTGTGCCTCGGTTACCAGCGTACTCAGATGCTTCCTCAGTGGAGACATGTTCCGATATAGCCTGCCTGCTTGCATGCCCAGAAGTGGTCCCTGAAAGTCCTGATCTTGATGGGTGTCCTGCTAATTTTGAGTCTGGAATGATCATAGGTTCCATAGGGGTTCTTGGTGGTTCTCCATGTGAGCCTGGTGAGCGTTCTGGCTTCTTGGGATCTCTGCGGAGCTTCAAGGCGTTCTGGGAGATTCCGGGAAAGGTTTTGCTTGGTGCCCTGAATACGATCAGCAATGGCTTTGGTGTTGTAAGGGACACTTCGAACAGGTATTGCGGCAGGTTTGGTATTCTTGGACGCTCCTTGGAAGGTGGTGGGTATTGTCTGGAGGGTATCGATGGCTTCTTCTCTGGTGTCCACAGTCCTGATGGGTGTTACGCTGAGACTTGTAGTGCTGATGGGCATGTTTCGGTGGCTTCTGCTTCCAATGAGGTCGGTTTCGGATGGACTGACTCTGGAATTGGGCCTTGTCGGGCTGCCCCGACCTTCATGAGTCTTCAGTTAGAGTTTTGTGATGATACCAGTTTTGAGGGATGTCTGGAATCCATCCTTAGAGGGGGGGGGGGGGGGTACTGTGATGATCCGCTCAGCTGGCTGCACAGGCAGACAGCTGTTTGTCCATTCCTCTAGTCTGTGGGCTGCAGGTCTCTGGAACAGAGACCTGTCTTTCCATTGCAAGTTTCTGGTCTGTTCTCTTGCTGGGGAATTTGCATACATTCGTTATGCAAATCCCCTACCTGCCTTCTTTGATGACTGGCACTATAAGAGCTTTATGTTTCCCAGAAGGCTTTGCTAGTCATTTCCTTTCCATGGTCTGTTCCTGATGGACACTGCTAGAGTGTCAGCCATTGCTAACTAGTATAGTTAATTCCTGGGGGTTGCTTTAGGCTCCCCTTCTAGCCCAGTCAGGTTGTATTATCTGTATTGCCTGTTCTGTCTTGTCTTGCCTGTTGCCATTGTCCTGTCCCTACTGTGGTCGACAGGAAATGGTTCTGATCTCTGTTCTTGGAGTATAGCTGGTGCAGCGGTTGCTGCCAGCTATCTCTTCTGTTCTTTCTCCTGGGATCGCGCTAGCTACTTTTCGCTAGCGCTGGGGATCCTTCTGTTCTGTCTTCTGGGATCGCGCTAGCCACTTTTCGCTAGCGCTGGGGATCCTTCTGTTCTGCTACTCTGTACCTGGATCACGCTAGCCACTTTTCGCTAGTGGATCCTATCTCTCGTTTGTCCCTGTTTTCATGTGTCTGTCTTGTCCGCTACGCTTGCTGGAGGCTCGGTGAGGTAACCGTTAAGCAAGCGCTCGCGTTCTCTGTTTCATGTTTGTCTGTTAATGGTTAGTTAGGCGTGCTTGTCTCTATTGTGCTTATCACGTGGAGATCGCGCATAACCGCGTGCACTGTTGCGAATGAGTGCGGTGTTCGCGGTTAGCTAGCGTTTGTTGTTTTCCGTATCTCCTTATTGTATTATTTGCTGTGCCTTTGCTACCCTCGTATTCTATTCTGATCTGCCTTGTGTCACGTCTGGCGATCGCACCTCTCGCGATCGCGTTCCTATTTCGTATCTGCTGTTGTGTGTGTGCGCGGTCGCGGGGTGGCGACTGGATTGGCGCTCACACATACAACCTGTCCCTTTGCTCAATCTCATTCGCAATCGCCCCTCTTGCGATTGCGTTCTGCGCTTCGTACAATTCCTGTCTGGCACTTGTGGAGGTACAGAGGATTGGTTCCTCTGCACTCCCCAGCGCCATCTGCCGACAGGAATTTCCCTCTACAGGTGCGTAGCACCTTTTGCTGGATGCCTGCAAATATACGCTTGTGGAGGATTTCTGCCGTGTCAGCGCACGCGTTGTGCGCTGATCACGGAGAAAGTTCCACAATCGTTACAACTGAACAGTAAAGGTACTTAGATGCAGTGAGGTGGGTTCACTCAACACAACAGGTAGTTAGATGCAGTGAGCTGGGTTCACTCAACACAAAGCTAGGTATATGCAGTGATGAGGTGGGTTAAGTAAACACAACAGGTACTGGGTATATGCAGTACTGGGTAGTACAATGTGCAGCTCCCTGTCACACACACAGGAAGTCACTGAATGTGCTGGGCTGCTGGCAGTGGCACACCCACTATCAATTAGCAAGGCTGTGCATGCAACAAAAGTGTCAGTTTGACACACAGAAAAAATAAAATAAATAAGTACAGGATGAGCTCTGAATAGAGCTGTTGAGGGGTGCTATAAAAGCAATAATAATCAGCCAGGAGCAAGCTAAGCAGCCAAGAACCTAACTAATCTGTCCCTAGAAGAACAAGTCTGCAGTAGCTGTCCCTAGTCTGTCTCTAGCAGGCACACAAGTGAGGCTAATGGCCGCCACAGCCTGCCTTATATAAGGGGGGGTTAGGGGGGGGGGCTCCAGGGCTTAGTGTAGCCTGAATGGCTACAATGTGCCTGCTGACTGTGATGCAGAGGGTCAAAGTTGACCCTCATAGTGCATTATGGGGCGAATCGAACTTCCGCAAAAGTTTGCCTGGTGCAGGCGAACGCGAACCCCCAAAGTTCGCCTGGAACCGTTCGCAGGCGAACCGTTCGCGACATCTCTAATCCTGAAAACCACTGCCAATGGATATTGAATGTGAAGTAATAGGAAAGTAGGAGGTGGAGCAGCAGAGCTTGGTTTTAGCTGTCCTACTATGGCTTTGGTGCTGCTCCCACTTCACTTTGTGGCTTTATCTCAATTGTGTAA
Source organism: Hyperolius riggenbachi (assembly GCF_040937935.1). Taxonomy (NCBI): domain Eukaryota; kingdom Metazoa; phylum Chordata; class Amphibia; order Anura; family Hyperoliidae; genus Hyperolius; species Hyperolius riggenbachi. The sequence continues at coordinate 160,296,880 of NC_090654.1, forward strand.
GAGGTGAAGTTGTTTCTTTATGGGAACTAGGCGTATCTCTTCAAATTATTTACCAGTAAAGAGTATACATTGCCACACAATCATCATTTGGCTCAAGAGTAAAAAAAAAAGAGTAAAAAAGGCCCAGACTGAAGAGCTTATGAGCAACCACTCTTCCTTTTCTTTTTTTCCTGCACCGCCTCATCCTTGAGAGTGAAAGTGCAAAGTACATGCACTCCCACCTTTTCCCCCTTTGGCTAGTAGCCACCCTTGAAGTAGCTTGGAATCCACTTTCCTTTCCTCTGTCGCTATCAGACCTGCTACTTCTGGCACTTCTCCTTGGCTGGAGTTTCCAGGTTGCATCTACAACATTATCATCATTGGCATCATCACGACACACTCAGGTTGTCAGTCAATATTCTTGTTGTTTACAGTTGGAGGGAGGGGTCTGTGATTTGTGCCTCATTTTCTGTGCAAAAAGAATGGGCGAAAAGGCATTATTAAGTTATAAAGATACAACAGATAGTCTGTGTAGTCTTAATCCCAGTCTATCCATGTACACAGGGGGTCTGTTTGACACTTATTCTCTCCCTTTCAACTAACTGTCCAAGAAGCCCCAAAACCCACATTTTGTTTGGTCATTTGGTTTAATCTGAAACAGGACAAGTCTGAGCAACACTAATCACCAACTTATCTGATAACCTGTAAAATTAAAGCTACTACTTTCTGGTACACTTCCTAATTTTTGGGATAAGACAGAGGACATACCTCTGCTACTTCTCCACATATATACAATTGTCGGGGGGGGGGGGGGGGGACTTCCTTCCCACCACCAACTTTCTTGTCATCTGACCCATTCCTAGTCAGTGAACATATAAGCTAAAGACTACATTCACCAACCCTCCAGAATCCTCTAGTCCCCACGCTTTCTGCAGCCCAGATAAGCCAAAGCAGGTAATATTGACACCCGTTCTTCTCCTTTAAAATTGGCACAGCATAGAAAATTGCAGCTATGGAAGCACCCAGGGGGGAAGGGGGGGGGGGGTTATTTAGGCACCTACAGCACCCGATAATTATCATTTTAGGGAGCAGAAATATTGGCAGAGAGGTGTTTAGCAACAAATATGGTGCTGATGTTGGCAGATGTTGCCACAGATGGGTCTGTTAGGATTAGGCATCAGTAGGTGGAGAGTTCAAGTGAGACTAGGGTAAGCTTTAGCTATAGTAAAATATAGCAAACATTACCAATATTCTACTATTGTAATACTACCCATTGTTCCATAGTAGAACATCAATACTTTTAAAGAAACACAAAAATGGAGACACTGAGAGCCCAATATAGTGTAGTATGTACTGGTAGAGTGGATATGTAAGGTAAGTATGCAGATATACTCACAAACAAGGGTTACCATACAAGTAACCACTATTGAAGTGTAGCAAGTAGAGTAAAGAAACCGGCACTGCAGATAGTCAGGAAGCATGCATAGAGATAAGTATGAGGTGCTGAGGAATTAGTATCGGGTACTGCTGTTAGTTGCGTGTAGTGTTGGGCGAACAGTGTTCGCCACTGTTCGGGTTCTGCAGAACATCACCCTGTTCGGGTGATGTTCGAGTTCGGCCGAACACCTGACGGTGCTCGGCCAAACCGTTCGGCCATATGGCCGAACTAAGAGCGCATGGCCGAACGTTCCCCGAACGTTCGGCTAGCGCTGTGATTGGCCGAACGGGTCACGTGGTTCGGACCCGAACGCGCTCTGATTGGCCGAACTGTCACGTGGTTCGGGTAAATAAATACCCGAACCACGTCATATCTCCGCCATTTGTCTGTGGGTTTAGCTTTGGGTAGGCAGGCAGGGTAGTTCGCGCTCCAGCCACGCTAGCCAGGGTCCCCCCCAGTCATTGTGTGTCGCTGCTGGGAATAGTAGTACACCGCTCGCTCAGCATTCTGTTTACTGCCACTCTGTGTACCTCGCTCAGCCACACTATATAGCATTCTGTTTACTGCCACTCTGTGTCTGCTGGGAATAGTAGTACACCGCTTGCTCAGCCACACTATATAGCATTCTGTTTACTGCCACTCTGTGTACCTCGCTCAGCCACACTATATAGCATTCTGTTTACTGCCACTCTGTGTCTGCTGGGAATAGTGGTACACCGCTCGCTCAGCCACACTATATAGCATTCTGTTCACTGTTCTGTGTCTGCTTGGAATAGTGGTACACCGCTCGTTCAGCCACACTATATAGCATTCTGTGTACTGTTCTGTGTCTGCTGGGAACAGTAGTACACCGCTCGTTCAGCCACACTATATAGCATTCTGTGTACTGTTCTGTGTCTGCTGGGAACAGTAGTACACCGCTCGCTCAGCCACACTATATAGCATTCTGTTCACTGTTCTGTGTCTGCTGGGAATAGTGGTACACCGCTCGCTCAGCCACACTATATAGCATTCTGTTCACTGTTCTGTGTCTGCTGGGAATAGTGGTACACCGCTCGCTCAGCCACACTATATAGCATTCTGTTTACTGTTCTGTGTCTGCTGGGAATAGTGGTACACCGCTCGCTCATCCACACTATATAGCATTCTGTTCACTGTTCTGTGTCTGCTGGGAATAGTGGTACACCGCTCGCTCAGCCACACTATATAGCATTCTGTTCACTGTTCTGTGTCTGCTGGGAATAGTGGTACACCGCTCGCTCAGCCACACTATATAGCATTCTGTTCACTGTTCTGTGTCTGCTGGGAATAGTGGTACACCGCTCGCTCAGCCACACTATATAGCATTCTGTTTACTGTTCTGTGTCTGCTGGGAACAGTAGTACACCGCTCGCTCAGCCAGAGTATATAGCATTGTGTTTACTGCCACTCTGTGTACACCGCTCAGCCAGACTATATACCATTGTTTACTGACACTCTGTGTACACCACTCAGCCACACTATATACCATTGTTTACTGACACTCTGTGTACACCGCTCAGCCAGACTATATACCATTGTTTACTGCCACTCTGATTCTGCTGGGAACAGTAGTACACCGCTCGCTCAGCCAGACTATATACCATTGTTTACTGACACTCTGTGTACACCGCTCAGCCAGACTATATACCATTGTTTACTGACACTCTGTGTACACCACTCAGCCACACTATATACCATTGTTTACTGACACTCTGTGTACACCGCTCAGCCAGACTATATACCATTGTTTACTGCCACTCTGATTCTGCTGGGAACAGTAGTACACCGCTCGCTCAGCCAGACTATATACCATTGTTTACTGACACTATATAGCAGACTATATAGCATTGTGTGTACACCGCTCAGCCAGACTATATGCCATTGTTTACTGACACTCTGTGTACACCGCTCAGCCAGACTATATACCATTGTTTACTGCCACTCTGATTCTGCTGGGAACAGTAGTACACCGCTCGCTCAGCCAGACTATATACCATTGTTTACTGACACTCTGTGTACACCGCTCAGCCAGACTATATACCATTGTTTACTGCCACTCTGATTCTGCTGGGAACAGTAGTACACCGCTCGCTCAGCCAGACTATATACCATTGTTTACTGACACTATATAGCAGACTATATAGCATTGTGTGTACACCGCTCAGCCAGACTATATACCATTGTTTACTGACACTCTGTGTACACCGCTCAGCCAGACTATATACCATTGTTTACTGCCACTCTGATTCTGCTGGGAACAGTAGTACACCGCTCGCTCAGCCAGACTATATACCATTGTTTACTGACACTATATAGCAGACTATATAGCATTGTGTGTACACCGCTCAGCCAGACTATATACCATTGTTTACTGACACTCTGTGTACACCGCTCAGCCAGACTATATACCATTGTTTACTGCCACTCTGATTCTGCTGGGAACAGTAGTACACCGCTCGCTCAGCCAGACTATATAGCATTGTGTTTACTGCCACTCTGTGTACACCGCTCAGCCACACTATATAGCATTGCGTACTCTGCCAGTCAGTGTGTATATTGCTGGGATCAGTAATACTCCACTCACCGTCAACCACTATATGAGCTCAACATGAGTTCCCCAGAGACCTCCGCTGTGAGCAGCACTCCCAACAACAGCAACAGCCAACGCCCCACGCAAGCTATAACATCCACCCCAGCAGCCAGTGGTCAGCAGCAGCCCTCCCCGGAGGAGAACGTTGTGTCCATCAGTCCGTCGCCAGAGCGATTAATGAGGGCTGCCATTGAGGAGATGATGGGGCCTGATGTGGAGGAGGAGGTCTGGCTCAGGCCAGCATCCCAAGTTAATGTTGAGGACGATGAGGGGTCTGTGTCTGGGGATGTTGGGGTGGCAGAGGTGGTGGGTGGGTCAGACTCAGGAGAAGAGTTGTATGATGAGGATGATGATCGGGACCATCTGTATGTGCCTCAGAGTCCGACCCCGGAAAACATGTTGTATCGTGTGTTTAGGTACTAAAATCTGCGTTCCCTCCCAGTAGTGTTGGGCGAACAGTGTTTGCCACTGTTTGGGTTCTGCAGAACATCACCCTGTTCGGGGTGACTATATAGCAGACTATATAGCATTGTGTTTAATGCCACTCTGTGTACACGGCTCAGCCACACTATATAGCATTGTGTTTACTTCCACTCTGTGTCTGCTGGGAACAGTAGTACACCGCTCACCCGCCACTGTATAGCATTGTGCTCTGTGTCACTGCTGACAATAGTGGTACACCGCTCACCCACCACTGTATAGCATTTCTGTACTGCCACTGTACTGCTGCCAGTCAGCGTGTACTTTAAGGATAAGTGAAATGAGGAAGAAATCCGGTGAAAGAGGGAGGGGCAAGGGAAGAGGTGTTTCCCCTGACGGTTCACGTACAGGCCACAGGGGAGCACCCAAGAAAACCCACTCAATACTGCCCATGTTGTCCAGGACAACAACCCTCACAGATCCAAAAGAACAGGACCAGATAATTACTTGGATGACCTCTCAAGCGTCCAGCAGTGGGTTAAGCAGCACCAGCACATCACGCACGAGGTCCGAGTCCTCAGCCAGTTAAAGTCTGGGCTTTCTTTGAAGACTGCACTGAGGATGTTACCATGGCGATTTGCAAGGTGTGCAAGACCCGCCTGAGCAGGGGGAAAAGTATTAACAACCTCTCCACCACCAGCATGAGCCGCCACATTCTATCCAAACATCCCACTCTGTGGGCAAACGCGGCAGGACAGGGTACCACCAGCAACACTGCCTCCCTTGGGTTCACCAGACTCACCACCAGACCCGCCTCAGCAGCAGCAGTAGCCCAGCCATTGCGTGGTTCACAACATTCACAAACATCAGACGATGCTGACACTGTCACTTTCCGGACTAGTGCTCTTGAGGTCTCCCAGTGTTCATCAAACACAACAACCAACAGCCCTTCGGTGTGCAGCGCTACGGTTGAGTTGTCTGTCTCTGAGATGTTTGAGCACAAGAGGAAATTGCCAGCAAATGACCCCCGGGCCGTGGCAGTAACAGCCAGCCAGCATAGCCAAGCTTCTGGCCTGCGAAATGCTGCCATATCGAGTGGTGGAGACAAACAGCTTCAAGGGCATGATGTCAGTGGCCATCCCACGTTACGTGGTTCCCAGCCGCTACCACTTTGCGCGCTCTGCAGTGCCTGAGTTGCATGAGCACGTGGTCAGCTAAATAACCCGAAGCTTGAAGAATGCCGTTGCCTGCAAGGTTCACCTCACCACTGACACCTGGACGAGTGCGTTCGGCCAGGGTCGATACATCTCCCTTACCGCGCACTGGGTGAACCTTGTGGAGCCTGGCAGCGATTCCTCACCTGCTACGGCGCGGGTGTTGCCCACGCCGCAAACAGCTGGATAACAACAGCAGCACCTACCTCTCTGACTCCTTCTCCTCCAACGCATCTCAAAGCTGTACCTCATCCGGAAATGCTAACCCAGCACCAGCAGCAGTAGGATCGTGGAAGCAGTGCAGCACAGCTGTTGGCATGCGTCAGCAAGCGTTGCTGAAGCTGATCTGCCTTGGGGATAAGCAGCACACAGGGGAGGAAATTTGGAGGGGAATAAAGGAACAGACGGATTTGTGGCTGGCACCGCTGGACCTGAAACCGGGCATGAAGCTAGACACCTGGCACGAACTGGCAATGTACGCAATAGAGGTGCTGGCTTGCCCGGCAGCCAGCGTTATGTCGGAACGCTGTTTCAGTGCTGCCGGAGGCATCATCACAGATCGGCGTATCCGCCTCTCCACAGAAAATGCAGACCGTCTGACTCAAATTAAAATGAATCAATCCTGGATTGGAAACGACTACGCAACACTCCTGGACCCCAACCAAGTAACATGACCGATGAACATCTGGGATGGTTTAGCGTTTCCGGTCCCTGTTTATTGAACCTCTCATCTGTATTACATTTATGACTGCATGGCGGCAAAAAGCATTGCTGCTATATCCGCACGCTTTTTGTCCTCATGCAAGGCCTGGGTTGTTGTGTCTCACAAAGCGTGGCCTTCTCCTCCTGCGCCTCCTCCTGTTCCATCACGTGTGCTGCTGCTGCTGCTGGGTTACCGTTGCCGCGTGGTCCCTGTTTATTGAACCTCTTATCTTTATTACATTTATGACTACATGGCGGTACAAAGCATGCTATCCGCACGCTTTTTGTCCTCATGCAAGGCCTGGGTTGTTGTGTCTCACAAAGCGTGGCCTTCTCCTCCTGCGCCTCCTCCTGTTCCATCACGTGTGCTGCTGCTGCTGCTGCTGCTGGGTTAGCGTTGCCGCGTGGTCCCTGTTTATTGAACCTCTTATCTTTATTACATTTATGACTACATGGCGGTACAAAGCATGCTATCCGCACGCTTTTTGTCCTCATGCAAGGCCTGGGTTGTTGTGTCTCACAAAGCGTGGCCTTCTCCTCCTGCGCCTCCTCCTGTTCCATCACGTGTGCTGCTGCTGGGTTAGCGTTGCCGCGTGGTCCCTGTTTATTGAACCACTTATCTTTATTACATTTATGACTGCATGGTGGTACAAAGCATGCTATCCGCACGCTTCTTGTCCTCATGCAAGGCCTGGGTTGTTGTGTCTCAAAGCGTGGCCTTCTCCTCCTGCGCCACCCTCCTCCTGTTCCATCACGTGTGCTGCTGCTGGGTTAGCATTACCGGTCCCTTTTCCTGGAACCTCTTATATGTATTACATTTATGACTGCATGCCGACAAAAAGCATGTTACCTGTGCAAAGAAAACAGACATTTCCCGCATTTAAAAGACAGTTTTCCCTTTGAAACTTTAAAATCGATTTTCTCAAAAACTATAAGCTCTTTTTGCTAAATTTTTTTTTCCTCTTGTACCCACTCCCAAGGTGCACATACCCTGTAAATTTGGGGTATGTAGCATATAAGGAGGCTTTACAAAGCACAAAAGTTCGGGTCCCCATTGACTTCCATTATGTTCGGAGTTCGGGTCGAACACCCGAACATCGCGGCCATGTTCGGCCTGTTCGGCCCGAACCCGAACATCTAGATGTTCGCCCAACACTAGTTGCGTGCTCAAACTGAGAAACGACAGCAATTTTTAATGTAGCAAACAGTAGAGAAGCAGTTGGCACATGCAGTGTTTACAGCATAAAAAAGCTTTATTCCATTAGGCTTCATGCAAAGTGCTAGGCATACATGTCCATATAAAATTGATCCTACCCGAAACGGTCGTAAGGCGACCCCCACCGCTCCCACCTCACCCCACAGCCATCTAATTATCGGGTAGGATCAATTTTATATGGACATGTATGCCTAGCACTTTGCATGAAGCCTAATGGAATAAAGCTTTTTTATGCTGTAAACACTGCATGTGCCAACTGCTTCTCTACTGTTTGCTACAAGTAACCACTATATCAGCAGGTAGGGAAATTAGACCTGTCCCCACTCAGGATTAATAAGTCACTCTCTGTAGATAGGTAATATGAGGCAACACCCCTCCACCAAGGGTGGACACAGGAACTGTATATGCAGACAGAGGCGCTAAAAGAATAAAATGTACTAAAAATGTTAAAATGAGAGGAGGCAGAGGTGGACTTACCTCCTCCAAACAGACACACAAAGAGACAATTGTATATATTCAAAACAACAAGGGTTTATTTGTATACTCAAAATAAGTACAACTGCAACACGTTTTGCAGGCATAGCCTTTGAGAGGTGCTGAGCTTTGTACCAGACCTGTATGAGTTCATGCTCCATTATTTATTGCCTGATGAAGCAGGAGATGCCTGTGAAAAGTGTTGCACTTGCACTTTTTGGAGTATACAAATAGACCCTTGTTGTTTTGAATATATACAACAGTCTCTTTGTGTGTCTGCTTGGAGGATGTAAGTTCACCTCTGCCTCCTCTCATTTTCTGTCTGCATATACACATCAATACTTTTAATGATATTCTATTAGTGGCTATCGCCCTGGTGCCCAAATTACTGTGGTGTTTTTTTTGTTCAAAAGTATGCGTGTGCAGGCTACGTGTCTTCCAGCCTGAAGCAGTCCTCCAGTTTTCTGGCTCGATGTTGTAAAACCCGTGAAAATGGATTATGTGAGAAAAGTTACAAATGTCAAGTCACATAGAAAGAAATATAGCTACTAGTGACATTTCTAATACGCATGCATAATCTGCTCCTTGCATTTTATCTTTACAGTAATGTTTGTGTATTTTTCCCAAACTTTCAGCATTTATAAACAGGGTGTTTATCTTTGATTCTTAACTGGAAGTAGGACACATATAATTCTCATGTGGGTGGGTTGGCCCTGGCACAGAAACTGTGGGGGTACAGTATATTGCCAGCAGACCTTTTGTATACACTTCAAAGGGCAACATTCAAATTAACTAAGCAAAATTGATTATAAACATTTTTTTTCTAATTAAAAGTGATGAATGTTTATTTTTTTGTGAGTTGCGCAAGGCACCTAATTATTAACTTCATAGTGACTAATGATTTTCGGTAAGCCACAAATGATAGCATTGCTGGCTATGTAACAGTGTACTCAAAATGTCTATTTCTGTATTATTGGATAATGTAAGCAGGGTATCAATAATTTGTTTATTAAAAATAATACACAGCAGCAGCCTTGACTTTTGAGTTTCCAAAAGTCAAACATACCACAACCATCTATGTGTAAATATTTTTTGGAAAAGTATTTAAAGGGGAACTGAAGAGAGAGGTATATGGAGGCTGTCATGTTTATTTCCTTTTAGACAATACCAGTTGCCTGGCAGCCCTGCTGATCCTCTGCCTCTAATACTATTAGCCATAGCCCCTGAACAAGCATGCAGCAGATCAGGTGTTTCAGTGGTTTAGACTTATAAGTCTAATCTGACAAGACTAGCTGCATGCTTGTTTCTGGTTTTAATCAGATACTACTGCAGAGAAATAGACCAGCAGGGCCTCCAGGTAACTGGTATTGATTAAAAGAAAATAAACATGACAGCCTCCATATACCTCTCTCTTCAGTTCCCCTTTAAAGTAACCAGAGATAAGAGAAAAACAAAGTTTTATGCATACCTGGTAACTTCCTCCAATTGCGGCCAGTCTGTGCAAGAGGAAGTGCACTCTCTACGTATCTCTCCAGCCCCCGCCAGAAAAATACATAGAGGGCGCACTTCTCTTCTGCAGACAGCCGCGACTGGAGGAAGTTACGGGACCCAGCACTGGAGCTTCAGGCAGTGGAGGACGGTGACCTGGGTGTAATCCATTTGCCTGGGGCTGCAGGAAGCCCCAGGTATATATAATATTTTTTCGTCTCTGGTACATTAACTTACCTTAAGGCCTCTTTCACACAAAGACGTTGCGTTTTAGGGGACGTTAGGTCGCATAACATGCCCCTAACTCAACGCATGGTGATGTTGAAGTTGGATGTCAGATTGAGCTGCGTTATGAGGCTCTTGGTGCTATCCTGGGAAGTCCGGATCTTTTCAATGATTTGGATGATTCGAATCGGATCATTAAAAAGATCTGGATCTTTGAACCGAATCTTTAAATCATTTTACTAGGGAAGCAGGAAGCAGGGGTGCAGCAGTGTGAGAGGTTCAGGAGAATGAAGGCACACTGAGGGTGCTAATGGGGAAGGGAGAGATGCAGCAGGAAGATTGTGCTTGTGCACAGAAGCTGTGCAGTGATCTGCTCTGCTGTCTGCCTAGGCAGACAGCTTTTTGACCATTTTTTAGGTCTGAGTGCTGCAGGTCTCTGGAAAAGAGACCTGTCTTCACTTTGTGAGTTTCAGAGCTGCTGTTCTGGTGAGGAATTTGCATCCACTTGTCATGCAAATTGCTTAGCTGCTTCCTTTGATGGCTTGCAGTATAAATACCTTTTCCTCCCAGAATTCCCTGCTGGTCATGATGGTTTGTTCCTGCTAACTTGCCTGGAGTCTCAGTCCTCTGCTCATTGTAGGCTATTATTGTTAGCTTAGAGTAGTTACCCTTTGGGAGTGCTCCTTGCATTCCTATTTAGTAAAGTCAGGTTTGTGTTATTATTTGTACTGCTTTTTCTGTCTTGTCTTGTCCTTGCGATTGCACTGTCGCCAGCAGTTGGCGGTAGTGAATCGTTTTGTCTTGCCATTGCAATTATTCTGTCGTCAGCGGTGGCTGACAGAAAATCGCTCTGTCTGTTTGGATTGCACTCGCTCTAGCGTTAGAGGCAGTGGATCTCTCTGTGTTCTGTCTTGGAGTTTAACCTCAGCTGCGGTTGCTGCTGGTGACTCCTTCTGTCTGTCTTGTTGTGCGGATCGCACTCACTCTAGTGGAAGAGCAGTGGATCGTTTCTCTCTCGTTCCTGTTGTCTGTCTATTTGTTGGTCTGGAGTAAACGCTTGCTGTTGCCTGAGGTAAGGCAACCGATTAGCAAGCGTTTCTGTTATTTGTTTGTTTGTTCTTCCTGTGTTCTTTTGTTAGTCAGGGTTGTTTTGTCTCTGTTGCGCTTCTCGTGCGGAGACCGCGCCATTAACGTATTTTGTCGATGTTGCACTTCTCGTGCGGTGATCGCGTTTAGTGAGTGCATTTGTTATTTTCCTTGGCGTTCTGGTTGTTATTGTTTGCTGTGCATTGCTTCCCCTCGTACGATTCCTATCTGGCATCTGTGGCAGTTCAGAGGGGTATTCCTCTGCACTCCACAGCTCCATCTGCTGGTGGGAATTCCCCTCTACTGGTGCGTTGCACCAAAGCTGGGTTCTGTTATTCAGACGCTTGTGGAGGATTTCCGCAGTGTCAGCGCACATCTTGTGCGCTGACCTCGGAGATAATTCCCCAATCGTTACAAGCTGCAGTTCCTGTTTCTTCCAGACCTCCACTGTGAAGCTAATCCTTCATTGTGATGATCCGGATGATTCTACTCACAAAAAAGATCCAAAGATCCGAATTGTTCATGATCTGGACAACACTACAGTGTAGTGAATATTAATTAGCCATGTGGCTAGGAACAATAGCGGACTCTCCCCTTACTGAGCATGTGCAAACAGTCTAACGCAGCTAAAACCACCTATAACGCACAGCATGCTGCACCTCCTTTGAATGTCCAGCGTTACGTGGGCACTGTGGACAGCCCATTGATTTTTCATTACTGTGAGTTGGGCTGCGTTACAGGCTGCTCTAATGTGCGCCTGTAATGTCCCACTGTGAAAGCAGCCTCAAACCTAAAGCCTAAGTATAATCATGCTTTGTGGATAAGGCTGTGGCTCACTCATTCAATAGGAAGGATAGTGAAGCCCACAGCCCCGTGATCCCAGGCTATCCTTGTGAGCTATGCACACAATTATCTAGGTAGGCAGATGTGCTCCCCCAGTATAGGTAGGCAGGTGTGCTCTCCTCTCCCCCCTCCCCCCCCCCCCCACACACTAACTCTTCGACAGTATAGGTAGGCAGACAGATTTGCTCCTATGTCCCCTGTTCACAGTATAGGTACCAGATACGCATCCCCATTGCAGAGCTTAGAGCAGAGCACAGCTGAGATTTTCAGCATGGCAGTTCTCGCTTTGGAGCGCAGGTGAGAAGTTACTTGCCTCTCAGCATTTCAGTGCTGTAAGTTACCTATCATCCACAAATCAGTGTCTCCTTTATGGTTCAGTGATGTCTCCTAAAAGTGACACCACTTTAGCCATGGAGACAGAAGCCTGGATGTGTGGCTGATAGAAAACTTCCGCCACTGGAATGCTGAAAGGTGAAGTGAATAACCTCTCAGCTGTACTTCAAACCTCAGCAACACTGCCAGGCAGCTCTTTTGGAGGCAATATTCAAAGAGTAATTTTCCAAGTTGTTCCCAGCTGTATGTCATTTATGTTTAACGGTGATCTACCATTGGCATGTCCAAGGTGCATGACCTTACATTTCTCAACATATGTGTTTTACTTTCTGCCCTGCAGTGTTCTTTTGTAGAGATGTTCAGAGTTTGTGTATACCACACAATGGGCTTGATTAACTAAAGTGTGTAAAGTGTTAGCACGCCAGTAAAAAAGCCACTTTGCACGTGCTAACATGCTTTGCATGTGCTAACATGCAAAGTATCGCAAACTTCGTGTGCAAAGTATCGTGAACTGCACTGACTTCACGTGATAATGATAGTTAGCATGCAAAGTCAGTGCAGATCATGCAAGCGCAATGTAAAACATCGATTACTACTGTATATACTTCATTATGCGGCGAGCATAAGACTTTGCATGTGCCGATTTACAGTACCGCACATGTTAATGTAACCACCATTCATAATTACATTAACATACTCTACTTTACTGTGTGGGCGAAGCTCCATTGATTTCAAGGCTTTGCATGTGCAAACTACGGTGCTAAGTAGTTTGCATGTGCTAACTACTTAGCATCCTAGTTTGCATGTGCAAAGCTTTTAGGTGTGATAACTGAGTTATCACGCTTTTGTGAATCAAGCCCCATCACTGTAGCATGGTATCTGGGATCAGGGCATGTAAAGTGTGAGCTTGTTGACATATGCAGGACAGTGTCTAACCTTCTGACATCTTTTCTTGTGCAGGTAGTCTATGTCACTGCAACATTCCCCTATGTAATGCTGCTGATTCTCCTAGTCCGTGGGGTGACATTACCTGGAGCATCTCAAGGGATAAAATTTTACTTGTATCCTGACTTGTCTCGACTGTCAGATCCACAGGTGAGAGATCAACTGTCTTCTGTATTTATAATATGATTTCATGCTTGTTAATATATATATATATATATATATATATATATATATATATATATATATATATATATATATATATATACACAACTGCTGATGAGCTTGAACTGAGTATCAGTGGTACTCCATCGCATGCAATTGCTCAAAGGCACACACCTGTGTAGGTAACCAATATTTGTGTTTGAACTCATCATTAGCCTGTAGATTCAAAACTAACTGCACATCCCATCTGTATAGGCTTTCTGGTAAGGTTTGTTTCCCTTTTAAATATCTATTGTCAGTCCATGGGGTAAGAATGAATAACCAAACCAAAACTAATGCCAAAAGTCAGACCACCTTCCGTGCTTTCAATACTTTCATAATGAATATGTATCTGAGAAGTCCTTGAATTCCAGCAATATTTTTGTGAACAACCTCACTTTGCAACTTTGGATGGAATCGTTCCTCATATGTTACTTGGTTCTGCTCCATCTATGTAAGGCTCCAAAGCCAGTATTTCAGCAGTGAGTAGAGGCTTCACTGACTGGTAAATTATTTGAGATGGATCTTATCCCTTTTAGGGTCCAGTTTGAAGACTGAATCATTAAAGATGAGTTCAATGAACCTGAACCCAGAAAAACTATTATAGCAGCTGCTGCTAGCAGCGGCCTTAAAAATTCAGGAATCCGCCTGGTGTCCTGGACCCTGTTGGTGGTGGCGGAGAAGGCAGTCAAGCGGCCTGCTGGCAGAGATGCCGTGTAGGGAGCGACTTAGTCTTGGGGCAGGCAGCCAGTCACATGGCGTGCAGACAGAGATTGTTAAGCTTGGGGGTGTAATCTCCACAGTCAGCATACAACACATAAGCTGACATGAAGGAGGTACACACACCAGCACAAGGGATCAGGATATCCCCAGTTTAGTGGAGGAGAGGGCTGACTCCAATAGGAGATTGTGGTGCACAGAGCCGGTGCAGATCTGAACAGCCACAAACACTTTCGTAATAACGTCTCAGCGCAAGGTAGCGCTGAGCGCATAAACCAGGACTGAGGAGATCAGGACAGGTAGACAGAATGAACGCTTGCTAGCTAGCGATTACTTAGCGACAGCAAGCGTCCAAAACCAGACAGACTGGAATGAGGCTGCCAATGCGTTGCGGCGATGGCGTGCCTCACAAAGACAGGACAGGAGAGACAGGAAATAGCAGGATCGAGATAGATGAACGTAACACAGATAAATATACAATAAGTATGTTTTCCTAGCGTATTACAATTACAGCTATCAATGAAACTATTCGTAACGTCTGACTAACATATGTATATATTGGCAAAGAACCGATATATGACATAAGCAGGAACTCTGACTAAGACTGAAGTAATACAGGGAACAGGACTCAGAAGGATTCGCTATCTCTTCGCAGAGATGAACGCAATCCACAAACAGGACCAGGAACAGGATTCAGAAGGATTCGTTATCTCTTCGCAGAGATGAACGCAATCCACAAACAGGACCAGGAACAGGATAACTAGCTCAGCACGGGTGTTCACGATACGCGCAAACTACCAAAACGTGCTGGAAAACTGACTAGCTGAACACAGGAAATAAACAGTTCGTGTACGTATATATCAGCGACACTGATATATTAACGTAACACGAATACAAGGAAAATAACAAAATGCGCAAGTATGCGTATATATTGGCGATGAACCAATATATGACACAAGACAAGCAAGTAGCAACTTCTAGAACAAGAGCAGAACTAGGAGGACTCGCTGACCCCTTCGCAGGAGTCAGCGCAGTCCACACGGACCAGGAACGAGGTGGGGCACGAGCAGAGTAACAGATAGAGTCTGAAACTATGATAGCCCATGAGGCATTGCAGGAAGCAGTTCTTTATACTGAGGTCATCCAATGGGAGCAGACCTGCAGATTCCCACACAAGTGAATGGTAATTAATCACAGGCTGATAGCAGGAAAAGGCAGACAATGATATGCAGCCTGCAGGAAAGGGACCGCCCCTCCACTGCAGCAGACAATGTTTGTTTACACAAAAGCATATTAAACTGTCATAAACTTCAGAGCGACTGCAGATGGAATCAGCAACTAGTTTAAGTGCAAACCAAACTATGCAAGCAAATGCATGTAATGACATTAGAACTGCTTGGTTTGCAATACCAGTGCAGTCAGCAGTAAACGCTGCAGAAGCGATCATAACAGTACCCCCTCCCTTAAACGCGGCCTCTGGACGCCTATGAAAACTGACATATTTCTCCTGAACCACCCAAACCAAAAAATCAGAAGTGGGAAATCCAGCAAACTGATCTGACTGAAAATTCATGAAGGTCGGATCCGTCCGACAAAACCAAATTCCTGAATCAGTCTCACCAAAACTAGACCAATTGGAACCAGAACCTACCGAACCATGCCCGTCAGCACCACAAGCCTCAGTGTGATACCCATCAGAACCACGACTTCCAGAGAAAAGCCCCCAGAAACTCTCTGAGCGATACCCATCGCCTTCCCGGGACTGTCCAAAAACGCCAAAGCCTTTGCAATGCCCACCGGAACTGTCCCCACCAACACAAAACCCACCGTTGAACCAGTCCAAGGTACCAGGACAAGTTTCCTCAGAGATCTCCCAGAACACTTGGAAGCTCCAAAGAGATCCCCACAGGTCAGAACGCCCCTTAGGCTCACATGGAGAACCATCAAGAACCCCTATGGAACCCAGGGCAACTCTAGAGTCAGGGTCACAAGGACAAACATCAAGATCAGGGTTTTTAGGGACCAGAACCATCTCCGGGCATGCAGGCCAACCGGCAACATCAGAACATGTCTCCACTAGGGAAGCGTGTGAGCACGCCAACACAGACACACTTGGGCACTCTGGCATACGAAGCACATCTGGGCACACCGGCACAAGAGAGACTTCTGGGCATGTCAAGGAACTGCAAACCTCAAAGTCAGTCAAGGTAGGACCGAAACCAGGACTGGGCAAAAAAAAATCATCATGACTAGACTTCACAGTTACTGGATTCTCACTAAAAAATGCAGGATTAGACTTAGATGTCTCTGATTCCAGCAAGGTTATTAACAAATCATGTTCAGGGGCATTTACAAGACAGGACAAATCTTCTGATGTATGCACCGAACTAGACAGGGTTCCCATAACTTCTTCTGGACTAGACAGAGACTCATCAAATACACTGGATTGGAGCTCATGAAGGGCTGCAAAACAAGTCAATATTGCAGCAATCCCCACTGAACTAGGCAAAACTGAGTAACTCACTGGACAGGAAGGGGACTCAGGAACTTCTGCCACACCGGCCAGAGAACCAGAATTTTCCAGGATACAGGGCTGGGTTTCAGAAACACTCATTAACCCGGACTGAAATTCTGAGATTTCTATTATTTTTTCCAGCGAGTCAGAATTATCCATGTTACAGGGCAAGACTTTTGAAACATTCAGAGGACAGGGCTGGAGTTCCTCGGCTGTTACAACACTGGAGAGGGACTCAACAACATTGGTTAAATCAGACTGTGTACAGGGCAAGGTATCTAACACACTTGCTGACGAGGACAATATTTCAATGGCTTCTGCTTTGCTGGGCAGAAATTCATCAAGTTTTATTAGAGCAGACTGTAATTCCAAAACAGCTGCTAGACAAGTGAATATTACTGCAACACCAACTGAGGTAAGCAGTGCTTCAGCCTCCTCTGCTAAAGGGTTTAAAGTATCCAAAGTACTGGGTGAAGCATAAGACTCTGCGACCACAGCTTCACTGGACAGGATCACTGAACAGTCCATATTGCAGGGCAAAACCATGGAAGCACCTGCTGGACAGCATAATGATTCTGTGACCTGAGTTTCATTGGAGAGATCTACTGCACAATTCATGGTACAGGGCAAATTTATTGGAAAATTTTCTGAACAAGGTAATAATTCTGCGATTTCAGGTTCACATAGCAGATGCTCTGAGCTATTCACGAAACTAGAGCGAGGTGTAGAAACAGGAAGATCAAGACACAATGTTTGCGCATCTGAATCACCATTCATTTGTAAAATTGGAAAATTCAGATGCTGGGGTTCTGAGTTTACTAGACAGGATTGCTGGAACTCGGAAACTGATGTAGTGCATCTATTGGCATCTGCTGGATCAGACAGGAGTTGAACTTTATTAACACAGGTAATTTCTGCAGAAGTGTTTGCAGAGACAGGCAAGATTTTTCTGGTGTCTGTTTCACTAAACAAAGAGTCATGAGTACTGGCTAGGCTGGACTCGAAAGTCAGCAGGACCTCTGGGTCCTCTGCTGAGAAATTTGTGCAGGGCAAGATTAAGGAAGTATTAGTAATTTCTGTCTTACTGGGAAGTAACACTGAGTTATCCATGGTACAGGGTGGAATTACAGGAACTTCAATTTCACACAAAAGGAGCTCAGAATCACTCGCTGAATCAGCCAAAGGTGCTGAAGCAGGCGAGTCCTCAGGAACTGAGGAAGTGGAACAATCTCCACTTGACAGTGTGTCTTCCCTGGTATCAACTGATTGAATTGCATAAAAATCGTCCAGAATCATTCTCCACACATCGATCAATGGAGCCACAAAGTCATACCCACACACACCAGTTTTTATTAGGTTATAAGCAGACTTAATGCATGCATTCAATACTAATTCACTTTTTGCACTGTAAAACTGACAAAATGAACTTGCATCTTTCTTCCATTCATAGACCAGAGCTTCCATCTCTCCTTTCTCAAATGGAGGATCCCATGCATATTTAACAGCTGAGCATTCCGGCTGATCATAGTTTGCAAATGTGTTAGTGGCAGAAACATACATTGGGTTATTTAGCAGGTGATTGGCCGATTTCTTATTCCTAAGGATCTCCAATACCTGTAGCAAGTATTGAACTGTAGTGTATGCAAATTTCCCTTGCTGCACGAATAAATTGATCTGTTCAATACTCTGTAATATATCTTCATAATCATATTCAGATAATTCATTTAAACAAGAACCTTTATTTTCCCTGGCTAGCAATGAAAGTTCATTAGTAGTTTCATAGGTCCATTTGACTCCCCTGAATGGTGACTGAATTTCATTATCTGCTAATGGTGGAGTCTCGTTACAGATCTGATGCGCAGTCGCCAAGGGCAACGACTCCGCTGATTGTAACGCTTTTCTTTTGGAGCGTTTACGTTTGGCTTTAGACCCTGCTGTCTTAGCAGAAGAAAAGTTATCAGAACAATTATCTGCTTGCTGATTATTTTTGTAGGCAGTAGAAGGAGCAGCTGATTGACAAGCTGCCAGGAGCTTATCAAAAGGGCTAGGCAAATCGGTTTTGCGCAGCCAGTTATGGATCACAAACGCTAGAAATTCCAGTGGTCTTTCTTTTAAATTGGTATGATCCAAGACATCGTAGGCCCACTGAAACAATCTTCCCTTAAATAAAACATAAACTAGCTGGGGGGCCCACGTTGAAACAGGAGTAGCCTGGAGCTCAGGATTGGCCAGGAACCTGGCACATTCAGAAAAAAACTCATTTTCTGTTTCAGAATTGAGCTTCTCAAATTTCTTAAAGGAACAGGAACCATAACAAACAGTGTCATTTTTGCTGGGAACCCCCCCCACAATGGGGATTGGTAATGGGGCTATCATAATGTTAAGCTTGGGGGTGTAATCTCCACAGTCAGCATACAACACATAAGCTGACGTGAAGGAGGTACACACACCAGCACAAGGGATCAGGATATCCCCAGTTTAGTGGAGGAGAGGGCTGACTCCAATAGGAGATTGTGGTGCACAGAGCCGGTGCAGATCTGAACAGCCACAAACACTTTCGTAATAACGTCTCAGCGCAAGGTAGCGCTGAGCGCATAAACCAGGACTGAGGAGATCAGGACAGGTAGACAGAATGAACGCTTGCTAGCTAGCGATTACTTAGCGACAGCAAGCGTCCAAAACCAGACAGACTGGAATGAGGCTGCCAATGCGTTGCGGCGATGGCGTGCCTCACAAAGACAGGACAGGAGAGACAGGAAATAGCAGGATCGAGATAGATGAACGTAACACAGATAAATATACAATAAGTATGTTTTCCTAGCGTATTACAATTACAGCTATCAATGAAACTATTCGTAACGTCTGACTAACATATGTATATATTGGCAAAGAACCGATATATGACATAAGCAGGAACTCTGACTAAGACTGAAGTAATACAGGGAACAGGACTCAGAAGGATTCGCTATCTCTTCGCAGAGATGAACGCAATCCACAAACAGGACCAGGAACAGGATTCAGAAGGATTCGTTATCTCTTCGCAGAGATGAACGCAATCCACAAACAGGACCAGGAACAGGATAACTAGCTCAGCACGGGTGTTCACGATACGCGCAAACTACCAAAACGTGCTGGAAAACTGACTAGCTGAACACAGGAAATAAACAGTTCGTGTACGTATATATCAGCGACACTGATATATTAACGTAACACGAATACAAGGAAAATAACAAAATGCGCAAGTATGCGTATATATTGGCGATGAACCAATATATGACACAAGACAAGCAAGTAGCAACTTCTAGAACAAGAGCAGAACTAGGAGGACTCGCTGACCCCTTCGCAGGAGTCAGCGCAGTCCACACGGACCAGGAACGAGGTGGGGCACGAGCAGAGTAACAGATAGAGTCTGAAACTATGATAGCCCATGAGGCATTGCAGGAAGCAGTTCTTTATACTGAGGTCATCCAATGGGAGCAGACCTGCAGATTCCCACACAAGTGAATGGTAATTAATCACAGGCTGATAGCAGGAAAAGGCAGACAATGATATGCAGCCTGCAGGAAAGGGACCGCCCCTCCACTGCAGCAGACAATGTTTGTTTACACAAAAGCATATTAAACTGTCATAAACTTCAGAGCGACTGCAGATGGAATCAGCAACTAGTTTAAGTGCAAACCAAACTATGCAAGCAAATGCATGTAATGACATTAGAACTGCTTGGTTTGCAATACCAGTGCAGTCAGCAGTAAACGCTGCAGAAGCGATCATAACAGAGATGCTGTGTGAGGGGACTGACTTAGTCTTCGGTGGGCAGTAGCCCTCCGGGATCCATGCCTCATTAATTCTGATAAAGGTGAGGTACTGAACACTTTTGTGACCTAGGCGACTTCTCTTCTCAGTGACAATGCCTCCAGCTGTGCTGAAGGTCCTTTCTGACAGGTATGCACTGAGTTGACTAATACAATGTGCAGTCACACAGGTGCAGTTAACAGTTATGCACGGAGTGGTATATCACACTGCGTGCGCTCACGTAGGTAGGTGGGTGCACTGAACAACAGGTAGGTAGGTATGTGCAGTGCTGCTGGGTATTACAAATGTGCACCTGTCACACACACATACCGTGAACAGGTACAGTGACTGGTGGTATTAAATATCAGACTGTGTGTGCTCACGTGGGTAGGTGGGTGTACTGAACAACAGGTAGGTAGGTATATGCAGTGCTGCTGCGTATTACAAATGTGCAGTTGTCTCACACACGTACCGTGAACAGGTACAGTGACTGGTGGTATTAAATGTCACACTGCGTGCGCTCACGTGGGTGGGTGGGTGCACTGAACAACAGGTAGGTAGGTATATGCAGTGCTGCTGGGTATTACAAATGTGCACCTGTCTCACACACACACACACACACACACACACACACACACACACACACACACACACACACACACACACACACACACACACACACACACACACACACACACACACGTACCGTGAACAGGTGCAATGGCTGGTGGTATTAACAATGCGTGCGCTTACGTAGGTAGGTAGGTGCACTAAACAGTGAACAGGTGCAGTGATTGGGATTAAAAATGTGCAGCTGCCTGTCACACACACACAGGTAGTCACTGAATGTGCTGGGCCTGGCAGTGGCACAGTAGGAATTACCACCAAGGGGCCAAAGGCCAGCTGCGACTGACTGACAGGGCTGTATATAATGCAAGTGGGCCACACACACACAAAAAAAATAGATCACAAGAACAAGATTAGCTCTCAAAAGAGCTGTTGAGGGGTGCCTTTTTAGCAATAAGAATCAGCAAGGAGCAAGCTAACAAGCCTACAAGAGCCTAACTAAACTTTCCCTATGTGAGTCTGCAGCAGCTCTCCCTTCTCTAATTACTGCAGGCACAAGAGTGAGTAAAATGCCTGACACTGCATGCATTTTATAAGGGGGGAGGGCTTCCAGGAGGGAGGGTAGAGTGATTGGGTACAATGTACCTGCTGACTGTGATGTAGAGGGTCAAAGTTGACCCTAATAAATGATGTACTATGGGGGCGAATCGAACTTCCAGAAAAGTTTGCGGTTCTACGCGATTGTGAACCCCAGAAGCAGTGAACCATTCACCGGCGAACCGTTCGGGCCATCTCTACTCATAAGTGTGCTGAGTGGTGTAGGTTAAATTTTCCACAGTTCAAGTTAGATTTTGTTTGCTTGAATTAGTCCCAAAAATCATCTGTGGGAACCAGGAGTCTGTGAGAACCAAGTTCGAATTTCATTGAAAAAAAAATCTGATTTGTGCTCTGGTTTGTGTTCTGGCTTCTGGAGAACTTGTAATGCAGCAAAGTACAACAAAGGTGTGGAAAGATCACGTGCCACTGTTTGTACCAATATGACAAAATAGTCTCGCTCTCAGCGGTGCCTCCAAAACATGTTGGGCTATTTACTATGTATTTATGATAAAGTCACATAAAGTGTAAGCAAAGGTGCTAAAAAGAATTTAAGTTCCAGCGAAAAGTTGTGGTAGTGGGATTACCCCCCAGGTGCGATCAGGCCACCCTCTTACTTCTCAAGCTTCTCCCGATCAGGACCACTGGGTAAATACAAAAAGTAGAAAAGAGGGGTGCTTTGAGACTCTAAAACAACAACTTCAATCCGTTGCTATTAGACAGGTCTCACCTGGTATTCAAGTGGCTGGCACAGCGTACGCAGCCGAAGTGCGCCTGTTTCCCGCTTAGCCGAGCTGGGGACAGAGCTCTCCAAAATCTCAGCGTCACTCTTCCGGCTCCCTTCTTATGAGCATCATCAAGGATACCAGGACGCCCGCGCTGCACTAGCACAAACAGTACAAAAAGGAGTCCGCAAAAGGAGTCCGCTGCGGTACAGCGGTATATTAGATAGGCAGGGGCAGTAAAGATAAGGTTAAAGGGTTTTATTTAAAATAGACAACGCGTTTCACGGAGGTACACCCTCCATTTTATCAAGTCATTAATCCCTCTGGGGAAGAGTCTGTGTACATGGATAGGAAACTGGCCAATGGACAGAAAACAAAGAGTCGTGGTCAATGGATCATACTCAAAATGGGTGACTGTTAGCAGTGGGGTCCCACAGGGGTCTGTACTGGGTCCAGTGCTCTTTGGTTTGTTTATTGATGACCTGGTGGATGCAGTGGAAAGCGATGTTGCTATTTTTGCAGGTGATACAAAATTATGCAGAATAATCAACTCACAGGATGATAGTGACATATTGCAACAGGATCTGGATAGGATGGCTGTATGGGCACATAAATGGCAGATGAAATTCAATGTTGGTCATGCATTTTGGTTGTACCTATGGTCTAGCACCATACAAAATAAATGGGATACAGTTGGGGACATCAAATTTGGAGAAGGACTTAGGAGTACTCATCGACAACAAGTTCAATAATAGTATTCAATGCCAAGCCACTACAGCTAAAGCTAATAAAATTTTGGGATGCATTAAAAGGGAAATAAAAACTGCTAGCATAATATTGCCCCTGTTTAACTATCTAGTATGGCCACATCTGGAATATGGAATTCAGTTCTGAGCACCACATTACAGGAAAGATATTGCAGTTTTAGAGCAGGTGCAGAGACGAGCATACAAAATTGATATGTGGGATGGAGGGTCTCACTTACCAAGAAAGATTAGATAAACTGTGTTTATTTAGTCTAGAGAAAAGATGCCTTAACCTCCTTGCTGGTCTAAAAAATCCGGCAAGGAGGCAGCGCCGCACTTTTTATTTATTTATTTATTTTTTTAAATTGATAGCCGCTAAGCGGTGGCATCCCCCCACCCACTCCGATCGCCTTCGGCGATCAGAGTATGCAGGGAATCCCGTTGAGAACGGGATTTCCTGCAGGGCTTCCCCGGTCGCCATGGCGACCGGGCGGGATGACGTCACCGACGTCATAGACGTCGTGACGTCAGAGGGAACTCCGATCCGCCCCTTAGCGCTGCCTGGCACTGATTGGCCAGGCTGCGCAGGGGTCTGGGGCGGGGGGGGGGCGGCTCGGCGCGGCGGGTAGCGGCGAATCGGCGGTGAGCGGCGGCGATCGCGACCTACACGCAGCTAGCAAAGTGCTAGCTGCGTGTAGGGAAAAAAAATTATGCAAATCGGCCCAGCGGGGCCTGAGATATCCTCCTGCGCAGGTTACCCCGAGCTGAGCTCGGGATAACCGGCAAGGAGGTTAAAGGGGATCTAATTACCATGTATAAATACATCAGAGGGCACTATAAAAGCTTGGTGGATGAGCTTTTTGTCCCTAGGCCTTCTCAAAGGACTAGAGGACATGATCTGCGCATGGAGGAAAAACGTTTAGTCATTTATGCAGAAAAGGGTTCTTTACAGTAAGAGTAATTAAGATGGGGAATGCATTGCCACAGGAAGTCATTGTGGCAAATTCTATACCTGCATTTAAAGGGGGCTTAGATGCTTTCCTTGCGTTGAAAGACATCCATGGCTACAATTACTAGGTAATGCCCAGTGATGTTGATCCAGGGATTTTATCTGATTGCCATCTGGAGTCGGGAAGTAAATTTTTCCCTTTTGGAGCTAATTGGACCATGCCTTGTAAGGGTTTTTTGCCTTCCTCTGCATTACCAGGGATATGTGAGGGAGCAGGCTGGTGTTGTACTTTGTTCTCTGGTTGAACTCAATGGACGTAGATCTTTTTTAAACCCAAATAACTATGTAACTATGTAACAATTAATACATTTTATTATAAAACATAAAATCCTAAAAGGTTATATTTAAAGAAGAAAACATTATATGTTTTTATTAAACCTACAAACTCTTATAACTAATAGTTCATTATTTGGAAATCCGACAGTACAACACACACATTGTGAGGTTGTTTTCCTTTAGTTAATGTGCTTTACTTTATTTTGAACTATTCACTGAGAATTTAAAGTCTAAAAAGATTCACTGAAATCTTAAAATCTGCACAGATGCTTTGGGATTTATAACTGCACATAGTTTTATTGCCATTTTTTTTTCTTCACAGAGATTGTTTGAGAATAAGCAAAGGAATTTACTGAGACCTGGGCCGATGTGCAATTCACTTTTTCTCTTGAGTCTTCTCCTAGGTTATCATTTTAGATTTAGAATATCTTTTTATCACTTTCCAATGGAAAAAGTACTAAAAAGTAGGTGGAAAACTACTATTAAAATTATTTTTAGTATTTTTTTGCTTGCTTGATGATTTAATAAAGGCATTTTATTGACAAGTTTAAACATATCACCTAGCAGAAAACTCAGGAGAAAAAGTTAATTGCATATGGACCCTGGGCCCATATACAATTATATTCTTCTCCTGAGTTATCTCTTAGAAGATAATTTTGTGTTCTCTTTAAAATAACTTTTTTAGAATTTTACAGCTGAAAAAGCTCCCAAAAGTTAGTGAAAAAGTACTATTACGTTTTTTAAAATATTTCCTTGCTTGCTGGTGGTTTAACCACTTGAGGACCACAGTATTAAATCCCCCTAATGACCAGGCCATTTTATGTAAAATGGGCCACTGCAGCTTTAAGGCCAAGCTGCAGGGCCGCACAACTCAGCACACTAGTGATTCCCCCCCCCCCCTTTTCTCCCCACCAACAGAGCTCTCTGTTGGTGGGGTCTGATCGCCCCCCAGATGTTTGTTTGTTTGTGTGTTTATGTGTTTTTTTTTTATAAAAAAGGGTTTTTTTTTATTATTATTATTGTAAACCCCCTCCCTCCCCCCGCCAGCCAATCCCCGTGATCAGCTGTCATAGGCTTCCGCCTATGACAGCCGATCACCTCTGTACCTCAGAAGGGGACAGCCGTGTGACATATCACAGCACTGTACAATGTAATTAGACGGCGATTGCCGCTCGGAAACTGAAGGCGGAGCTCTGCTCCACCCACTAAGCAGGAGATACGCGCGCTGCGCTCGATCTCCTGCAAAACAGAGCCCCAGGACTTTACGCCGATCGGTCAGCTACAGGTTAATAGGTATTTCATACCAAGGTATGACATTTCAACTAGGAGAAAACTCAGGAGAAAAAGTGAATTGCATAGAGGCCCTGGTATTTTATTTGAATTCACTTAGATTATATCCACAGTTTAGAATTGGTCTGACAACACAACAGACCTTGTCAATAACATCTCAAGGTGTTCACACACATCCCATCTTGATTGGCCAGTATTACCACTTCCATGTAGTTTGAGAACTTACCTACACAATCTGCTCAAAGTATTCAATATCAGTTGAACCTTTACTACATGGAAGTTGTAAAATTGGCATTCAAGATTGGATGTGTATACCAACTTTAATGCAGGGATATTGATCTCCAGTTCTTGAGGGCTATATCCATGCCAGGGGCGGCACCAGATGAAGTGGCTGTGACTGAGCGGGGGGAGCCAGAGCCGCGGTGAGGGCAGCCCGACCTGTCCCTCCCTCTCCCCGGGCCGCCCTCCATGCTCCCCCCTCGGACTTTAGGCAGCAGAGTTAGCGCACAGGGAAGCGCTGCTGTACACAGCCTGTTACTCACCTCCCTGGATCCGATCGCCGCTCCCGCCCTGCTGGTCTCCTCTCTGCAATGTAGCCGCTGCTGATACATTACACACGCTGCGTCCTGTTTACACAGGAAGCAGCCGCGTGTGTATCAGCCGGCTAGGCAGAGAGGAGACCAGCAGGGCGGGAGCGGCGATCGGATCCAGGGAGGTGAGTAACAGGCTGTGTACAGCAGCGCTTCCCTGCGCGCTAACTCTGCTGCCTAAAGTCCGAGGGGGGAGCATGGAGGGCGGCCCGGGGAGAGGGAGGGAGAGGTCGGGCTGCCCTCCCCGCGGCTCCGGCTCCCCCCTCCGCCATTATGAGGGGGCACCTACCTGGGCAAGCTACCTATCTATCCTATACTGGGGGGCACCTACCTAATCTAACCTGTTTTGGGGGCAGCTACCTATCTATCCTATACTGGGGGGCACCTACCTAATCTAACCTGTTTTGGGGGCAGCTACCTATCTATCCTATACTGGGGGGCACCTACCTAATCTAACCTGTTTTGGGGGCAGCTACCTATCTATCCTATACTGGGGGGCACCTACCTAATCTAACCTGTACTAGGGGCAGCTACCTATCTATCCTATACTGGGGGGCACCTACCTAATCTAACCTATACTGGGGGCCAGCTACCTATCTATCCTATACTGGGGGGCAGCTACCTATCTAACCTATACTGGGGGGCAGCTACCTATCTAACCTATACTGGGGGGCAGCTACCTATCTAACCTATACTGGGGGGCAGCTACCTATCTATCCTATACTGGGGGGAAGCTACCTATCTAACCCACACTGGGGGGCAGCTACCTATCTAACCTACACTGGGGGGCAGCTACCTATCTAACCTATACTGGGGGCAGCTACCTATCTATCCTATACTGGGGGGCACCTACCTAATCTAACCTGTACTGGGGGCAGCTACCTATCTATCCTATACTGGGGGGCACCTACCTAATCTAACCTGTACTGGGGGGCAGCTACCTATCTAACCTATACTGGGGGGCAGCTACCTATCTAACCTATACTGGGGGCAGCTACCTGTCTATCCTATACTGGGGGGCACCTACCTAATCTAACCTGTACTGGGGGCAGCTACCTATCTATCCTATACTGGGGGGCACCTACCTAATCTAACCTGTACTGGGGGGCAGCTACCTATCTAACCTATACTGGGGGGCAGCTACCTATCTAACCTATGCTGGGGGGCAGCTACCTGTCTAACCTATGCTGGGGGCAGCTACCTATCTAATCTATACTGGGGGCACCTACCTAATCTAACCTGTACTGGGGGCACCTACCTAATCTAACCTATACTGAAGGGCAGCGACCTAATCTAACCTATACTGGGGGGAAGCTACCTATCTAACCTATACTGGGGGCACTTATCTAACCTGTATTGGGGGCACCTACCTACCTAGCTAGCCTATACAGGTGGCAACTATACTGGCTACCTATACTGGGGGCACCTACCTAGCTAACCTGTACTGGGGGCACCTACTTATCTAACTTATACCGGGGGGGGGTGCCTGCCTATCTAACATACTGGGGGCAACTATACTGGCTACCTATACTGGAGGCAACTACCTGGCTAACCTATACTGGGGGCAACTTTACTGGCTCACCCATGCCTGGCCACCTATACTCGGGGGGGACCTATAGCTGGTTACCTATACCAGGGGGGGGCGCAATTTTTACACCCTCGCCCTGGGTGCATTTTAACCTAGAAACTGCACTGTTGCCGCCGGCCTCCGAGTCCGATGACTCTGAGCTCTGCGGCCTCTCCTGTCTCCTCCAAGGCTGCATGCTGGTGACGCTGCCTAGTGCCTAAGCCTGCTGATTTGATGGCGGCGGCTGCCGCCTGCTCTGCTGCCCTGGCTGCGGCTGATTGTCACGGTCAGTCACTGAGCAGCGAGCGCCGCCGACGTGACGATGATGATGATAAGGCTGGCTGGCTGCCGCCGGCCGCCGCTCATGTTATGTAGAAATATTGGGGGGGGGCGCCTTTACGATCTTTGCCTCAGGCAGCAGAAAGTCCAGGACCGGCCCTGATGTGGTGCATGTATTTAGCGTGTTATGCAATTTGTGTAACTTGCTATGCAAATTGTATTAATGCCAGTAATCTTAAGTGAACCAACCCCTGTATCTCCATTGGAAAGTTTATTTTAGTCTTTGCCAACACAAATATAAAGTGTTTTTTTTTCAATTGGAAATAGGATTTAGATTATTTGCAGATAGATGAGCTTTAAAAGAGGACATACTGTATTGCTATGCATTTCAGAAACTCAGTGCATATTATAATGTTCTCCTAGTCTTAGTTTGTGAGGCTTCCTGATTTAATTTCACTTTAATAACTTGCTTTTCTGGTGGCGGTGGTGTTGCTTACCCGATAAAGAGGTCAATAATGACAGTAATAAATTACCTTTTCTTGTATATTGCCCCATTTTATATTAGGTTCATGGCTCCGGTAAATTATGTGTTATTGAAGAACAGGCATATTCATAATGAATCGGTTGACATTTACTGTGTTTCTATTGAGTGGAACAATATAATATGAAGTGTGAGAGCTCACACTCATCCATCACTGTGACAGCCTTCCTGTAACCATGGATGTGATTTATTTCCTACTTACAGTACCTAATAGATTGTAATTTCAGAGTGGTAAATGGTTACAACTAGGATTTTTGAAAGATGATCTCCAGGCAGTTATAATATCACTAATGTGCAGTTGTTGGTTCATTGTTTCAATAATTAGAGAACAACTGAGCATACATTGTGTACATTTAATGTTTCCATTCCTGAACAGGACACTGATCCTGTGAGTGATGTTTACAATGAAATATACATACTTACCTGCCACAGATTTTATTTTCATCTTAAAGAGGAACTGTAACCAAGGATTGAACATCATCCCAATCAGTAGCAGATACCTTCTCTCCCACAAAAAAATCTTTACCCTTTCTCAAACAAATAATCAGGGGGCTCTGTATGGCTGATACTGTGGTGAAATCCCTCCCACAATGTGATGTCAGCATCTAGATACTGACATCACACTGTGAGAGCCTTGTTGCATTGTGGGAAATAACAGCTGTTTTCAACCGCCAAAAAAATCTCCTTCCACAGACATCACCTTCCAGCAGTAAAGATGTTTCCATGTGATACATTTCAGAACGTAAATCAGAGAGAGGAAAGATTTTACAATGGGTAAATACTGACTAAATAATTTATAATTAATTATTGTAAAAATTAAGCACTTTTTTTCATTAGCTTATTTTCACTGCGGTTCCTCTTTAATGCTGCTACCAATGAACTATCTCAACCTTTTCATCTGTTTTGCTCTGCCTTTCCTTTCTAATGCACCCACCCTCTGCACTGGTACAGATAAGGGTGATCATGCATATTTATGGAGTAGATGCATCACTTGATTGGCCAACCACCAAGCTGCATAACTTTGCATAAAATAAGCAAAAAGTGCATGAATTTAAAGTTAACCTTTAACTTTTAAAAATACAAAAACAGATACTTACCTCGGGAGGAGGGAGCCTCTAGTTCCTAATGAGGCTTCCCCATCCTCCTCAGCCAACCCAATCCAGCGCTGGCACCAGTAGCGTAACTACAAATCATGCCCCACTGGGCCACCCAGTGTTTACACCCTTTTTACCTTGCCTACCGCTGGTGACCTTCACAGTCTGGGGGCCCATCTTGCAAGTGTCATATTATAAGTGTTGACATCATAATCTTCACACCCATAACAAATGTAGACACAAAAACACTTGATCTGAAAAATGGACTCCTTTATTGGAGGGAGTGGAGTACAAGCCTCCCGGCAGTCACAGAGGCTGCTCCCCTTTGGTTACACCCCTGGCTAGCACCCCTGACCAAACCGACACAATATCAATTACCGCACTAACAGCTTTCTGCTCCGGCTCTGGCATAAATAGCTGAGCCCAATTGGGTCTGCTCTACTGCACAAGCAAAGACAAAGTAGAGCAGACCTAATCAGGCTTGCTTTTTTTCCTCCAGAGCTCAAGCAGAAAGCTGCTACTAGGCCTGCCTGGAGCAGTGACAAGTGCCAGCAAGCCTATTTTGGGGGGTCCCACCACTGGATCGCCTATGCTGAGCAGAAATGTTTGTGAATTTCTGCCAAAATCATTTTTGTATTAAAAATGGTATCTTCGTTTTTGAGAAAATATTTGCAAAAATTAAATATATTGTGTTTTTGCAAAATGTATAAAGGAAACAAATTTGTGAAAATTTGTTGAAAACGCAAAAAATCTTTATTTTTACCTTAAAAACTTGTGAAAAACAGAAAAGCACAAAATCATTTATTTTTATTTGTAAAAAATCAAAAAGTTATTACAAAATATTATCAATGGCATTTGAAAGTCAAATTTAACATTATTTTTGTGAAAATGTATGCAAAAAATGTATATACGGTAGCAAACCTGTACCTTTTAGAATTATATGGATTTCTGCACAAATTGGTCATAAAATGTGGTCTGATCTTCATCTCACAAGTCACAACAATAGACAATCACAGCCTGCTTAAACTAATGCCACACAAATCATTAAATGTTTCCATGTTTTATTGCACATACCATGTAAATATTCATAGTAGGTCTTCTGAGAGCTCTTTTGTGTGAGGCATCATTCACATCAGGCAATGCTTCCTGGGAAAAGCAAAACCCCAAACTGGTGTGTGTTTTTATTGGGCAGGGCATCTGTGACTAACACCTCCAATCTCATTGCATTGATTGGACTCCAGATGGCTAACACCTCACTCCAATTAGCTCTTGGAGATGTCATTAGGCTAGGGGTTCACGTACCATTTCCACCTGCACTGTGAATGTTTACATGGTGTGTTTAATAAAAACATGGAATAATTCAATTATTTGTGTGGTGAAGTTTAAGCAGACTGTGATTTTCTATCGCTGTGACTTAAAAGAAGATCAGATCGCAGTTTATAACCAATTTGTTCAGAAATCCATATAATTCCAAAGGGTTCACATACTTTTTCTGCTAAGGAGGACAAGGGAAGCCTCTTTAGGATCCAAGGCTTCCCCCTCCCGAGGTAAATACCCCTCGGGGCTTTTTTTTCCCTTCAGGTTTACTTTAAAAATATTAGCATCCTATTGGCCATCCCTAGCCTTCAGAGGGTGGAAGGAAGTATTCTAAAGTCTTGCAGTCCCAGCCAGGATGTCCCCACATGTGCTGCATACAATGGCACTTAGTTATGTGTCAGTCATGGAGGGATTAGCAGAGGAGCACAGAAACAAAATGAGTGATGGGTGCAGCAGAAGGGGAATTTCAGTAGTGTTTTCCAATATAAAAGAACAGATAGAAAGTTAAGTACAGGCACTACAGTTCTTAAAGTGACACTGAGAGGGGACCACAGGAATGAAATATACATACCTGGGGCTTCCTCCAGCACCCTCCGGCTTGGTCGCTTCCACGCCATCCTCTTCTGACTTCCCGTTCGCCTGCAATTGGCACCGGAAAGTCCTCCTTCTGGGGTTTCTGGGGTTATTCCCTATGGCGACAGGAGCAAGACAGGATAGCACGCCTGGCTGGACTGCGCATGCACCGACTGTCCCTGACTGATGGATTTGGTTGGGCCAGTAGTGGGTGAACGGGCCATCAGAGGAGGAGGGCATGGGAGCGATCAGGCTGGAGGGGGCTGGAGAAAGCCCCAGGTATGTATGTTTTATTCCTGTGGCCCCATCTCAGGTACACTTTAAGCATGCATTGTAGGACTGGACATTCATAGCTTGGCTGTTTTTCTGGGAATGAACAAAATCAGGAATGGTGCTGGTATGATTGTGTAACCTCCAAACTCTTCCCACTGCGTGCTCTGGGATGCAAAACTAAATCAGTTCAATTACATGTACTGTAAAGAAATCACATCATCCTTGCACTGCAGTACATAAAAGTCTTCCTCTTTATTAGTGCTGACAAAGTCTGTGATTCTGCGATTACACAGCTTGAACATGAACACATGGGCTATATAGCCAGGACTGTGGAGGCTGTGGGCAGTGTTTGTCTGTGAAAGCCTACTGTTAAATATTTTGTTTGTCATTCACATGAAAACTCATGAGGCTTCCATACTTACAATTTGGCACAACACCTGAGGAAGCGGGTCAAACCCATGAAACCAGAGATGGATTAAGATGTAGTGGGGCCCTAGGCAAGGTAGTAGATTTGGGGCCCCCTTGTGGTACTTTTGGTAAGCTGAAGTGAAGAGAGGTCAAAGAAAGTGGCAGGAGGAGCCAAGCAATTGGCTAGGCTGCCTGGTGGATAATCCTACTCTGCATGAAAGGTGTTGTTTATGTGCCAATGAAAAGTTCCCATTCTAAACCAAAGATGAGCTTTCAAAATGGGATCAATTCCGAGTAAGAATGTGAATTTCAGAAATTACTCATTTTTAATTTCCAAGTTATCTTCCAACATGTTACATTAAAGGCAATTGCGCTTACTTCTGTGATTGCAAAGCCCCCATACATGCTATTGTCATCAAATTTGTCACGTATGTTAGGAATATTAGTGGGAACATGGTAAAAGACTGTGTCGTTTTTGAGAAAATTGATTTTAATGTTCCACAGGAAAAATGTTTTTTAAACTTTAATATATACTAAATTCTGAGTTCTGTATGCACATTTTAATAAACTGGAAAGCATGTGGTTCTCCCTCGCAAATCTCTTTAAAACTTTGTCAAACCATGCAGGTGGGTATAGCCAGAATTCAGAGCCCATGTTGCATGGGGCTCCACACCCTGAGCCATGCCAGCAAGCCAATTCCATAATGTGGGGGGCTTTGGAAGAGAGGGGTGGCAAAGCCTCCCTCTCTCTCCAAGGCCCTTGTTAATACCATGGACAAGAAGGTTGTTCCCCAGAATCCCCACCTCCGGTGCCCAGAATCTGCTATTAATAAATACAATAATATCTATTTCTCATAAGTTCTATGTGGTCAAGAAATGCACTTCAACAACAGTATAAATAAACTTTAAATTGTACGTGGAATGTGCAATGCATGTGCAAACATTGATGAGCTGCATAAAGCAAGATTTACACAATATTTCAACAACGTAAAAATATAAACCATAGAAAACAATTCTCACAATGAATACATTAATATCTAGCCTTAGTGCAACTTCCCAACGCCTTCTAAAGTACAGCCTACATTACACAGACCCATACCATCTTACCCAGACAGGATCACACCCAGCAAAAGACCTTTTCACCTGGTGCAGAGAGTATATGTTTCCCTTTACTCCACCCCCTCTGGACACCTCACTTGCCTTTTAGGAGCCTCAGTGTCATTGGCTGAAATAACGCTTTCAGCAGATTTTAACTTTAACTGCCTTTAGGTCAGTTAGTCGGAAATTAAGGCTGTTGAATGAGCAACATGTGCTCTAAGAATGGCAGAACAACAGCAAGCTGTGAATCACATGCAGCCCATTTCTTACAATTATACATATGGTTTTCTCTGATGAAAGTAATTAAAAAAATGGTATGGGGACGCCCCTTCAAAGCCTCTTTAAACCCTTGTTACTCATGCAAGCTGGTATAGCCAAAAATGTGGAGCCTGGACAGTGTGGGGCTCCACAGCCTGAGCTATACCAGTCCACATGGTCCATGATATGGAAAACTCTGGAAAAGTAAAAAATGTGGGGACATCCTCTCCCATAGAGCTCTTGACCATACTCATTTTGGCTACACAGAACTTTGAACTCAGTATATATTACAGTGTACCACAACAAACAGTCTTTTTACTATGAAACTTTAAAATCGATTTTCTCAAAAACTATGCAAAACATGTTAATAGTTTTACTTGTTTATTTTGCTGCCTGAAAGAGAGAATTTTTAGGCATGGAAGTGACAGCTTCTCTCTTGTCGATACCTTGTCAGAAATATAGTAAACATCACTGATAAGCAAAGTATAGCCATACAAGTTTTCTTGGTACAATACAACTACAATAGTTCATGTATTTTGTGGCTGGATGATGTAATGGTTAAGGGCTCTGCCTCTAATGCAGGAGACCAGGGTTCGAATCTCGGCTCTGCCTGTTCAGTAAGCCAGCACCTATTCAGTAGGAGACCTTAGGCAAGTCTCCCTAACACTGCTACTGCCTATAGAGCGCGTCCTAGTGGCTGCAGCTCTGGTGCTTTGAGTCCGCCAGGAGAAAAGCGCGATATAAATGTTATTTGTCTTATTTTCCTTTAGGGACACTTAATAGGCTACCAATGAGCAGAGACAACAAAACAGTAATTCTACTTTGTAAATGTTTAAATAGAAAATAAAGCTATGCGATGGCCGATCGTTAGGGAGCATTACTCAGGCAAAAGCCTGAACGATGCTCCCTATTACCGGGTGATGGGGAGCGAGGTTTACCCTGTGGTGCTGTCCATCAGCACCACGGCCTCACTCCCCACACATGCGCACAACCCGCCGAACATCCGCCGCCATCTTCCGCCGCTGCATCTGGGGGTCTCCTTTAATAAGGAGACCCCCAGAGCTCCCCGCCGGCCGCCGCTCGTCTCCGCAACCCCCACAAAGCTAAAGAAGTTAAATGCTTAAATTCCTTACCGCCGCTTTGCACCCGTCAGCCGCCGCATCTCGCCGCAAGTCCCGCTGTGTAATTACAGTGTACGAGTTACTGTAATTACACTCGCTAATAACAGAGTCCCGGCAAAGCATCTTTGAATCAGCCGCCGGGGCTCCCCATTGGTTCACAGGCTGAGCCATTTTCATTGGTCCAGCCTGTGAACCAATGGGGAGCCCCGGCGGCTGAATCAAAGATGCTTTGCCGAGTGTGAGTGTAATTACAGTAACTCGTACACTGTAATTACACAGCGGAGACTTGCGGCGAGATGCGGCGGCCGACGGGTGTAAAGCGGCGGTAAGGAATTTAAGCATTTAACTTTGTAGCTTTGTGGGGGGTTGCGGAGACGAGCTCTGGGGGTCTCCTTATTAAAGGAGACCCCCAGATGCAGCGGCGATGTCGTGCGTTAGCATGTTTAGACCTGCTTTTTGCAGGTCTAAGCTAACGCTCATGTCTGCAGGGAAGCATCGCTTCCTGGAGGCATGCAAGGTGTAATAGGATAGGGTGTAAGGAACTTACTGGGCGATAATATCGCCCAAGCGAGTTCTTTTAGCACCCTGCCTAGGGCTAAATGAAATTGGATCAGGCGACTTTATAGTCGCCTGATTATCGGACTCACCAGCGTTTAACACTGGCGAGTCTGACAATTGCATCAGGCCCTATTACTCTGGGGCAACACCGCTATGGACGGACCTACAGTGGGCCTGGTAACGGGCCTTGAACATATTTGTAGTTTCACCAACGTAAATTCGTTGACAAGGACATACAAGTGCGTATACCAGACCCCTAGTTATAAAATGGATGAACTGTTTTATCCTGCACGTCCGTCCAAAGCGAGTGAAGGTATTTCCCAGTTCCAGAAAATTACAACAGGAGCACCTTTGGCATTTAAAGTTACCCTTCGGGCGATTCAAACCTAGCCAGGACTGAGACTGAGGACTGGTAAACTCACTATGTAATAGTTTGTCCTTTAATTTGGGAAAGTAAAAGAAAAAGAGAGGAGCGCTCTCTGGTGCATTAACTTTTTTAATATCGCTGCTTTGCGCAAGGTTTAAAAAGTAAAACTTACAAGATTACGTATAAAATCAAGCTCATCGCAAATTTTGCATATCACCATGTCCTGTGGATGGAATCACCGGTCTGGTCGCTCCCACACTATGGCCAGTAGTGGTGGTGGTCCAAAGGATCCAATAACGCCAGCGGGGTCAGGGACACGGGAATGTTGGTGGCAGCTGCCCTGCGCCTAATACGTCATTACGCGTTTCGGCGTTTCCACGCCTTCGTCAGAACCTTTAATTTGGGAACCTGCTAGTATGAAACACAAGGTTGAAGTGCACTGTTTGATTTCAACACTTTGTCTTGTTGGATAATCCACCAGTTCTTTCTTATTGCCTGCTTGATGTAGTGAAACATTGGCGAATAAGAGAAGTGCATATAAAATCTCTCTTGGATGTTATTCTGATTCCTCTCTCTATTATGCTTTAACAATGAAACCCTGTCCTTTGCAGCTACCTGTGAAAATGCTTGCTGGACAATATGCAGTTTATAGCCCCTATCTAGTAATCTAGACTTTAGGTCCTCAGACTGTTCAAGGAAGGTCTCCCAGGAGCTAGCATTCCTTCGCAATCTGAGGAATTGCCCATAGGGGACCCCCCTGATAGTGGAGGATGGGTGATAACTTGTTGCACTCAAAAGGGCATTGACGGCCGTTGGTTTTCTGTGAGTTTTAGTTAATGACACCCCCTCTTTGACCTGAATGTCCAAATCTAAAATTTGTAGTTGTTGATCACCCCAAGTGTGAGTAAAGGCCATGTTAACATTATTGAAATAAAGATATTCCATAAAATCTACAAATTTATCCTGTTGCCTCTCCCACACGAACAAAATATCATCAATGTAGCGGGTCCAGAGTTTAATCCGCTCCAGGAACCCATTCCTCGATGAAAAAAATATGATCCGCCTCCCTGTGGCTCATAAAGAGGCCAGCATAGGTGGGGGCTACAGGGCTCCCCATCGCCGTGCCGACCTCCTGATGGTACCACTGGCGGTCAAAGAGGAATGAGTTCCTGGTGAGGACAAACTCCAGACCCACCAGGACAAACCATTGCAAAGCTTCCCCCTCTATCAGTTCAGGTATAAATGATCTAATCGCCTCTAAGCCATCAGTATGACAAATACGACTATAGAGAGAAACTACATCAACCGATGCTAGATGGTACTCAGATTGCCATTCAAAGATACTCAGAATGTTCAGTACTTCTGTAGTGTCCCCTACATATGAAGGCAATGATCTTAAAAGAGGTCTTAATTGGAAGTCCAAAAATTGGGACAAAGACTCTGTTAGTGATCCAATGGCTGAAACAATAGGGTGGCCCGGTGGGTTTTCCAAGGATTTATGTATTTTAGGAATGCAGTACCACATCGGGCTGTGGAGAAATTGGGGAAGCAACTTGTTAGCTACTGTCCTATTATTAGAACCATCCGTGACCCCTTTAAGAAGCAATCTCTTGAGGTCCCCAACATACTGTGTTGTTGGATCAGCACAGTATGTAGCCATTAAAACTGGAAAACATTTAGAAATGTCCTTGTAGCCCTTTCCTGACTTGTGAGCAGCCACAATGTGCAGCCGCAGGTCCTCACTGAGCTCCTTTTTCTTAGCTATGACTGTCCACAAACCAGCTGCAGAGAGCTGCTGTTTTTCACCTGTTCCTAATTAATCAGGGTAATTAGGATGCTTTATAACAGCTTGGACTATTTGGAATGGTATAGAACTTTGGATTTTCCCACAGACTGTGAGAGTTTGTGAAGAGTATGAATAATTTTACATTTGGGCACGTTTTGCTCATATATAAATAAAAACTGAGAAATGTTTTGTTTTTTTTCACAATATTGCCTTTTGTACATTGCCTTATTATCTTTTGGGAGACACCTAGAGTATAACATTTCTCATTAAAAAATGACTTGCTGGTCGAATAAAAATAGCTATAAGTCAAAATTTGCAAGGGGTAGGGGTATGAATAATTATGGGAAGCCCTGTATTTTCCTAATTGCAAAAATAGTGACAATACTTTGTACGGATTTCATTTCTTTGCTTTTTTCAAAACCTTAAAGGAAAGCTTCATTTTCACTTGACCTATGATTTCTGCTGGCTTCTGCTTCCATTAGGAAGCATGTCTGTCAAAAGACGTTCCCCTTTCCAGCAAGTAGTGAATTTCAGAGATGTAATCAGCTGTATCTTATTCAGCATGACAGCGTTGGAACCATTTAAGTCACTGAGGGAAACCAAAATGCAGTTTTAATGCTCTTTTTAAATGGGAAACCACATATATTGTAAAGCAAGGAAAGAGAAAGTTGTTAATAAAACAATGTGCTGCTGCAGTTACCTTGTTAAAAGGATATAGCATAAATGAATGAGAAGAAAGTGGTGTAACTTAAGTTTATCATTATGCACACCTGAAAGGAACCTAAGTAGATGAAAAATACTGTGTGATGCAATGCTGGCAAGTAGCCCTTGAAAAACTATAAGTACAATAAACACCAAGTGGCATAGCGGCCATATGACTAGCACTCTCACTTTGGGGAGCTAGAAACATGGATTTGAATTTTGGCTAGGGCACTAATTGTATGAGGTTTGTATGTTCTCCCCATTCTTGCATACAATTACTCTAGTTTTCTTCTGAATCTCCAAACTAGTACGTTGGCTCCCTTCAAAAATTGGCTTAGAACTAATGGTGGCCACACACAATACAATAAAAAAATTAATTTTACTGCAATTCAATAAAAATGATCAGTTATAGGTAATTGAAAGGGTTCATCCTTTATTCGAGTGAGAAATCTGATCATATTTTCAGTTTTTATAGATAAATGTTCAGTGGGAGTGGCTGATTTTTAGAATATTATAGACCTAATCATTTTTTTTAAACGTTTATTTTTCATAGTTGGGTGTGCATGATACATAGTTCAGATTTTTCAAATGTTACAACCAATCAGGAAAAAAATGATTGCAACTTGAATGAAAAAGATGGGGCATACGAAGTCTGGCTGTGTGCGCTCCCCCATCGTGCTTATACAGCCTGGAGCGTTCTGTGCACAGACGCAGAGCTCTCCCAGCGATGGGAGCGGGATGGCGTAGAGCGCAGCTGGGCCATTCATGTGCAGTAAGCCTCTGACTCCCGAAGTTACCGGGCTGGATTGCGGAGACTGCAGGAGGCGGAGAATGGCGACGAGGGACTTATCAGTGCAAACAGGGCTGGAGAAAGACTTAGGTATGTATAAAACATTTTAAATCCTTGCTCTCATGTTCACTTTAAGGACACCTGGAAATGTTATATAAAGTAAAAAATATCTACAGTGCTGCCAATAATTTCACACCCTTGGCAAATTTTGACTTAGTTACCATATTTTTCGGACTATAAGACGCTCTGGACCATAAAACGCACCTAGGTTTAGAGGACAAAAACCAGGGGAAAAAAATATATACTAAACCTGGTGCGTCCATGGTGCACGGGTGTCTTGTGGAGCTTCTCTCCCCCACCTCCACCCCCAGCTGTCTCTGTAATCCCCTCCCTTACAGTAAATGCCCCCTCCAGTTGCAGTATCCCCCCTCACAGTTACAGTAATCCCCCCCACACACACACACACACACACACACATACACACTTACAGTAATCTCAGCTAGCATCCAGCTTGCAAAGCAATGAGAAGGGCAAAGGACCCTCCATAAGTTTAGCATGTATAAAATACTAGAGTGGTCAGCACTGTATGCAAAAGCAATTGAGCAGATATGAGTTCAACAAGCAATATCATCAGTACAACCAGCAGTGCACAATTAGATGAAGTTGCAAGCAGTTGCCCAGCACATAAAGTGACATATGCTGCAGCTAAAGCAGTCTCATACAGTATATTACCTGACCTTGAATGTTGCATCACTGTGCTGACAAGCCGATGTAAGCACAGCAAGGGGAGATCGTGGAGGGCCGGGGAGTCAAATTTCAAAGGCTTTAGAGAGCTGTCTCTGTCAGACGGCAAAAGCAGGAGACTTGTGTGCGAGCATCAGAGCGTGTCAGCCAGATGCTGAGAGGAAAGCCACGTGGAGGAAGCCAGGAAGCATGTGTACACAGCCGGCAGCATAACTACTCCACTGTGCACAACTGAAACTCTCTCCCTTCGCATCTCCTTGCACACAGCTCGTTGGTGTTTCCGCAGGATCTGCTCACACATCGTGCATGCCAGCGCTATACCAGGAAGAAGCCCGGTGGATTGCACTGCACCATGAGCCTTGCACAGCCCATCCAGAACTCCACACCAGTCCACCGACACGCTAAGCACCCAGACTTCCCGGGGCAACAGCCATTGCGGGTAAGCTTACATGCACAGCAGCTAGCATAACGCCGCTGTGCACACCTTCTAGTACAGCGCTGCTTTAATTCACTGCCAGCTCCTCTCTTCCTTTGCTTCCAGTTCCTCTCCCTTCACACTTTCGGCACGCAGATGTTCTCGGGGGGAAGGCCGGGGAATCAGCAGACAGAGCGCACACAGATCTTCCTGGGGGGTCAGCAGACAGAGCGCACACAGATCTTCCCGGGGGGTCAGCAGACAGAGCGCACACAGATCTTCCCGGGGGGTCAGCAGACGCACACAGCTCACAGCCTTGCTCTGCCATGCTACAATTGCCGCGGGAGTTAATGCGGGGGTGAATGATTAACAAAGGCACTGACCAAATGTAGCATTCGGACTATAAGACGCAGGCACTTTTTCTCCCCACTTTTGGGGGAGAAAAAGTGCGTCTTATAGTCCGAAAAATACGGTACTTTTTTTTCAACCAGCAAGTAATGTGTTGATGGGAAATGACATAGGTGTCTCCTAAAAGATAATAAGATGATGTACAAGAGGCATTATTATGGGGAAAAAAAACTTCTCTCAGCTTTTATTTACGTTTGAGCATAAAGGGTCCAGTCCAAAATTACTTATACCCTGCCCTGCTCAATAATAGAAAAGCCTTTATTGGCTATTACAGCAATCAAATGTTTCCTATAATTGCAGACCAGCTTTTTGCACAGGTATTTTTTGCCCATTCATCTTCAGCAATGAGCTCTAAATCTTTCAGGTTGTAGGGTCTTCTTGCCATCACTCTGATCTAGCTACCTCCACAGATTTTTAATTGGATTCAAGTTAGGACACTGGCTGGGCCACTCCAAAACGTTAATGTTGTTGTCTGCTAATCATTTCTTCACCACTTCTGCTGTGTATTTTGGGTCATTGCCATGCTGAAATGTCCACTGGTGCCGAAGGCCAAGTTTCTCTGCCGACTGATGTATTGCTCTTTTTTCATGGTGCCGTTTACTGTGATTAGTTTCCTTGGTCCATTGGCAGAAAAACAAACCCAAAGTATTAGGTTCCCTCCACCATGTTTGACGGTGGGGAAGGCAGTGCTGGGCCGAAATTACGCATGAGCGTAATTACGCATCGTAATTCAATGCAAATTTACGCGTAAGCGCCACGCATAACTTACGGTCTTACGCGTAATTATTTACGCGTAAATAGTAAAGTGGTATCGTAATTACGCTGTCTACCATAATTGCTAGGTATGCGTAATTTTACGAAGACTTATGCATAATTTTACGCGTAATTACTAACGTAAAAACTCCCCTTTTCTAAGAGTAGCCAATCAGTCAACATCCTAAGCAACCAATAGTATCTTCTCCCGCCCTTCAGTATATAAGCGTACGTTTTGACGCATACGAATGATGTGTACGCAATAGCTGTCACATTGACGGCTATTGCGTACACATCGTCCGTATGCGTCAAAAAGTACGCATTACGGCACTATGCGTAACATCGTAGCGTAAGTGCCTACATTACGGTATCCTTATGCGTAACTGCGTAAGTTAACGCGTAATTACAGTGATGAACCGTAGATAATTTCCTACGCCGTAACCGTAATTGCGTAATGCGTAATAGCGTAACATTACGCGTAATGATCCGTAAGCGTAGATTTTTCCATTATGACCAGCACTGGGGGATGGTGTTCTTTGGGTTGACGGCTTCTAGAGATGGCCTGAACGGTTCACCGGGGAACGGTTCCAGGCGAACTTCCGAGGTTCGCAATCGCGGAGAACCGCAAACTTTTTCGGAACTTCGGTTCGCCCCCATAGTGCATC
Organism: Hyperolius riggenbachi; assembly: GCF_040937935.1. NCBI lineage: Eukaryota > Metazoa > Chordata > Amphibia > Anura > Hyperoliidae > Hyperolius > Hyperolius riggenbachi. The sequence goes on from NC_090654.1 coordinate 160,338,595, forward strand.
ATGAGGGTCAACTTTGACCCTCTACATCACAGTCAGCAGGCACAATGTAGCCAATTAGGCTACACTCCCACCTGGAGCCCCCCCCCCCCTATAAAAGGCAGGCAGCACCAACATTGGACTCACTTGCGTGCCTGCAGTAATTAGAGAAGGGATAGCTGCTGCAGACTCTCATAGGGAATGCTTAGTTAGGCTCTTGTAGGCTTGTTAGCTTGCTCCTGGCTGATTGTTATTGCTAAAAAATCACCCCTCAACAGCTCTTTTGAGAGCTAATCTTGTTTTTGTGATCTATTTTTTTTTTTGTGTGTGTCCCACTGACTCTTGTGTTGCATAGACAGCCTTGGTAATTCCTACTGTGGTTGCCACTGCCAGGACCAGAACATTCAGTGACTACCTGTGTGTGACAGGGGCACATTGTAATACCCATCACTGCATATACCAACTACCTGTTGTTCACTTTAGTGCACCCACCTACCTACGTGAGCGTACACAGTGTCACTGTGCCTGTTCGGTACCTGTCTGGGTGTGACAGGTGCACATTATAATTCCCATCACTGCATATATGTACCTCACAGTCACTGTTCTTCTGTCATTGAGCTACCACAGCCCAGCGACCATATGGGCTTGAAAACCGCCACGGCCTGCACTCTGGCCATGGTGCGCACTAGTCCAGCACGGCCGTCACTACACAAACAGTCATTTGCAGTGCGTTACACAGTGAGTCTGGTGTGTCAGTGTGAAGCCGTACTCTAATTACACTCCCTGATTGATGTATACACATGCAAGATGTTTAAAGGCCACTTTAGGCCTGCAATTTAGCATTCAATGTGATTTCTTCCCTTAAAACGCTGCTTTGTATTAAATCCAGATTTTTCCCCGGGACTTTTGGCATCTATCCCACTCCCCCATGCCCCCTTCCAGGTGTTAGACCCCTTGAAACATCTTTTTGATCACTTTTCTGGTCAGCATAAGTGTTTCTAGTTTTCAAAGTTCGTCTCCCCATTGAAGTCTATTGCGGTTCGCGAAAGTTCGCGTAAACTGAACTTTTGTGGAAGTTCGCGAACCCGGTTCGTGAACCGAAAATCGGAGGTTCGGGCCATTTCTAACGGCTTCTCCTTTTTTTACACCAAATGAAGGAAACATCATTATGACCAAACAATTCAATTTTTGTTTCATCTGGTCATAACACAGAAGACCAGAAGTGTTCTTCTTTGTCCAGATGAGCATTTGCAAAGGCCAAGCAAGCTTTTGTGTGCCTTATCTGGAGAAGTGGCAACCTGCTTGGTCTGCATCCATGGAACCTAGCAGTGTGCAGTGTCCATTGGATTGTCTGCCTTGAGACATTGCAAACAGCAGAGCCCAGATTCGCCAGGATGGCCTTGGTGGTGATCTTTGGATTCTTTTTCAGCTCTCTCACTATCCTCCTGGCCAGCACAGATGTCACTTTTGGCTTCTGACCACCACGTCCTCTGAGATTTTCCACAGTGTGGAACATCTTGTATTTTTCAGTAATACTTTGCACTGTAGCCACTGGAACTTGAAAACATTTAGAAATGGCCCTGTAGCCCTTTCTAAATGTTTTCAAGTTTCTAAATGAGCAGCCACAATGCACAGCCGCAGGTCCTCACTGAGCTCCTTTGTCTTGGCCATGACTGTCCACAAACCAATCGCAGAGAGCTGCTATTTTCACCTGTTGAGTCGATTAAAACAGCTGTTCCCAATTTATCAGGGTAATTAGTATCAGTGTTGGTTATTTCACATATGCAAAATTTTGCCTCGAAATTTGCATTTACGCATTGTAATTGTAATATGAAATTTAAGGGAAAATTGTAATATATTTCATATGTAATAGTGGTAATAGTGGTATTTCATAATTTCGCATAATTTTTTGCATAATTTTCGTGCCATTTTGTGAAATTTTGTGCCGACTTTAGCAGTTAATAGCAAAGCCCCCCATACATGCTATTGCTACCAAAATTGGTACGTATGTTAAAGAGAATATTGGGTACAAGGCAGAAAAATAATTTGTCAAAAAGATGTTGTTTTTGAGAAAAAAATTTAAATGCAAAGAAAAATGTTTTTTAAACTCATTTTTCGAAGTTTAAAAACCATTTTTCTTTGCATTTTTAAAATCAATTTTCTCAAAAACTATACGGTCTTTTTGGAACATTATTTTTTTCTCTTATACCCACTATTCCCTTTAACATAGGTAGCAATATTGGTGTCAATAGAATGTATGGGAGCTTTGCTATTACCCTCCAAAGTCAGCACAAAATTACGTGAAAATTGCGCACATTTTATGCAAAATTACGAATGACTACGAAATCAATTTAGTTTGCAAATCGTAAATATGTATAGGCATAATTGTGAAAATGTATGCAAAATTTTGCTAAATCATAATTTTGCTGATTACAATCATCACTAATTAGGATGCTTTAGACTATTTGGAATGGTATAGAACTTTGGATTTTCACACAGACTGTGACAGTTTGTGTAGGGTATGAATCATTTTTGGAGTGGACACTTTTTGCTCAAATGTAAATAAAAGCCGATTTTTTTTTTCAACAACAGTTCCTCTTGTACATCATCTTATTAACTTTTGTGAGATACCAATGTCATATACCATCAAAAAATACCTTGCTGATTGAATAAAAGTAACTTTAAAGATAATCTGTACTCTAATATTCTTACACTAAAAAGCATACCATTCTATTCCTTATGTTCTCCTGGGCCCCTCTGTGCTGTTTCTGCCACTCTCTGCTGCAATCCTGGCTTGTAATTAACAGTTTTAGGCAGTGTTTACAAACAAACTAACCAGCTTGTGATAGGCTCACATAAACAGAGTGTGTGAGTCATACAGAGTGTGCAGGGGAATGCAGAGGGTGTGTATCGCTTCTATCCAATCACAAGCAGCCCTGCACATTCCACACATTCAAGCCTTAGCCCGACAGACACGACAGAGGAAAGGAGATAAGATTTATTACAGAGACAGTGTAATTAGGAAAGGCTGCAGTAAGCCAGAGCACATTAGAACAGGCATAGGAACTTATAGGATAGAAGAACTAAGGCTGAAAAATTTGTTACAGAGTCTCTTTAAGTCAAAATTTGCCAGGGGTATGAATATTTATGGGCAGCACTGTATATCACCTGCACTGCCCACTGAGTAAACCTGGTGATGGCTGGTAAGCAGGGTGGCCTGTCTTTAATTTCAAACAAAGTCTGTAACACCTACAAGTTTGTTTGACTAATAAGAGACTTTAGTGACCCACCCCCCTGCTTAATTGTAAGTTGTCTGCCAGGTCATCCTGATTACTCATTTGCTCTGATGCTGTGTGTATATCAGTATCAGGAGGTCTCCTACTTGGTTCAGGCTGACTTCGGTTCATTTTCGAAGGGTGTTGTTTTCTAAGGGTGGAAATTAACTAGAATTCACCAGCAATTCAGAAGAATTCAGCCTAGCATCAAGGTAACTTTCTTTTACTTTTAACCTCACCTGCATTGCTGAACACTATCCAAGCCTTGCACAAATCTTTCTTCCTCTATCCTGCTCCATGCCTCTTCCACTTTCCAGATTGCCACCTCACAATCAACAATACAACCATTCACCCTACCTCCCAGGCCCGCTGTCTGGGTGTCACCCTGGACTCTGACCTCCTCTTCATTAGGGATCATCAGAAGGAGCAAATTCTGTTCCGCCGGAATTCACGGATTCCGCTAGAGCTGAATTCCGTCGCTATGAAAATTCCACTGGATTTTTACAAAATTCCACAGAATTCCGGATTCCGGCAGAAAAATTAAGATAATTGCAAATGGAACCCTGTTTATGCTATCTCATAGACCCTATTGACTGTTCCCTTAGTCCTTTTTCTCCCTCCTCACGAAGGGAGGAGAGCCTCATCTTCCAGGGAAATGTAGGATTTCAAAAGCCAGCTTACATACCTTGGACAGGAATTGAACCCAGGTCTTGGCCGGGAATTGAACCTAGGTTTAGTGCTCGGTAGGTAGCTCTCTTCACCACTATACCACCACCAACACTACATGCTGAAGACTTACTTCCTCCCTCCAAAAGACACACATACATCCCCATAAAAACATTCAACAGCAACTGCATGCACAGTCTTTGTGGTACACAGTCTCTGTGGCACAATTGGTTAGCGCGTTTGGCTGTTCACTGCAAGGTTGGTGGTTCAAGCCCACCCAGGTATGTGGCCTTGCCTTTTGTGGTCAACAGTTGTCTGAAGAGAACCCCAGATAGCCATGTAGATTCATCTCTCTCTCTCTCTAATAGGGATGGTCACCGCTTTCCGTGGAATTGTATGTTCCGCAATTTTAGGCGGAAATTGGTCATTCCATTCCATTTGGGTGGAACGGAATTGCTTTTTTAATCTAAAGGAATTCTGAAATTGCCTGTGAAATTCTGCCGGTATCCGTTGATGGTTTTAAGCTGAAAATTCAGTTCAATGCCATCAAGTCCTAGAGAGGGAGAGAGAGAGCTCATTTTTCTCTTGGGTATATCACAATGGTACATGCTAGGCTGGCTTCAGCATGTAGCATTGTAGTGTGTTGAGTTGGTGATATAATGGTTAGGATAGCAGCCTACAGAGCGTTAGGCCTGGGTTCAATTCCTGGGCCTGGCCAATGTATGTGAGTTGGCTTTTGAAATCCTACAATTCCCTTAGCAAGCTTATTTTTCTCTTGGATATATCACAATGGCACATGCTAGGCTGGCTTCAGCATGTAGCATTGTAGTGTGTTGTGTTGGTGGTATAATGGTTAGGATAGCAGCCTACAGAGCGGTAGGCCTGGGTTCAATTCCTGGGCCTGGCCAATGTATGTGAGCTAGACTATGGTAAAAAACAAGAAAAGGACGGGAAGAGAAGCCGGGAGCCCAATCTGGTGTAGTATGTTGAGTAATGGTGATGGTTCAAAATGTAATTCTATGATGTTATACTCACAAAATTGGGTTGCGAACCAAGCAACCACTTTGTGTGCATGCAGGGAAGTACCGTCCCCGCTCGGTCTTATCCAAATCTGGTCGCAGCTCCTTCAAAAGATCTACTTGCCAAAGTGGTAACCCCTAGCTTAGGGTAAAACATCAGAACAAAAATGAAGTAGGAGGCACCCGTAGTAAATTTGTATTGTGATTTTAAGTTGTAGATAGGTAGCCACACGAGTAGCGGATAGAGATAGTAAAAGCTTATAGTAATAAATAAACAAATAAATAGGATAATGGATGGTCCTACCTTATGAAAGTAGTCACTCCGCTATATTATTATTATTATTTAGTATTTATATAGCGCTGACATATTACGCAGCGCTGTACAGTATATATATATATCTATCTCTTGTCACTAACTGTCCCTCAAAGGAGCTCACAATCTAATCCCTACCATTGCCATATGTCTATATTATGTAGTGTAAGTACTGTAGTCTAGGGCCAATTTTAGTGGGAGCCAATTAACTTATCTGTATGTTTTGGGAATGTGTGAGGAAACCGGAGTGCCCGGAGGAAACCCACGCAGACACGGAGAGAACATACAAACTCTTTGCAGATAGTGCCCTGGCTGGGATTCGAACCAGGGACCCAGAGCTGCAAGGCGAGAGAGCTAACCACTACGCCACCGTCCTGCTATATGGTATAAAAAGTAAAAAACTTTATTGGGCACTTTTTGATTGACAACGCGTTTCGCGGAAAAACCGCTTCCTCAGGTCGAGTACCGTGCCTTTGAAAAAAGCATATAAATATACACAGGGCACTTAGAACAAACTTACTGTTGCATTTACATATTAAAACATGGTGAATAAGAGTGAGCATAAAAAAGGAGCATAGTAAGACATTACAAATATACGAAAACGCATGCATATATTAGTGGCCAATCGGCCAACAAAGAATAATAAATAATTAGGATAATCATCATAAAAAAATATATATAAATCAATAAAAAATCACTATCCTAGTATCAGGCAAAATGGCTGGTATTATCGTGATAAGATTGTCTGCCCTACGATATATTTATAGTGAGGCATGAGTGTACATAGTGACAAGATGAAAGTAGTTTGCAAATAAATATAGACATAACCAATATGTAGAAAAGTATAGAGACTGGCTGGGAGGGACAGGGGGAGAGGTGTAGGTAAAGTAGTATATTAAGGCTGAAAGGGTGCGGGTATAGCAGGGGATGGGATGGATCTGGGTAGTATATGAGGAGCCTGTATGTAGCCTAGCAGGCATAGAAGTCTGCTATGGGCAGAGGCCAGGGAAGTAGAGCAAGGGAGGTTATTTTTGGAGCATAAATAGTTGCACGGGGTACTATATTAGGAGCATAAATAGTTTTTGGGAGACTGCTGAAATATAGAGAGAATGAGATATATGTAATGGGACTCTGAGTGTAAATATAAAGAATATATGTATAGAGGATAAGGATAAAAAGTTCCCTACACGCCATGATAATGGGTAAGGAAGGAGGCTTACCTCGTAGCAATTGTAGGTTATCCTAGGCGCCTGTGAAATGGGCGCTTGTGACGGAGGTAGTTTAAATAACCCTCTGAACATTCCTGACGGTGGGAGGAACTCGGGTGGGTCCGTACAGAGCGCGAGACGTCACCGCGCTAGCCGTAGTGTGTGACGTCACTGGGGGGTCGGGTTGCGTGATGGGGGATGCCAGAACTAGGCACTAGGGCGGCGCTGCGTGATGCGCATGACGTCAACGCGTCAAAAGCGGCACGTGACATCGTGGGGATAGTATAATCGCTTGATGGGGATTGGGACATGCCCAGGAGAGGAGAATAAGGGGCGTCTCCATGGTTGGCTGGCTGGTGACGTAGTCTAACCTGCTGGTGGACGGCAGGGAGCCGGAGGTATAATGTTAATGGTTGTGCGAGGAGGCTAGTTACGCACAGCTTCCATTTTATTGAAGCCTCTTTAGGGAAATAATAAATTTGAATGAGATACAGTAATAATGCAATACCAATTGGAGACATAAATACAAGAAGGAGTTGGATATACACATACATATATACACACACACAAGTACAACAGGTTCTCAATATAAACAGTAGCCTATGTCCTGTCCCATATTGTGGAACAGGTGAAGGGAGAGCAGTGGATACTAGTACATAGGGAGTGTAAAATCTAGACCAGGGTTCCCAGGCCTAAAAAGTTATTAATATCGAGATGACCTGAAGTGTATGTAATCTCTATACAGCAGGGTAGATAACACACGGGGAGGGTAAATGTGTGCAGGCATAGCCTATGGGGATGGAGGAACAGAAAGGGGGAAGGTGGATGAGATCTCCTCAGAGGTTGTGTTCTAGACAGATATTAAGCCCTTCTGGTCGTAAGGTTCCCAATCTGAAGATCCAGTACATCTCTCTGCTTCTTAGTTTGTCTGGGATCTGTTCGATTAGACAGATAGTAGTTCCTTCATGGTTACAGTTGTGTGTTAATTTGAAATGTCTGGACAAACCATGTTTCAGGTATCCGTTTGTAATATTTCTTCTATGTTGGCTCCATCTAGTGCGGAGCTGTTGAGTGGTGCGGCCTATATACTGTAATCCGCAAGGGCATGTAATTAAGTAAATTATAAAGTTGCTGGCACAGTTCATATTTTGGTTGATTGGATGTGTCACTCCGGTGACTCTTGAGCTGAAGCTTGAAGTGTATTGATTGGTTCGTTCACAGCATAGACATCTTGGCTGTTGGCACTGAGTGACACCGCCCTGCATTTGCCCTACTGTTTCTGTTCGTTCTACTGTATCTTCATTGTTTTTTATGCGGCTGGGGGCCAATATATTTTTCAATGTTTTTGCTCTGCGAAAAACTACCCTCGGTTTATCTGTTCTAAGTAAGGGGTCCATTTGTAGCAGTGGCCATGATTTTGTAAGAACTTCTTTGATTTCCTTGTGTTTGCTGGAAAACCTGGTAATAAAACTTGTCCCGTTGTTTCCTTCTTTATTTTTGGATTTATTATCACAGTCTCTTCTATTAATCAGTGTACTTCTATCAGTATGTCTAACTTTTTTCCTCGCTTCCTTTACTAGATTACTGGGGTATTGTCTAGCCGCAAATTTGTTGGTAAGTATTAGTGTTGGGCGAACATCTGGATGTTCGGGTTCGGTGTGGTTCGGCCGAACATGCCCCTGATGTTCGGCATGTTCGAGCCGAACCCCGAACCCAACCTGAACATGTCCCTTTGGGGCCCCTATAGGGTCCCAGCATAAAAGGAGAGCATGCCCCGAGCGCGGGGGGAGGGGCAGAAATGCCCCCACCCCTCCCCGCTAAGCTCTCCCTTCTGCCGGTACCCTATAATTAAATTTAAGTGCCCAAAAGTACCTGAGGAGGAGGAGGAGGGCAGGAAGAGGGAAGCCAGAGTTCTTGGGCACTAGTACCATCTGGTGCTTCCGCCCTCTCTTGACGCACTTCCTGTTTACATTTGAAGTCGTGTCAAGAGGGCGCAGAAGTACCGCAATGACGCGAACGAGGGTACGCGTCATCTACATGATGACACGTACCCTCATACGCGTCATCGCGGTACTTCTGCGCACTCTTGACACGACTTTAAATGTAAACAGGAAGTGCGTCAAGAGAGGGCGGAAGTACCAGATGGTACTAGCGCCCAAGAACTCCGGCTTCCCTCTTCCTGCCCTCCTCCTCCTCAGGTACTTTTGGGCACTTAAATTTAATTATAGGGTACCGGCAGAAGGGAGAGCTTAGCGGGGAGGGGTGGGGGGCATTTCCGAACCCCCCCCCGCGCTCGGGGCATGCTCTCCCTTTATGCTGGGACCCTATAGGGGGCTATGTTCGGCCGGACACGGCTAAGTTCGGCCGAACAAAGAAGGCCTGTTCGGGTTTGGGCAGCGTGCCCGAGCACCCTCCCGAACACCTTGAGGTGTTCGGGGGGTGCCGAACCGAACCCGAACAGGCCAAAATCCGGGCGAACCCGAACAGTGCCGAACACTGTTCGCCCATCACTAGTAAGTATTTTCGCTTGTTGATCGAAAGTTTTGGTATCGCTGCAGTTCTTCCGGATCCTAAGGAACTGGCCATAGGGGATGTTTTTCTTCCACGGTTTATGGTGGCAACTCTTGTAGTGAATATAGGAGTTTTGGCATCAACTGTTTTGAAGAAGTTCCTTGATTTAATTGTTGTTCCTTCATGGTAGAGGGTTAGGTCTAAATATTCAAGCTGACTGCTGCTGTGGTTTGATGTGAACATGAGGCCCCAATCGTTGTTATTCATATATCCACAGAATCTTGTTATAGAGTCTTCATCTCCGTCCCATATTAAGATCAAATCATCAATGTATCTCTTATACATGACGATATTGGTTGTAAAAGGGTTTCCTGGGCCTAGTACAAGTTCCTCAAACAGTCCCATGGTAAGGTTAGCGTAACTTGGAGCATAATTCGTCCCCATCGTGGTTCCTCTTGTTTGCAAATAGATAGTGTCTAGGAATCTGAAATAGTTATGGGTTAATGTGAATGAAATGGCATGAATCAAAAAATATTTTTGTTTGACTGGCATTACTTGATCTTGTAATAGATAGTGTCAAGCTGCTCCTAGTCCCACTTTGTGATGTATATTAGAATACAAGGCCGAGACGTCCAGGGTTAGCCACTTAAAGCTCTCTTGCCACTGGATATTGGTCAGTTCAGAAAGGAGATGAGTGGAGTTCTTTAGGTATGATGGGAGTCTTTTTACATGAGGTTGAAGGTGTTGGTCAATAAGTTCCGATAAATGAGAAGTGAGTGATTCCATTCCAGCTATAATTGGTCGCCCAGGTGGATTTATTAGGGATTTATGAATTTTAGGTAGGCGTTAGAAATAAGCTGTAACCGGGTCGGGGATTAGAATAAAATCCTTTTCTTGTTTACTGATGATATTTTCTTCATAAGCCCATTTAGTAAGATTTGTTAGCCTCTTTATATAATCCTTGGTCGGGTCAGTATATAGTATTCTGTAGTAGTCTTCATCCTCTAGTATTCTTTTTGCTTCTCCAAGGTAGTCAGTTTTGTTCATCAGAACAATTCCCCCTCCTTTGTCTGCTGCTCTTATTATCAGATCCCGATTAGATTCAAGATTTTTCACAGCTAATTCTTCTTTTTTCGTAAGGTTTCTTTTATCGATTTTTGTATCCATATTGTTCAGGTCCTCCATGACCTGTTTGTAGAACGCCTCCACATATGGTCCTTTATGGGTAGTCGGGTAGAACCTGGACTTATTCTTTAAATTCGTATAAATATACTTCTCTAAGGCCAGCTCTTCTTGGTCGATGTAAACGCTAGCAGTTAGTTCTTCAGAGTTGGGTATTATTGGCGAAAGCTGTTGGTCTCGGGTATTTTTCTGTGCCTGCAGTTGTTTAGTAGCGTAATACCTTTTAAGTGTTAGAAAAGCATTGAGGTCGACAAAGAGTTCATATAGATTGGCTTTCTTTGTTGGGCAGAAGGACAATCCTCTTTTAAGTACTTGTTCTTCTACTGCTGTTAGGTTGTGGGTAGATACGTTGAAAATAGACTTGAGTTGTGGTTCCTCGGATGGTAGACTCGGTTCTATAGTGACACTTTTCGATTTCTTCTTTTTGCCGCCTCTACGTCCTCTCTTTCTGAGCTTGAGGCCAGCCTCTTTAGTGGTCTTAGGGGTGAGGAGATTGTCAGTGGGGCGGGTCTGTTTAGAGTGTCTCGGAGTCTGGGGTGTAGTGGCGGCGTCTCCCCCAGGATAGTGGGTAATTCTAAAAAAGACGATGAGGATGTGCCTCCAGTGGAGAGAGATTCTGAGCTGCTTACTTGTTCTTGTGTGGAGCTGAAGAAATCCGTTATCGGTTTATGTTGTTTTTGTTTCCCGATGATTCTTTTGCTTGTTGTAGCTATTTGGGAATCTATGGGCTTCTTCGTAGTCCTCTCAGCGTGTACAGCGTGTACCAGTGATGGTGATTCCGTCTTTTGGTGTTCCACTTCTTTTGAATGTACAGGGTTATCTGATTCTTGTTTGCTTTCATCTTGTGTATTGACATGAACTGTCAGTTCCAGTAGTTCCGGCGGGATAATTGGAGGTGGAGGACTCCAATCATCTCGCTCCGCATATACTATACCTTCATTAAGTGTACATAGGCTACTGTTTTTATTGAGAACCTGTTGTACTTGTGTGTGTGTGTATATGTATGTGTATATCGAACTCCTTCTTGTATTTATGTCTCCAATTGGTATTGCATTATTACTGTATCTCATTCAAATTTATTATTTGCCTAAAGAGGCTTCAATAAAATGGAAGCTGTGCATAGCTAGCCTCCTCGCACAACCATTAACATTATACGTCCGGCTCCCTGCCGTCCACCAGCAGGTTAGACTACGTCACCAGCCAGCCAACCATGGAGACGCCCCTTATTCTCCTCTCCTGGGCATGTCCCAATCCCCATCAAGCGATTATACTATCCCCACGACGTCACGCGCCGCTTTTGACACGTTGACGTCATGCGCATCACGCAGCACCACCCTAGTGCCTAGTTCTGGCATCCCCCATCACGCAACCCGACCCCCTGAGTGACGTCACACACTACGGCTAGCGCGGTGACGTCTCGCGCTCTGTACGTACCCACCCGAGTTCCTCCCACCGTCAGGAATGTTCAGAGGATTATTTAAACTACCTCCGTCACAAGCGCCCGTTTCACAGGCGCCTAGGATAACCTACAATTGCTACGAGGTAAGCCTCCTTCCTTACCCATTATCATGGCGTGTAGGGAACTTTTTATCCTTATCCTCTTATACATATATTCTTTATATTTACACTCAGAGTCCCATTACATATATCTCATTCCCTCTATATTTCAGCAGTCTCCCAAAAACTATTTATGCTCCTAATATAGTACCCCGTGCAACTATTTATGCTCCAAAAATAACCTCCCTTGCTCTACTTCCCTGGCCTCTGCCCATAGCAGACTTCTATGCCTGCTAGGCTACATACAGGCTCCTCATATACTACCCAGATCCATCCCATCCCCTGCTATACCAGCACCCTTTCAGCCCTAATAAACTACTTTACCTACACCTCTCCCCCTGTCCCTCCCAGCCAGTCTCTATACTTTTCTACATATTGGTTATGTCTATATTTATTTGCAAAGTACTTTCATCTTGTCACTATGTACACTCATGCCTCACTATAAATATATCGTAGGGCAGACAATCTTATCACGATAATACCAGCCATTTTGCCTGATACTAGGATAGTGATTTTTATTGATTTATATATATTTTTTTATGATGATTATCCTAATTATTTATTATTCTTTGTTGGCCGATTGGCCACTAATATATGCATGCATTTTCTTATATTTGTAATGTCTTACTATGCTCCTTTTTTATGCTCACTCTTATTCACCATGTTTTAATATGTAAATGCAACAGTAAGTTTGTTCTAAGTGCCCTGTGTATATTTATATGCTTTTTTCAAAGGCACAGTACTCGACCTGAGGAAGCGGTTGTTTTTCCGCGAAACGCGTTGTCAATCAAAAAGTGCCCAATAAAGTTTTTTACTTTTTATACCATATAGCGGAGTGACTACTTTCATAAGGTAGGACCACCCGTTATCCTATTTATTTGTTTATTTATTACTATAAGCTTTTACTATCTCTATCCACTACTCGTGTGGCTACCTATCTACAACTTAAAATCACAATACAAATTTACTACGGGTGCCTCCTACTTCATTTTTGTTCTAATGTATGTGAGCTGGCTTTTGAAATCCTACAATTCCCTAAGCTAGCTCGTTTTTCATAGGCTGGCTTCAGCATGTAGCATTGTAGTGTGTTGTGTTGGTGATATAATGATTAGGATAGCAGCCTACAGAGCGTTAGGCCTGGGTTCAATTCCTGGGCCTGGCCAATGTATGTGAGTTGGCTTTTGAAATCCTACAATTCCCTAAGCAAGCTTATTTTTCTCTTGGATATATCACAATGGCACATGCTAGGCTGGCTTCAGCATGTAGCATTGTAGTGTGTTGTGTTGGTAATATAATGGTTAGGATAACAACCTACAGAGTGGTAGGCCTGGGTTCTGGGCCTGGCCAATGTATGTGAGTTGGCTTTTGAAATCCCACAATACCCTAAGCAAGCTCATTTTTCTATTAGATATATTACACTGGTACATGCTAGGCTGGCTTCAGCATGTAGCATTGTAGTGTGTTGTGTTGGTGGTATAATGGTTAGGATAACAGCCTACAGAGCTGTAGGCCTGGGTTCATGCTAGGCTGGCTTCAGCATGTAGTGTTGGTGGTGGTATAGTGATGAAGAGAGCTACCTACCGAGCACTAGACCTGGGTTCAATTCCCGACCAAGGTATGTAAGTTGGCTTTTGAAAGCCTACAATTCCATGGAAGACGAGACCCTCCTCCCTCCCTCCTGGGAGTGAAGGAGGAAGGGAGTCTATTGAGGAGAAATACTTCTTATTAGGCAGAAATCAGTTAGGGGGAAAGAAATTGAATTCCGTAAAATTCTGTGGAATTTCGTTTTGTTCCGCAGAAATTCTGAATTAGGGCTATAGCAGTTCCGTTCCATTGCTTCGGAACCGGAATCACCAAAATCCATCTGGAATCGTGGAATTGATAATTTCGCAGAATGCAGCGACCATACCTACTCTTCATCCCCCACATCCAAAACGTCACCAGAGCCTGCAATTTCCACCTCTGTAATATCTCCAAGATTCGTCCCTTCTTAACCCCAGACATGACCAAGCTGCTCATTTATGCCTTCATCATCTCCCGCCTTGAATACTGTCTGTAACTCTGTCCTTTCTGGCCTCCCCTTGAAATGCATTGCCCCCCTTCAATCAGTTATGAACACAGCTGCAAGGCTCATCCATTCTTCACACTGCTTCACATCCACATCTCCCTTCTGTAAATCCCTGCGCTGGCTCCCTATATGATTCAGGATAGGTTTCAAGATTATATGCCTGGCGTATAAATCTGTGAAAAAAACCTGCCCTACCTTCATCTAGGAGCTTGTTCACAGGTATAGACTAGGTCACCCCTCCGATCCTCCAATGACCTTCATCTCACCGCCCCACACATTTCCCACTTCCATGCGTGCTTGCAGGATTTCACAAGAGCCGCCCCCACCCTCTGGAATGCCCTTCCAACGGCGTTCCAGAAGCATCGTCCTTTGAAAAGATTTGAGATTTTTGAAAGTGAAATAGAGAGCCCAATGAAAGCCAATGGCAAAATTTAGCACTTTTTCACCCCCATAACTCTGGTTTGCAGAGATGTAGGGAACCCAACGTTGAAGTGCAAGTACAACAATATGCCTTCTACCTGCATGCGACATATCGTGAGCTTCAGACTTTGCTAACGGACATTGCGGCGATTTACGTTAGTCACCCGTACCATTGCAAAAATAAACAGGTTTTTGTGACCCTAGGATATGATCTCTTTGGGTTAGGGGCCCGAAACTCACCAGCCCTGAGCCCCCTTAAACTCCGTACAAAGCCTGAAAATTTGGAGTCGCTCAGCCATACCGTTCGGCAGAAACCTGCGCTTTTGTACCCTAAAAACCTAGGCCCCAATGAAAGCCTATGGGAAATTTTAGCACTTTTGCATGCCAATATCCTCGGTACATGATCCCATGAATACAGTATCCTCTTATCTAGTGATCTTCAATTAAGTTGATTGAAGATCTCTGCCGCCCCCCACATAGTAGAGAATGCGTCCTTTGGGACGCATAGCTGCCGGCTCCCGCTGTCTCTCCCCACCTGCCACCCTCACCTAGACTGGCACTTGGAGGCGGCAGCTATACGTCCTGCACAGGACGCATTCTAAGCTATACTAACTGGTTCATGAATGATCCGGTTCTTTTTAATGAATCTGCTCTTTTTTAATAAATCAGCTCTTTTTTCTTTGAAACTTTAAAATCGATTTTCTCAAAAAGTACAAGGTCTTTTTGAATTTTTTTTTCTTCGTGTTCCCACAGTTTTTCTTAACATTCCCAGCAATTTTGGTGTTTCTATATTTTAAAGGGGCTTTGCTATTAACCGCTAAAATCGCTGGAGGTTTATTTTCCCATGGTCAGAAGGAGAATTTACATTGAAACTTTAAAATCGATTTTTTTTAAAAAACTATGAGGTCTTTTTTTTTTCCTCTTGTAGTCACTGCCCTCCTCTACATACCCTGCAAAATTAGTGTTTTTACTATGTAAGGGGACTTTGCTATTAACCGCTAAAGTCGGCGGGCATTAAAGTCTATGGGAAAAATGCGAACACAAACTTTTTTGAAAAAAAATTGTGGTTCACCGCGAACGCAAACCACCGACGTTCGCCGGGAATCGTTCACCAGCGAACCGTTCGGCCATCTCTAGTTGTAACTACAAAATGGAAATATGAAGGATTTAAATGTGGTGAATATATAAAATGGATTGTTTCACACCTAAAGGTCTCAATATTGAGCTTGACCTAAACAGCTTTATAGATAATAGCTGAGGTTTCTGTCAACATTTTCTGTTAGTAAGATTACTGCCTTGCACTTGATGTACTTGATTTTTGGTTACTGTTGCTTAAGATCTGGTAACATTCATTATGTGATGATGCTTTTTCCGTCTCTATGAACTCATGTTTCTCATGTAAATTATGGAATTTGAAGATTTGTTATGGTGAATTATATTTGGGTAATGTATGGTGCAATTTATTTTTTTGGCCACAAAATGGAAATAAAGAACAGTTTTGAACTGACCTCCATGCTAGGAATGTCTGCAAACCAGAGTTATGGGGGTGCAAAAGTGCTAAAATCCCCCATAGGCTTTCATAAGGGCCCGAAACTCACCAGCCCTGAGCCCCCTTAAACTCCCTACAAAGCCTGAAAATTTGGGGCTGCTCAGCTGTAACGTTCGTCAGAAACCTGTGCTTTTGTACCCTCAAAACCTAGGCCCCAATGAAAGCCTATGGGGGATTTTAGCACATTTGCACCCCCGTAACTCTGGTTTGCAGAAATGTAGGGAACCCAAAATTGGAGTGCAAGTACAACAATATGCTTTCTACCTGCGTGAGACATGTCATGAGATTCAGACTTTGCTAACGGCCATGGCTGCAATTTATGTTCATCAGAATCGCCACCAGTACCATTGGAACAATAAACAGGTTTTTGTGACCCTAGGCTATGACCTCTTCGGCCTAGGGGCCCTAAACTCATCAGTCATGATCCCCCTAGGAGTCCCTACAATACTAGAAAATGTGCCACTGCTGAGCCATCGCCCTTTGAAAAAAAGTGAGATTTTGGAAAGTGAAATAGGAGGCCTAATGAAAGACTATGGAGGTTTTTAGCACTTTTGCACCCCTGTAACTCTGGTTTGCAGAGGTGTAGGGAACCCAAAATTGGAGTGCAAGTACAACAATATGACTTCAACCTGCATGAGACATGTCGTGAGATTCAGACTTTGCTAACGGCCATAGCTGCGATTTATGTTCGTCAGGATCGCCACCATTAACATTGCCAAAATAAACAGGTTTTTGTGACCCTAGGCTATGACCTCTTTGGCCTAGGGGGCCGAAACTCACTAGTCATGAGCCCCCTAAGAGTCCCTACAATGCTAGAAAATTTATCACTGCTGAGCCATCGTCCTTTGAAAAAATGTGAGTTTTTGGAAAGTGAAATAGGAGGCCCAATGAAAGCCTATGGGGGATATTAGCACATTTTCACCCCCGTAACTCTGGTTTGCAGAGATGTAGGGAACTCAACATTGGAATGCAAGTACAACAATATGCCTTCTACCTGCATGAGACATGTCGTGAGATTCAGACTTTGCTAACGGCCATGGCTGCGTTCGTCAGAATCGCCACCAGTACCATTGCAAAAATAAACAGGTTTTTGTGACCCTAGTCTATGACCTCTTTGGCCTAGGGGGCCGAAACTCACTAGTCATGAGCCCCCTAAGAGTCCCTACAATGCTAGAAAATTTATCACTGCTGAGCCATCGTCCTTTGAAAAGATTTGGGATGTTTGAAAGTGAAATAGGGAGCCCAATAAAAGCCAAAGGCAGAATTCAGCACTTTTGCATCCCTATAACTCTGGTTGGTTATCACCCGCCGACTTAAGCTGTTAATAGCAAAGGCCCCTTACATCCTAGCAACACCAAATTTTCAGGATATGTTAAAAAGATAGCAGGAACAATATTTAAAGGACTTCCAAGGCCACAAATGGGAAACAAGTAAAATACCTTTTCATAATCTAGATCCATGGAGGACGTCATCTGCGCCCTCCCGTTCATTCCGCCCTGGCTCCTGCAGTAATACCGGCCCCGGTCGGGTCCCAACCCCTCTGAACGGGTTGGGTTCTCATCTCCCCCTCAATTTTGCTCCCACAAATTGCCGTGGCTGTGCAGTCTGCATAGACGCGACTGTGTCTGCACAGCTCTAGGACCTCCTCCCGATGCGTCTGATGTATGCACGCATATTGATAATGCGGCTGGAGCAGTCCCTAGAGCTGCGCAGTCGCAATCGCGTCTATGCGGACTGCGCAGCCGCGGCAATCTGTGGCGGCCATATTGAGGGTGGAATGAGAACCCAACCGGGGCCGGTATTACTGTGGAAGCCATGGCGGAATGAACAAGAGGGCATGGATGGCATCCTCCATGGAACTAGATTATGAAAAGGTATTTAACTTTTTTCACATTTGTGGCCTCGGAGTCGGAAGTCCTTTAAAAAAATATTTTTTTTTATAATTTTTATGTGCTGAGTGTTGGAAATCTGAAAAAAAAATGGCATGGGGTCCCCCCTCCTGAGCCTCTGTAATCCCTTGTCCCCCATTCAGGCTGGGATAGCCAGAATGGGGAGCCCCGGCCGACTAGGGCTTCGCACCCTGAGCTATACCAGCCAGAATGGTCCATGGTATGGGGGGGGGGGGTCCAGGGGGGAGGGGCGGCCAAGCCTTACCCTCCCCCCCTCGGAGCCCTTGTCCATTCCATGGACAAGGGGCTCTTCCCCACCTCCGGTGCCCCAGGAGGAGGTGGAGGTGACGACTCCCTGGGGGGTTCATGGTGGCATCTGGGAGTCCCTTTTAAGAAGGGGACCCCAGATGCCAACCCCCCTCCCAGGAGAAATGAGTATACGGGTACATAGTACCCCTTACCCATTTCCACAAAGGGTTAAATGAAATAAAAACACAATCACAAAAAAAATCCTTTAATGTTCTTAATTAACCAGAAATACTTATCTGTACCTTTAAAAAAAAATTCCCACGCCAATATCCTCGGTAAACGATCCAACGAAACTAAAGCTCTGCTGCAGCTTCAACAATAAACTAAAGCTCTTTGCAGTGGTTTGTGGTGCGTTAAATGTGGCGTTTTGCCTGTCGGACCTAACCCTTACACTACCTGACCATCGAGTATACACGCCAGGTATTTTAAAGCACTTCATTTCACATATTCAGGAGTAAAATGTGATTTCTGCTTTTTAAACATTAAAACACGACTCTGTGTAAACTACGCAATTTTTCGTGGAACTTTTTCCATGGATCCCCAGTAGCATACCACTGTCCAGGTGTTAGGGCCTTTTAAACAACTTTTCAATTTGTGGCTAGAAACAGTCCCTATACATGTTAGAATTTGCCTGGTCATTGAAGTTTATGGCAGTTCGCCTGTTCGCGAACGTTTGCAAAAGATTCGTGTTTATGTGGGGTAACTGAAAATGTGATGTTCACGACATCACAACTGTTGAATAAAACAAAGATTCTACCTGACTGCTCTACACAGCTGCTGTTATTTCTTTCTAGGTCTTTTTGTACTGGTTTTAAAAATCAATCCCAAGTGTCTGTCTTATGATTTACTCCTAATTTTTTACATAGCAGGAATAAGACTGCTCATAGTATAAGCCAAATTATTCAGTTTGCATAACAGCTACAAATTTTACAATTTTCCTCAGTATTGATCTATTTATTGCTAATATTAAGTTGTTTGCCTAGAGTTTAGTTTTAAACTCTATTTCTGAACAGAAGACACGAGGACAAACATTACAGTTAGGCTACTTTAAACAAAATTAGTTGAAACCTTACCTATTTGTGCTGGCTGTTTCCAAAAATGATTCTGCTCTGGCAATGGCAATATTTATTAGAGAATAGTGATGGTTGGAAATGCTGATAACCCATTCCGACGGTTTTCCACTTTCTGTAAAGTGTCTTTTCCGCATACTGATTTATGGTTTCGGAAGAATGTCATGTTTTTTGTTATGTTGTCAATACAGTTAATTAATTCTACATTTTGCAGATGTACACTGTAATTAGTGTTGGGCGAACAGTGTTCGCCACTGTTCGGGTTCTGCAGAACATCACCCTGTTCGGGTGATGTTCGCGTTCGGCCGAACACCTGATGGTGTTCGGCCTTTTAAGTTCGGATTCGCCCCGAACTACTAAATGGCCGCCGAACAGGGCCGAACAGGGGGTCGTAGGCATAAGGGGGGAGCATGCCCCGATCGCGGGGGGGGGGGGGAATTCCCCCCACCCCCTCCGCTAGCGCTCCCCCCTCTGCCCGCTTCCCCATACAAAAGTTTCAGGAAGTACCGGTCCGGTGGTAGTGGGTGGCTGGCAGTGGGCGGCACTGGGAAGTGAGTGACTGAGGAGGAGGAGTCCGGAGAGTGACGCGTTGAGGGAGGCCAGGCAGCGGGCGGTTCAGCAGTAGTACCGTACTACTGCTGAACCGCCCGCTGCCCGGCCTCCCTCAACGCGTCACTCTCCGGACTCCTCCTCCTCAGTCACTCACTTCACAGTGCCACCCACTGCCAGCCACCCACTACCACCGGACCGGTACTTCCTGAAACTTTTGTATGGGGAAGCGGGCAGAGGGGGGAGCGCTAGCAGAGGGGGTGGGGGGAATTTCCGACCCCCCCCCCGCGATCGGGGCATGCTCCCCCCTTATGCCTGCGACCCCATAGGGCCCTCAAAAGCGGGATGTTCGGGGAGTTCGGGGTTCAGCCCGAACATGCCGAACATTGCGGCCATGTTCGGCGAACTTTCCCGAACCCGAACATCCAGGTGTTCGCCCAACACTAACTGTAATACTGAATCCACATTTCCGATCTGCAACCAAGGTCACATCTGAATTTTCTGGTTGGCCTATTACAATCAAGCTTTCTGATTGGCTTAAAATGTCAGTGGTGATCTGATTTCCATGGTTAAGTTCTGTGTTCTCTGATTTTTCAATTGCTTCTGAATCCTGTGATAAGCCTAACATTTCCGAGACTTAGTAATGCAGCATTTCTGCGGTATTCCGATGACCGCTTACTGATTTTCGATACGGAAAGCCACCTCAGAAATCGTAATTAGGCTGAAATTGGAAGTTTATCTTTATTAGAAAATGAAAATGGCAGCCTCTGTATTGCTCTCACTTCAAGTTTCCTTTAAATCCTTTCTGTTTTAAGGGATCCTCTGGGCCTCAGCATAAATATTTTTATAAACAGCTGCCACAAAATGTTAACTTACGCTTAAAGCTTTCTTTTTTCACTTTAGTGAAAATGAGTGCAGAATGATTTTAGGTCACACTTTTTAAAAGTACAAGGCCATGTAATGTGTTATGCAGCTCACACGTAACGCAGTTTATAGTACCCATTAGCTTTAACTTTGTTGATGGAATGTTTTGTTCAAGTTAAAGGGGCACTACAGCGAAAAACTGTAAAATGTAATATATGTGCAAACATATACAAATAAGAAGTACATTTTTTCCAGAATAAAATGAGACATCAATTACTTTTCTCCTATAATGCTGTCACTTACAGTAGGCAGTAGAAATCTGACAGAAGTGACAGGTTTTGGGCTAGCCCATCTCTTCATAGGGGATTCTCAGCAAGGCTTTAATTCTTTATAAAGATATTCCCGAAAAAAAATTTAAACAATGATGCTAGCCAGCTTCCCTGCTCCCTACACAGTTTTTTGGCAGTTGGACAGAGCAACTGCCATTTACTAAGTGCTTTTGAAAATAAATAGATCCCTGAGAATCCCCTATGAAGAGATGGACTCCTGTCACTTCTGTCAGATTTCTACTACCTACTGTAAGTGACAGCAACATAGGAACAAAGTAATTTATGGGTCATTTTACTCTGGACAAAATGTATTTATTTGTATATGTTTGCACATATTTTAAATTTTACAGTTTTTCGCTGTAGTGCCCCTTTAACTTGAACAAAACATTCCATCAACAAACATATACAAATAAGTACATTTTGTCCAGAGTAAAATGAGCCATAAATTACTTTTCCCCTATGTTGCTGTCACTTACAGTAGGTAGTAGAAATCTGACAGAAGTGACAGGTTTTGGCCTAGTCCATCTCTTTATAGGGTATTCTCAGGGATCTATTTATTTTCAAAAGCACTTAGTGAATGGCAGTTGCTCTGTCCAACTGCCAAAAACTGTGTAGGGAGCAGGGAAGCTGGCCAGCATCATTGTTTAAATTTTGTTTTCGGGAATATCTTTATAAAGAATTAAAGCCTTGCTGAGAATCCCCTATAAAGAGATGGACTAGTCCAAAACCTGTCACTTCTGTCAGATTTCTACTGCCTACTGTAAGTGATGGCATTATAGGAGAAAAGTAATTTATGTCTCATTTTACTCTGGAAAAAATGTACTTCTTATTTGTATATGTTTGCGCATATTTTACATTTTACAGTTTTTCGCTGTAGTTCCCCTTTAAACTGGGTTATATTTTAATAATTTTCATATAGAAACTGTACTTCTATAGCTGTACTTCTATAGATATGTATATATTATGTATTGTTGATTTTTTTTAATTATTTTAGTTTTCAGTTGTGTTTTTTACTTTTTTTTAACAATCACTTTATTTTGTCTTTTTTTATATTTACTTGGTTATCAGGTGTGGGTTGATGCAGGGACCCAGATCTTCTTTTCCTATGCCATATGTCTGGGATGTCTGACTGCTCTGGGAAGTTATAATAACTACAATAACAATTGCTACAGGTATGATTTCAGCTGTTTATGTAGAAGAAGGGTGATTGTATTTTATGTTTTATAGGGAATGTGTTCTCCAACTGAAAAAAAATATATTTGTTTTTAGTCTTTTGTTAAATAAGCTTCTATATGTTCAGCTTACAGTAAGCAACGGACAGAAGCAGTAAAGAAAGATAATGGGGCAGTGAAAGAGAGCTGAGAACTAGTATGAAGAGGTGCAGGAGAAGGGAGGTGGGAAGCAACACAGAACAATCCTATGTCCAAGAGACTAATGTACTGTCTTAGCACCTTAAAATGTTAGTATTCATACTGTAAACAATAGGACCCTGCAGTTGTGAGAGGTCTGCATTAGAGATGGCCCGAACAGTTCACCCGCGGACAGTTCCCAGCAAACTTGGGCTGTTTGCCGCTCGCGTTTAACGCAATTTTAAAGAAAAATTATGTTTACATTAAAGTCAAAGGCCGCTGACTAATAACAAAGCCCCCTTACACGCTAGAAACACCAAATTGCATGGAATGTGAAGGAGGAGAGTGGGAACAAGAGAAAAAAAAATCAATGCCCTTTGGGGGTTCATGGTGGCATTTGGGAGTCCCCCAAATACCAGCCCCCCCCCCCCCCCAGGAGAATTGAGTATACCCATTTCCATAAAGGGTTAAAAGAAATTAAAAACAAGAAAAAAGTCCTTTAATAGCCTTAATTAGCCATAAATTCTTACCTTTAAAACAAAAGCTCCCACGCCATTATCTCCGGAAATGATCCCACGCCAATATCCTCTACCTTGCGACCTTGATTGAAGATCTCCACCAGCTGCCGTAACACATAGTGCCCCCACCGCAGCTCTCAGCTATACTATGTATAGCTAAGAGCCCTTTCCTCTGACTGCTTCATTGCCAGCTCCAGCTGTCCTCCCTGCCCCACACACCTGTCATCCTCACCCATGCTGGCACCTAGTGCACTCATGGGTGCACTAAGAGCTAGCATTGGTAGGTGCGATAGGTGTGGGCAGGTGGGGAGGACAGCGGGAGCTGTACTGATATAGCTGAGAGCAAAGCATCTGTAAATCTCCCTCCAGGGCTCCCCATTGGATCCTTCACAAACCAATGGGGCTTCTCCTGATCTCCTGAGTGTATTCTCTCCAGGACCTGCAGATATGATTTGGGGTAATCACAATCGCTCCTGTGGAATCAGCTCCATTGGCTTTCATTAGCCTTGTGCTTTTGGATTTACCAGCAATTCCAAAAGCATGGCTGGAACAGCCATTTTGTTACAAATACAGGGAGTGCAGAATTATTAGGCAAGTTGTATTTTTGAGGAATAATTTTATTATTGAACAACAACCATGTTCTCAATGAACCCAAAAAACTCATTAATATCAAAGCTTAATATTTTTGAAAGTAGTTTTTAGTTTGTTTTTAGTTTTAGCTATTTTAGGGGGATATCTGTGTTAGAGTTGGGCCGAACCTCCGATTTTAGGTTCGCGAACTTCCGCGGAAGGTTCGGTTCGCGTTAAAGTTCGCGAACCGCAATAGACTTCAATGGGAATGCGAACTTTGAAAAAAAAAAAAATAATTATGCTGGCCACAAAAGTGATGGAAAAGATGTTTCAAGGGGTCTAACACCTGGAGGGGGGCATGGCGGAGTGGGATACACGCCAAAAGTCCCCAGGAAAAATCTGGATTTGACGCAAAGCAGCGTTTTAAGGGCAGAAATCACATTGAATGCTAAATGACAGGCCTAAAGTGCTTTAAAACATCTTGCATGTGTATACATCAATCAGGTAGTGTAATTAAGGTACTGCTTCACACTGACACAACAAACTCACCGTGTAACACACCGCAAACAGCTGTTTGTGTAGTGACGGCCGTGCTGGACTGGTGCGCACCATGGCGAGAGTGCATGTTTTGGTGGCTTTACAGCCCATATGGTCGCCTGGCTGATGTAGCTGAATGACAGAACAGTGACTGTCCAGCTGATCAAATTTGGTCTGACCACAATGAAGCAACGACACTCATCTATGCGCCGGTCATTGCTTAATTGTGATACGCAAGCCCCTTCACCACGGCAAGGTAATGATCACGAAGGGGAATGGGCGCATGTACATGCCTTTTCTTTTGTTGTTGCAGCTGCCCGCAGTGCAGCCAGAAAAATTAGGCAGTCATGTACACGCACCAGAAAAATTATTACAGCGGCCGCTGCTAGCAGCGGCCTAAAAAATTCAGCAATCCGCCTGGAGTCCCGGACCCTGTTGGTGGTGGTGGAGAAGGTAGTCAAGCGGCCTGCAGGCAGACATGCTGTGTGGAGGGACTGGGAGCGACTTAGTTTTCTTGGGGCAGCCCAGGCAGCCAGTCACACGGCGTGCAGGCAGAGATGCTGTGTGTGCGGGGACTGACTTAGTCTTGGGGCGGGCAGCAGCCCTCCGGGATCCATGCCTCATTCATTTTGATAAAGGTGAGGTACTTAACACTTTTGTGACTTAGGCGACTTCTCTTCTCTGTGACAATGCCTCCAGCTGCGCTGAAGGTCCTTTCTGACAGGACGCTTGCGCAGGGCAGGAGAGAAGTTGGATGGCAAATTGGGACAGTTCTGGCCACAGGTCAAGCCTGCGCACCCAGTAGTTCAAGGGTTCCTCATCGCTGTTCACAGCAGTGTCTACATCCACACTTAAGGCCAGGTAGTCGGCTACCTGCCGTTCCAGGCGTTGGTGGAGGGTGGATCCGGAAGGGCTACGGCGAGGCGTTGGACTAAAGAACGTCCGCATGTCCGACATCACCATGAGATTGCTGGAGCGTCCTGTCTTTGACTGCGTGGACACGGGAGGAAGATTAGTGGCAGTGGTACCTTGCTGGCGTTGTGCTGTCACATCACCCTTAAAGGCATTGTAAAGCATAGTTGACAGCTGGTTCTGCATGTGCTGCATCCTTTCCACCTTCCGGTGAGTTGGTAACAGGTCCGCCACTTTGTGCCTGTACCGGGGGTCTAGTAGTGTGGCCACCCAGTACAGCTCATTCCCCTTGAGGTTTTTTATACGGGGGTCCCTCAACAGGCAGGACAGCATAAAAGACATCTGCACAAAGTCGGATCCAGTACCCTCCATCTCCTCTTGCTCTTCCTCAGTGACGTCAGGTAAGTCAACCTCCTCCCCCCAGCCACGAACAATATCACGGGAAGGTTGAGCAGCACAAGCCCCTTGCGACGCCTGCTGCGGTTGTTCTCCTGCCGCTGTCCCCTCCTCCTCCTCCTCCTCCCCCAAAGAAACACCTTGCTCATCATCCTCTGAGTCTGACTCGTCTTCTGCA
The DNA here is from genome assembly GCF_040937935.1 of Hyperolius riggenbachi. Taxonomy (NCBI): domain Eukaryota; kingdom Metazoa; phylum Chordata; class Amphibia; order Anura; family Hyperoliidae; genus Hyperolius; species Hyperolius riggenbachi. The sequence goes on from NC_090654.1 coordinate 160,363,809, forward strand.
CACGACTTCTCTTCTTCCTCCTCCTCCCCCCTCTGTGCTGCCGCAGGTGTTGAGGAAACAGCTGGGTCTGATGAAAATTGGTCCCATGCCTGTTCCTGCCGTAACGGTTCCTGGTCACGCTCATTCACAGCTTCATCCGCCACTCTACGCACAGCACGCTCCAAGAAGTAAGCGTAGGGAATTAAGTCGCTGATGGTGCCCTCACTGCGGCTCACCAGATTGGTCACCTCCTCAAACGGCGCATGAGCCTGCATGCATTTTTCATCAGTGTCCAGTTGTCGGGCCAGAACATCCCCATCTTCCCAGACTGTTTCATTCTACTGTAGTTGTAGAGGTAGTGGGTCACGGCTTTCTTCTGTTCTAGCAGGCGGGAGAACATGAGCAGGGTCGAGTTCCAGCGAGTCGGGCTATCGCAAATGAGGCGTCTCACCGGCATGTTGTTTTTGCGCTGAATTTCCGCAAAGCGTGCCATGGCTGTGTAAGACCGCCTCAAATGCCCACAGAACTGCCTGGCCTGCTTCAGGACATTCGCTAAGCCAGGGTACTTTGCCACAAATCTTTGAAGCACTAGATTCATGACATGTGCCATGTGTGTCAGCTTCCCCATATGCAAAGCGGCAAGCAGATTGCTGCCGTTGTCGCACACCACGTTGCCTATCTCCAGGTGGTGCGGGGTCAGCCACTCATCCACCTGTTTCTTAAGAGCAGCCAGGAGAGCTGCTCCAGTGTGACTCTCCGCTTTGAGACAAAACATGTCTAAGATGGCGTGACACCGTCTTACCTGGCATGCAGCATAGGCCCTGCGGAGCTGGGGCTGTGTAGCTGGAGCGGAGAACTGCCACTCAGCCAAGGAGGAGGAGGACAGCGAAGAGCATGTAGCAGGAGGAGAGGAGGTGGCAGGAGGCCTGCCTGCAAGCCGTGGAGGTGTCACAATTTGGTCCGCTGCGCCCTGCTTGCCATCGTTCACCACCAGGTTCACCCAATGGGCTGTGTACGTAATGTAGCAGCCCTGCCCGTGCTTGGCAGACCAGGCATCCGTGGTCAGGTGTACCCTTGACCCAACGCTCTTCGCAAGAGATGACACCACTTGCCTCTCAACTTCACGGTGCAGTTGGGGTATGGCCTTTCTCGAAAAATAAGTGCGGCCTGGCATCTTCCACTGCGGTGTTCCGATGGCCACAAATTTACGGAAGGCCTCAGAGTCCACCAGCCGGTATGGTAACAGCTGCCGAGCTAACAGTTCCGCCACGCCAGCTGTCAGACGCCGGGCAAGGGGGTGACTGGCCAAAATTGGCTTCTTCCGCTCAAACATTTCCTTCACGGACACCTGACTGCTGCTGTGGGCAGAGGAGCAGGAACCGCTCAAGGGCAGAGGCGGAGTGGAGGAGGGTGCCTGTGAAGGTGGAAGGGAGAAAGCGGCAGAAGCAGATAATGCACCTGATGGAGGAGGAAGAGGAGAAGGAGGGTGGCTTTGCTTTTGTGTGCTGCTGCTGCTTTTGCTCAGGTGGCCATCCCATTGCTGTTTGTGCCTTTTCTCCAGGTGCCTTCGTAAGGCACTTGTCCCTACGTGAGTGTTGGCCTTTCCACGGCTCAATTTTTGTTGGCAGAGCGAACAGATGGCTTTGGTCCGATCTGAGGCACACACATTAAAAAATTTCCACACCGCTGAGCCACCCTGGGATGTGGGCACTATGGGGACCTCAGCAGCTGATGCTGAAGGGCAAGTTGGCTGGCTGTACATAGGTGGCGATACATGGTGCCGGACACTGCCACCAGCTGTTTCTGACGAAGAGCTGCCCCAGCTTCTTTCAGCAACTTCTCTCCTCCTACTACTCTCTGACCCCCCCCTCTGAACTGTCCCCCTCTTCATCTCCTCTATTGGGAACATACAGAGGATCCCTATCATCGTCATCATCGTAGTCATCCTGCCCAGCTTCGCTTGACTCAGAAAAATCCAAACATGCACCATCAGTAGGTCCTTCATCCTCCTTACACGTTACATCCATAGTGTTGCCGCGTAACGCAGACATATGAGCTGGTGAAAATTCATCTGGCTGTAACAACAATGGCTGTGCATCAGTGATTTCACCACTAAATAATTCTTGTGAAGTGTCAAATGCAGCAGAAGTGGTGCTAGTAGTAGCGCTGGTGGCTGAGCAAGATGAGGTGTTCTGTGTCGCTAAATACTCAACCACGTCCTGACAATCTTGGGACGTGATAGGACGTGCCTTCTTCCGAGCACTGTACTGTGGGCCAGGTCCACACGAAATTACATTTACACGACCTCGCGCAGACCTGCCGGGTGGCCTTCCTCTGGCTCTGGCACTACCTCTTCCTCTACCTGTTTTGTCCATATCGGGTATGCACGGAGTGGTATATCACACTGCGTGCACTCACGTAGGTAGGTGGGTTCACTTAACTGCACAGGTATGCGCACTGATGCGGTGGGTTCACTGAACAGAATAGGTATACAGTGGCGGGTTCACAGAACAGGTATGCAGTGGCAGGTTCACTGAACACAACAGGTATGCAGTGGCGGGTTCACTAAACAGGTATACAGTGGCGGGTCCACTGAACAGAACAGGTATGCAGTGGCGGGTTCACTGAACACAACAGGTATGCAGTGGCGGGTTCACAGAACAGGTATGCAGTGGCAGGTTCACTGAACACAACAGGTATGCAGTGGCGGGTTCACTAAACAGGTATACAGTGGCGGGTCCACTGAACAGAACAGGTATGCAGTGGCGGGTTCACTGAACAGAACAGGTATACAGTGGCAGGTTCACAGAACAGGTATGCAGTGGCAGGTTCACTGAACACAACAGGTATGCAGTGGCGGGGTCACTAAACAGGTATACAGTGGCGGGTCCACTGAACAGAACAGGTATGCAGTGGCGGGTTCACTGAACACAACAGGTATGCAGTGGCGGGTTCACAGAACAGGTATGCAGTGGTGGGTTCACAGAACAGGTATGCAGTGGTGGGTTCACAGCACAGGTATGCAGTGGTGGGTTCACTGAACAGGTATGCAGTGGTGGGTTCACAGCACAGGTATGCAGTGGTGGGTTCACAGCACAGGTATGCAGTGGTGGGTTCACTGAACAGGTATGCAGTGGTGGGTTCACAGAACAGGTATGCAGTGGCAGGTTCACTGAACAGATATGCAGTGGAGGGTTCACTGAACAGGTATGCAGTGGTGGGTTCACTGAACAGGTATGCAGTGGTGGGTTCACAGAACAGGTATGCAGTGGCAGGCTCACTGAACAGGTATGCAGTGGTGGGTTCACAGCACAGGTATGCAGTGGTGGGTTCACTGAACAGGTATGCAGTGGTGGGTTCACAGAACAGGTATGCAGTGGTGGGTTCACAGCACAGGTATGCAGTGGTGGGTTCACAGCACAGGTATGCAGTGGTGGGTTCACTGAACAGGTATGCAGTGGTGGGTTCACAGAACAGGTATGCAGTGGCAGGTTCACTGAACAGGTATGCAGTGGTGGGTTCACTGAACAGGTATGCAGTGGTGGGTTCACTGAACAGGTATGCAGTGGTGGGTTCACAGAACAGGTATGCAGTGGCAGGTTCACTGAACAGGTATGCAGTGGTGGGTTCACAGCACAGGTATGCAGTGGTGGGTTCACTGAACAGGTATGCAGTGGTGGGTTCACAGCACAGGTATGCAGTGGTGGGTTCACAGAACAGGTATGCAGTGGTGGGTTCACAGCACAGGTATGCAGTGGTGGGTTCACAGCACAGGTATGCAGTGGTGGGTTTACAGCACAGGTATGCAGTGGTGGGTTCACAGAACAGGTATGCAGCCAGACAGGAACAAGTTAAGCCTAACTAATCTTTCCCTGAGAGACAGTCTGCAGCAGCTCGCCCTACTCTCACTAACGCAGGCAGCACACGAGTGACCGTAATGGCCGCCGCTGCCTGCCTTATATAAGGGGGGGTGGGGCTCCAGGGGCTAGTGTAGCCTAATTGGCTACACTGGGCCTGCTGACTGTGATGTAGAGGGTCAAAGTTGACCCTCCATGTGCATTATGGGGCGAACCGAACTTCCGCAAAGGTTCGCCTGCGGGACGCGAACGCGAACCACTGAAGTTCGCATGGAACCGTTCGCAGGCGAACCGTTCAGCCCAACTCTAATCTGTGTGTGCAGGTGACTATTACTGTGCATAATTATTAGGCAACTTAACAAAAAACAAATATATACCCATTTCAATTATTTATTTTTACCAGTGAAACCAATATAACATCTCAACATTCAAAAATATACATTTCTGACATTCAAAAACAAAACAAAAACAAATCAGTGACCAATATAGCCACCTTTCTTTGCAAGGACACTCAAAAGCCTGCCATCCACGCATTCTGTCAGTGTTTTGATCTGTTCACCATCAACATTGTGTGCAGCAGCAACCACAGCCTCCCAGACAATGTTTAGAGAGGTGTACTGTTTTCCCTCCTTGTAAATCTCATATTTTATGATGGACCACAGGTTCTCAATGGGGTTCAGATAAGGTGAACAAGGAGGCCATGCAGAGCCGTTCCGAGGCAGAGGCGAGAGAGGCTCCAGCCTCAGGGCGCAGTGTAGGAGGGGGCGCACAACTCACTCTGCTATCATTTCCCTACTGTGTTTGAAGCAGAGAGAAATAAGAAAAGGGATACATGGCACTGACTGCAAGCCAGATAACTAGAGATTAAGGTTTTGAGCTATTGTAGGTAAAATCATCTCACATGTCCTTTGACACATAGGAAAAAAAAAAACAATTAGGAAATGAAAGTTTCCTCAAAGCATGAAATTCAAAAACATAAGTAATTATATTTTCAAGTGGGGACCTCATTGTTAATATGTGAAAAGATCAAAAGAAAATATAAGGGCGTGCAATTGAAACAATCAGCCAGGAAACCGGGCTAGGTGAGGCACCACCATGTCACGGTCAAATAATATAGCACTTCCTGAGATAAACAAAACCAAGAAGACGTATAAAAAAAATGTTATTACTTATAATCAAAAAGAAACTAGTAATAACATGCATATATTACCATGTCACCAGCACCTTAGAGTAGTGGTAGGAATGATTTGTGTGTGTGTGTATGTGTATATATATATATATACATATATATATATATATATATATATATATATATATATATATATATATATACTGTATATATATATATATATATATATATATATATATATATATATATATATATATATATATATATATATACTGTATATATATATATATATATATATATATATATATATATATATATATATATATATATATATATACTCTATATATATATATATATATATATATATATATATATATATATATATATATATAATATTTTCATTTGTTTGTTTGTTTTAACCTTTTGGCACATACATATTAGTGTGTAAATGCTTTCTAACATTCTGTGATGCTTTTTCTTACCATAACTAAAAATACTTAGAGGTTTGTTTGTACAAGATATATATATATATATATATATATATATATATATATATATATATATATATCATTTTTTTTATCTCAACATTTACTAGACTTATTGACTAAGGTTCTAAGATTGACTAAGACAAATTAAAGTAATCCCCTGAGCCCAGCTTATGTATCTCTTGTAGAGTTGAGCCGAAATTTTCGTAATTTCGCATTACTACAATTAAGCATGCGAAATTTGCGATTACGATGCGAAATTACGGTAGCGTAATTGCCATTAAAATCGTAATTGAAAATACCGTAAGCGTAATTTTCAACGCGTAATTTCACGTTTCGTTCATACCGTAATTTCGCATTAAACCATAACGCTCCCGTATAAAAAAGCCGCCGACTTTAAGGGTTAATAGCAAAGCCCCCTTAAATGCTAAGAGCCTCAAATTTGGAGAGTATATTAAGGAGATCAGAAGGAATAAGAGGAAAAAATTTTTTTTCAAAAAGACCTTATAGTTTTTCAGAAAATCGATGTTAAAGTTTCAAAGGAAAAATTTATACATCTAAAAACCCGCCGACTTTAACGGTTAATAGCAAAGCCTGCTTAAAGTTTAGGAACACCAAATTCCCAGGGTATATTAAGGGGATCAGTGGGAATAAGAGGAATTTTTTTTTTTCAAAAAGACCTTATAGTTTTTGAGAAAATTGATTTTTAAGTTTCAAGGGGGAAAATGTCTTTCAAATGCGGAAAATGTCAGTTTTTTTTGCACAGGTAACAATAGTGTATTATTTTCATAGATTCCCCCAAGTGAGAAGAGTTTTACTTACTTCGTTCTGAGTGTGGGAAATATAAAAAAAAAACGACGTGGGGTCCCCCCTCCCAGACCTCTTTAACCCCTTGTCCCCCATGCAGGCTGGGATAGCCAGAATGCGGAGCACCGGCCGCGTGGGGCTCCGCACCCTGACTATACCAGCCCGCATGGTCCATGGATTGGGGGGTCTCAAAAGGGGAGGGGGAGGCCAAGCTTTCCCCTTCCCCTCCGAGCCCTTGTCCAATCCAAGGACAAGGGGCTCTTCTCCACCTCCGATGGGCGGTGGAGGTGGAGGCCGCGATTTCCTGGGGGGGGGGGTTCATGGTGGCATCTGGGAGTCCCCTTTAAAAAGGTGTCCCCCAGATGCCCACCCCCCCTCCCAGGAGAAATTAGTATAGAGGTACTTGTACCCCTTACCCATTTCCTTTAAGAGTTAAAAGTAAATAAACACACAAACACTTAGAAAAAGTATTTTAATTGAACAAAAAACATAACCACGAAAAAAGTCCTTTAATATTCTTAATTAACCATTAATACTTACCTGTCCCTTTAAATAAATGATCCCTCGCAATATCCTCGGAAATTGGCTAATCAGTTACAATGTAACAAAGTTATTACAATGTAACAACTTTGTTACATTGTAACTACGCCGCACCAGACGTCACTCGCCGCTCAGCCGCCGCATAAACTTACTCGTCCGTGCAGGACGCTAAGTCCCAGCCGGCTCCCGGCTGGGACTTAAAGATGTCTGGGAGGGGGGACCCCACGTCGGTTTTCCCACACTCAGAACGAAGTAAGTAAAACTCTATGAATCTATGAATCTATGAAAATAATACACTATTGTTACCTGTGCAAAAAAACCTGACATTTTCCGCATTTGAAAGACATTTTCCCCCTTGAAACTTAAAAATCGATTTTCTCAAAAACTATAAGGTCTTTTTGAAAAAAAAATGTTTCCTCTTATTCCCACTGATCCCCTTAATATACCCTGGGAATTTGGTGTTCCTAAACTTTAAGCAGGTTTGCTATTAACCATTAAAGTCGGCGGGTTTTTAAATGTATACATTTTTCCTTTGAAACTTTAACATCGATTTTCTGAAAAACTATAAGGTCTTTTTGAAAAAAAAAATTCCTCTTATTCCTTCTGATCTCCTTAATATACTCTCCAAATTTGAGGCTCTTAGCATTTAAGGGGGCTTTGCTATTAACCCTTAAAGTCGGCGGCTACCTAACATTGATCCATGCGTCAACTTTTCCGCTTGGGAGCATGGCCATACGCATTAATTTTGTAATACCCACTGTAATGCACAAATTACGCGAAAATTACGCTTACGCGAAATTTCGTGAAATCCTTCTTCATTACGATTATCTACTTACGGCCATAATCGTAATTACACTAATTACGCGAAATTTCGCGAAATCGTAATTACGTCATTACGCTCATCTCTAATCTCTTGGGGTATGCGTACCATGATCTGCTCCAAACCATCTGTATCAGTTGGTATTGCTAACAGCAGTGTGGAGGTTGTTTAATCTGCCACAACTTTCTTTAGGCCCATCCATGTTTTTGCACTGTACATAGTAGACATTTTCTTCACTGCACAATCATCTACAGCACAGTACTATTGAACAACACAATACTGATCCCTCCGGAAGTATATATATATCATAACTTAATTATAATATTAAGTTCTCATAGGAGACACAATTGAATTTAATTATGTCTCCTATGAGAATTTTATATATATTATAATTAAAAGTTACGTATAAATATATATATATATATATATATATATATATATATATATATATATATATATATATATATATATATATATATATATATATATATACACACACTTCCAAAGGGATCAATGTTGTGTTGTTCTATGTTAATCAGGATTTGTGAATGTGAGCACAGTACTATTGACTGAAGATAGTAATTATATGATATATAAACACACACCACCAATTGCTATGATTTCTAGGCACCAAGCATCTACTACTAAAAATCTTCTAGGGATCATGCTGTGTGCAGAGATCCTGAGACTGATAAAAATCCAAATTAACTTGTAGTCAGCACTCTCCAGTTAGTTGCAGTGTACACTTTATTTCATTATGCAAGTGACAATAAACATAGACATTAACCCACTACACAGTTTAGACTAGTCTACATATGGTTTTTAGTCTATTGATGGTTTGGTGTAATGTTTTAGACCTGTTTTTAGACCTGGTCTAACATTCAGTAATTACTCAATTTACAAAGGCAAACAAGGAGTAACCACTTTTTTGACAGAGATTAGACCAGCTGATTTCTGTAGGTAAAGTAATTCTGCGAGGTATTTTAGATGTGAGGATGGAACCTTTTGACTTAGTTATGCAGGAGTTTAATTGTATGCAGAGGAGAGCTCATCAAAGGAGAAGGTTGTCAGTCATAGCTACTTGTTTGTGAATTGCATCTTTTGATCATTTCCCCTGCTTTACCCGCCTAATTACCAAATGGTTTAGACCAGGTCTAAAAACAGGCCTAAAACATTTGGTAATAGTGAATTTCCCTTTGATGCAACTGACCAAACCATCAGTAGGCTAAAAACCCATCAGTAGACTAGTGTAAACTGTTTAGTGAATTAAGGCCATTGTGTTTTGGGTTTGGGGTTCTTGCAAAGTCTACTTTGTCAAAAATGGTTCAGCAGCTAATCTATTCTTTACAAAAGTGACCTTGCATAGCCCTGAAGCATTACAATGATTGTAGCTTGCATGACAAAATAGATTGACACTACAGCCATCAGGGGAGTGTGGACTACTATTTAATTGTTAGTGCAAAAGGGTGGAGGTGAGAAGAGTACCAAGTCCCTTTTTGGTTTAGGCAGAGAGTTCATGGGACCATTTAGAATTTGATTCATTATAAGTACATTTAACATTTAAAGGAGCACTAAAGGGAAATAAGCACTTTTTTTTTAATTTATAGAAATAAACAGATAAAAGTTAGTGGTAAAAGTATTAAAAAAAAGAAATGATAAGGAAATATATACAGACCCTTCACATGCCTCACCTAGTTATTGGGCATCCCATCACTTGTGTAGTTGGTGACTAGAGTTGGGCCGAACCTCCGATTTTAGGTTCGCGAACCTGGTTCGCGAACTTCCGCGGAAGGTTCGGTTCGCGTTAAAGTTCGCGAACCGCAATAGACTTCAATGGGGATGCGAACTTTGAAAAAAAAAATAATTATGCTGGCCACAAAAGTGATGGAAAAGATGTTTCAAGGGGTCTAACACCTGGAGGGGGGCATGGCGGAGTGGGATACATGCCAAAAGTCCCGGGGAAAAATCTGGATTTGACGCAAAGCAGCATTTTAAGGGCAGAAATCACATTGAATGCTAAATGACAGGCCTAAAGTGCTTTCAAACATCTTGCATGTGTATACATCAATCAGGTAGTGTAATTAAGGTACTGCTTCACACTGACACACCAAACTCACCGTGTAACGCACCGCAAACAGCTGTTTGTGTAGTGACGGCCGTGCTGGACTGGTGCGCACCATGGCGAGAGTGCATGTTTTGGTGGCTTTACAGCCCATATGGTCGCCTGGCTGATGTAGCTGAATGACAGAACAGTGACTGTCCAGCTGATCAAATTTGGTCTGACCACAATGAGGCAACGACCTTATTATCGTGGGTGTGCCCCCCGAGACACTCATCTAGGCGCCGGTCATTGCTTCATTGTGATACGCAAGCCCCTTCACCACGGCAAGGTAATGATCACGAAGGGGAATGGGCGCATGTACATGCCTTTTCTTTTGTTGTTGCAGCTGCCCGCAGTGCAGCCAGAAAAATTAGGCAGTCATGTACACGCACCAGAAAAATTATTACAGCGGCCGCTGCTAGCAGCGGCCTAAAAAATTCAGCAATCCGCCTGGAGTCCCGGACCCTGTTGGTTCACTGAACAGAACAGGTATACAGTGGCGGGTTCACAGAACAGGTATGCAGTGGCAGGTTCACTGAACACAACAGGTATGCAGTGGCAGGTTCACTGAACAGGTATACAGTGGCGGGTTCACTGAACAGAACAGGTATGCAGTGGCGGGTTCACTAAACAGAACAGGTATACAGTGGCGGGTTCACTAAACAGAACAGGTATACAGTGGCGGGTTCACAGAACAGGTATGCAGTGGCAGGTTCACTGAACACAACAGGTATGCAGTGGCGGGTTCACTGAGCAGGTATACAGTGGCGGGTCCACTGAACAGAACAGGTATGCAGTGGCAGGTTCACTGAACACAACAGGTATGCAGTGGCGGGTTCACTGAACAGGTATACAGTGGCGGGTCCACTGAACAGAACAGGTATGCAGTGGCGGGTTCACTAAACAGAACAGGTATACAGTGACGGGTTCACAGAACAGGTATGCAGTGGCAGGTTCACTGAACACAACAGGTATGCAGTGGCGGGTTCACTGAACAGAACAGGTATGCAGTGGCGGGTTCACTGAACAGGTATACAGTGGCGGGTCCACTGAACAGAACAGGTATGCAGTGGCGGGTTCACTGAACAGGTATACAGTGGCGGGTCCACTGAACAGAACAGGTATGCAGTGGCAGGTTCACTAAACAGAACAGGTATACAGTGGCGGGTCCACTGAACAGAACAGGTATGCAGTGGCGGGTTCACTAAACAGAACAGGTATACAGTGGCGGGTTCACAGAACAGGTATGCAGTGGCAGGTTCACTGAACACAACAGGTATGCAGTGGCGGGTTCACTGAACAGAACAGGTATGCAGTGGCGGGTTCACTGAACAGGTATACAGTGGCGGGTCCACTGAACAGAACAGGTATGCAGTGGCGGGTTCACTGAACAGGTATACAGTGGCGGGTCCACTGAACAGAACAGGTATGCAGTGGCGGGTCCACTGAACAGAACAGGTATACAGTGGCGGGTCCACTGAACAGAACAGGTATGCAGTGGCGGGTTCACTGAACAGGTATACAGTGGCGGGTCCACTGAACAGAACAGGTATGCAGTGGCGGGTTCACTAAACAGAACAGGTATACAGTGGCGGGTCCACTGAACAGAACAGGTATGCAGTGGCGGGTTCACTAAACAGAACAGGTATACAGTGGCGGGTTCACAGAACAGGTATGCAGTGGCAGGTTCACTGAACACAACAGGTATGCAGTGGCGGGTTCACTGAACAGAACAGGTATGCAGTGGCGGGTTCACTGAACAGGTATACAGTGGCGGGTCCACTGAACAGAACAGGTATGCAGTGGCGGGTTCACTGAACAGGTATACAGTGGCGGGTCCACTGAACAGAACAGGTATGCAGTGGCGGGTTCACTAAACAGAACAGGTATACAGTGGCGGGTCCACTGAACAGAACAGGTATGAAGTGGCGGGTTCACTAAACAGGTATACAGTGGCGGGTCCACTGAACAGAACAGGTATGCAGTGGCGGGTTCACTAAACAGAACAGGTATACAGTGGCGGGTTCACTAAACAGAACAGGTATACAGTGGCGGGTTCACAGAACAGGTATGCAGTGGCAGGTTCACTGAACACAACAGGTATGCAGTGGCGGGTTCACTGAACAGGTATACAGTGGCGGGTCCACTGAACAGAACAGGTATGCAGTGGCGGGTTCACTGAACAGGTATACAGTGGCGGGTCCACTGAACAGAACAGGTATGCAGTGGCGGGTTCACTGAACAGGTATGCAGTGATGGGTTCACAGAACAGGTATGCAGTGGTGGGTTCACAGCACAGGTATGCAGTGGTGGGTTCAATGAACAGGTATACAGTGGCGGGTCCACTGAACAGAACAGGTATGCAGTGGCAGGTTCACTGAACAGGTATGCAGTGGTGGGTTCACAGCACAGGTATGCAGTGGTGGGTTCACAGCACAGGTATGCAGTGGTGGGTTCACAGCACAGGTATGCAGTGGTGGGTTCAATGAACAGGTATACAGTGGCGGGTCCACTGAACAGAACAGGTATGCAGTGGCAGGTTCACTGAACAGGTATGCAGTGGTGGGTTCACAGCACAGGTATGCAGTGGTGGGTTCACTGAACAGGTATGCAGTGGTGGGTTCACAGCACAGGCATGCAGTGGTGGGTTCACAGCACAGGTATGCAGAGGTGGGTTCACAGCACAGGTATGCAGCCAGACAGGAACAAGTTAAGCCTAACTAATCTTTCCCTGAAAGACAGTTTGCAGCAGCTCGCCCTACTCTCACTAACGCAGGCAGCACACGAGTGACCGTAATGGCCGCCGCTGCCTGCCTTATATAAGGGGGGGTGGGGCTCCAGGGGCTAGTGTAGCCTAATTGGCTACACTGGGCCTGCTGACTGTGATGTAGAGGGTCAAAGTTGACCCTCCATGTGCATTATGGGGCGAACCGAACTTCCGCAAAGGTTCGCCTGCGGGACGCGAACGCGAACCACTGAAGTTCGCATGGAATCGTTCGCAGGCGAACCGTTCGGCCCAACTCTATTGGTGACGTGATACCGATCCGCTCATTTACCAGTCTTTTGGTTTTCAGTAGAGATAGCTCGAACCTCAGATTTATGGTTCGCGAACCTCGAATCCGAACTTCCACAAAAGTTCGAATTTGTGCAAGCCGCAATAGACTTCAATGGGCAGGCAAACTTGAAAAATTACAAACACTGTTTCTGGCCACAAAAGTTATGGAAAAGATGTTTCAAGGGGTCTAACACGTGGAGGGGGTCAGTGGCTACAAGAGGAAATGTTTTTTTTCAAAAAGACCTTATACTTTTTAGATCTCGTAATGCTTGTGGGGAATGTTCCAACCGCCACCTACCTTAACAGTTAATAGCAAAGCCCCCTTAAATGCCAGAAACACCAAATTTGTATGGGAATGTTAAGAAGAACAGTAGGATCAATAGGAAAAACATTTTTTCAAAAAGACCTTATGCTTTTTGAGAAAATTGATTTTAAAGTTTCAAAGAAAAATAGTATACATTTAAATGTGTAAATGACAGTTCTTAGGGAAACAATTTCCGCTGACTTTATTTATTTATTTATTGTATTTATAAAGCACCAACATATTACGCAGCGCTGGACATTAGTTTAGGTTACAGACAATATTTAGGGGTGACATACAGCAAAATGACAATACAGGAATACAAGACAGACCAGATCATGCAGCCCAGTATGAGTACAAGGTAATGCTTAGTCACTGGAGGGGAGCATGGAGATTAGGCAAGTTAGGTTCACTCAGATGCATAGCATGGGTTCACAGTAATGGAGGTGCATGATCAGGTAGGACACAAAAGGAGGAGGACCCTGCCCAAAGGCTTACAATCTAGAGGGAGAGGTAAGGACACGAACGGTAGGGGACTAGAGTTCAGCTGTAGGTTTAGAGCACTTGTGAGGGGTAGTAGGCCAGAGTGAAAAGGTGAGTTTTGAGGGCATTCTTGAAGATGTTGAAGGAGGGGGCTGCCCTAATGGGTGGAGGTAGGGAGTTCCATAGTGTTGGAGCAGCTCTTGAGAAGTCCTGGAGGCGTGCATGTGACTGGGTGATGCGGGGGGTGGTTAGGCGAAGTTCATTGGAAGAGCGGAGTGAGCGGCTAGGTGTGTACCTCTGAGTAAGATCGGAAATGTAGGTTGGACAGGTTTTGTGGACGGATTTGTAGGTCAGACACAGTATCTTGAATCTGATTCTGGACTGGATAGGAAGCCAGTGGAGGGATTCTAGGAGAGGATCTGTCGTGGTGGAGCGATGGGAGCAGTGGATAATTCTGGCTGCCACATTCATGATGGACTGCAGTGGGGCTGTTCGGGTCATAGGGAGACCAGACAGCAGGGCATTGCAGTAGTCAAGGCGGGAAATTATGAGGGCATGGATGAGGAGTTTGGTGGTGGCAGAGGTCAGGAAAGGGCGAATCTTACAGATGTTACGAAGGTGGAAGTTGCAGGACTTTGTGAGATTTTGGATGTGGGAAGTGAAGTAGAGTGCGGAGTCCAGGGTGACACTCAGACAGCGGACTTGAGAGGTAGGGCGAATGGTAGTGTGGTTAACAGTGACATGCACATCTGGGAGGTTCGTGGATGGCCGGGGTGGGAAGATCATAAATTCTGTTTTGTCTAGATTTAGTTTCAGGAACCTAGCGGACATCCAGGAGGAGATGGCTGATAGGCAGGAGGAGACCTTGTCCATGGTAGTGGTGGATATGTCAGGGGTGTGGAGGTAGATCTGGGTGTCATCTGCATAAAGATGATAGTTAAAACCCATGGAGGAGATAACCTTGCCAATGGAGGATGTGTATAGGGTGAACAGTAGGGGGCCAAGGACCGAACCTTGGGGGACTCCCACCGAGAGGTGGTTGGGGGTGGACGAGGACTCATTGAAGGCGGTCATGAAGGAGCGGTTGGAGAGGTAGGATGAAAGCCAGGACAGGGCGAGATCGTGAATGCCCAAGGACTGGAGGGACTGGAGGAGTAGGGGGATGATCTACTGTGTCAAAAGCTGCTGACAGGTCAAGGAGGAGGAGAATGGAGTATTTACCTTCAGCTTTAGCTAAGGCAAGGTCATTGACCACTTTGGTGAGAGCAGTTTCGGTTGAGTGGGCAGGCCAAAATCCAGATTGGAATGGGTCTAGCAGTAAGTTGGCATTGAGGTACTGGGTCAGGCGTTTGTGAACCAGACGCTCAAGGAGTTTTGAGGCAAAGGGGAGGAGGGAGATAGGACGGTAGTTGGAGGGAAGCGAGGGGTCGAGTGAGGGTTTCTTGAGCAGGGGTAGTACAGTGGCCTGCTTGAAGTCTGAGGGGAAGGTGCCTGTGGATAGGGAGAGGTTGAATAGGGTAGTGAGGACTGGGGCCAATTCCGTGAAGTGAGGCTGGAGTAAATCAGAAGGGATGGGGTCAAGGGGGGAAGTAGTGGTATGGGAAGTCTGCAGTAGGTGTGAAGGATGTGAGGGGAGCATAGGGTGGAGGAGGAGCTGGTTGGGAGGTGAAGATTGGAGATTGAATATTTCCTGGCGGATGGAGACAATTTTGTTGGTGAAGTGGGTGGCTAAATCTGTGGCAGAGAGGGAGGAAACGGAGGGTGGGGGGGGGTGGGTTTAAGCAGGGAGTTGAAGGTGGCAAAAAGACGCTGGGGGTTGGAAGCTTGTGCTCCGATGAGATTGATAAAGTATTCCTGCTTCGCATGAGCAAGGGCAGTGTGGAACTGCAGCAGGTTGATCTTGTACTGTAGGAAATCCTGGTTAAGTCTAGTTTTTCTCCATTTCCGTTCAGTGGTGCGTGTTTTCCTCTGGAGGATGAGAGTATGGGTAGTGTGCCAGGGCTGGGGGTTAGGGGGTCGGTTGCGGCGAAATATTGGTGGAGCAGCTTTCTCTAGGGCTGATGAGAGAGTTTGGCGATACTGAGCTGCAGCAAGATTAGGACAGGTTAGGGTGGGGAGAGTGGAGGAGAGGGCATGGAGGGGGTCAGCAAGGACACTAGGGTTGAGCTTTCGTAGGTCTCGCTGCCATCGACCAGGTGGGTGGGTGGCTAATTTGGAGGTGCCTTCCGTGAGGAGGTTGAAGGTGAGAAGGTGATGGTCTGAGGGTGGAAAGGGTGCGAAGTCAAGGTCTGCAATGGTGGTGGATTTAGTGAATATAAGGTCGAGAGTGTGACCTGCAGTGTGAGTGGGGGTGTTAGCGTGTTGTACTAGTCCAAGTGAGTTGGCAATAGTGAGTAGCCGGGTCACAGCGGAGCTCTGGGCTTCATCAATGGGAATATTGAAATCCCCAAGGATGATGGTGGGGAGGTCAGAGGAGAGGATGTGAGGGAGCCAGGAGGCAAGGTCATTGAGAAATTGTGGGGTGGAGCCCGGAGGGCGGCATAAGACCGCAACAATGGCAGGGAGGGGGTGGTAGAGGCGGATGGTGTGGGCCTCAAATGATGTGAATTGTAGAGAGGTAGGTGGGGTGAGGACACGGAAGGTGCAGGATGGGGAGAGGAGCAGACCCACCCCTCCCCCGGTCCTGTTGTCTGGTCTGGGGGTATGACTGAGGTGAAGCCCCCCGTAGGAGAGGGCAGCCTCTGCGGCATAGTCAGAGGGGGTGAGCCATGTCTCAGTGAGTGCGAGGATAGTGAGGGATTTGGAGAGGAAGAGGTCGTGGACTGCTGTAAGTTTGTTGCGGACGGATCTGGCATTCCAGAGACCGCAGGGTAGGGGGAGTATGTGTTTGTGAGTGGGATGGATGGAAATAAGGACTTTAGCAGTTAATAGCAAAGGCCCCTTACATCCTATCAACACCAAATTTGCAGGATATGTTAAAAAGATAGTGGGAAACAATATTTAAAAATAAATCAATTTTTTTATGTTCAGATAGTGGGAAATTTCCCCCAAAAAATGGTGTGGGGTCCCCCCTCCCGAGCCTCTGTAACCCCTTGTCTCCCATGCAGGCTGGGATAGCCAGAATGTGGAGCCCCGGCCATGGTATGGGGGACTCCAGGGGAGAGGGACAGCCAAGCCTTCCCCTCTCCGCCCGAGCCCTTGTCCGATCCATGGACAAGGTGCTCTTCCTCACCTCCGGTGCCCCAGGAGGAGGTGGGGGCGACGACCCTGGGGGGTTAATGGTGGCATCTGGGTGTCCCCTTTAAGAAGGGGACCCCAGATGCCCACCTCCCACCCAGGAGAAATTAGTATAGGGGTACAAAGTACCCCTTACCCATTTCCACAAAGGGTTGAATGAAATAAAAACACAACAAACGAAAAAAGTCCTTTAATGTTCTTAAGTAACCAGAAATACTTACCTGTACTTTTAAAAAAAAAGTTCCCACGCCAATATCCTCAGAAATGTCCCACGCCAAGATCCTCTAATCTTGCGATCTTCAATTAAGTTGATTGAAGATCTCCGACGAGCTATACTAATTAGTATAGGATGCAAAGCGCTGGCTCCCACCTTCTCACCTTTCACCCTCACCTAGCCTGGCACCTGGTGCACCAGGTGCCAGGCTAGGTGAGGGTGATAGGTGAAGGAAGGTGGGGAGAGACAGCAAGAGCCGGCAGCTATGCGTCCTCGTGAGACGCATTCTCAGCTATACTCACCGGTTCATCATGATTCAATTCTTTTTAATGAATTGAATCAAATGAGAACCGATTCATGCGATTACATTCATAAAAAAAATAAAATTTGGTGTTTTTCTTGCATTTGAGGGGGCTTTGCTATTAACCGTTAAAGTTGGCGGCGGTTGGAACATTTCCCATACTCAATACGAGATCTTTAAAATTGATTTTCTCAAAAAGTATAAGGTCTTTTTGAAAAAAAGTTTTCTTCTTGTAGTCACTGCCCCCCTCCACGTATCCATGCAAATTTGGTGTTTCTACTATGTAAGGGGACTTTGCTATTAACCGCTAAAGTCGGCGGGCATTTAATTTTCTCACGGTCAGAAGGAGAATTTTAAAATCAATTTTCTCAAAAACTATAAGGTCTTTTTGGAAAAAAAAATGTTTTTCCTCTTATACCCACTAGTGGTGCTCACCGCCAGGTCGTGATCACGCTTACGCGTGGATTCACGACCATTTTGACGCATTCCGCCTCGGACACGAAAATCCGTGAATAGATTTTCAACCACGAAAATCTACTTCGGCTTCGCGTGAATGCGGACAGAAATCCGCATTCACGCTCGTGAAACCCGGGGCTGAAGTCGTGGTTTGCGGAAATGCGTCAAACTATGCGGAAGTGACACATTGCAGGCCAATCAGAGTGCCCCAGCCAGGCCCTAGCAACCAATCACAGGAGGGGAGCTATGCCCTCCCCTCCTGAATATAAAGCGGCGGCCATGATGGAAAAGCTCTGTCCTTGCTACTAGACTGTGGTGCTGAGAGGATTATCTCCAGGCCATTGTTTGAGCAAGTGCATTTATTGTGTTAAAAACAAAGCGTTTTTTTTGCTAACACTGCTCTTATACTGTACACAGTTAGCTAGTCAGTGAGTGATTGCTGTAGTTAGTTGTAGTCAGTGTAGTGTAGTGGGAGTGTGGGAGTCTAGTGATTATTTAACTGTGTGTAGTGCTGTGCAGGCAGGTTCAGTGCTGCAGTGTAGTGGGAGTCAGGATTATCTGTGTGTAGAGTGCAGGCAGGCAGGTTAGTGCAGCTGCAGTGTTCACGTGTATATTCCAGTGACAGTTATACACTTGTACTATTTGCAGGCAGCCAGTCACACCGCCGGCGCCGCCACTCTCTGCCAGCGCTGTTCATTCATTCTGTCAGTGACCTTGTGCCGTGCCCAGTGCCCACTGCTCGCTCGCTCGCTGGCATATGAGCATCTCATTACACAGTGTGACATCCTTGTGTGCCCACTGCATCCTTCAGTGACCTAGTTGTATATCCAGTGCCCACTGCTGTGCCCACTGCATCCTTCAGTGACCTTGTACTGTGGCCACTGCATCCTTCAGTGACCTAGTTGTATATCCAGTGCCCACTGCTGTGCCCACTGCATCCTTCAGTGACCTTGTACTGTGGCCACTGCATCCTTCAGTGACCTAGTTGTATATCCAGTGCCCACTGCATCCTTCAGTGACCTTGTACTGTGGCCACTGCATCCTTCAGTGACCTAGTTGTATATCCAGTGCCCACTGCTGTGCCCACTGCATCCTTCAGTGACCTTGTACTGTGGCCACTGCATCCTTCAGTGACCTTGTACTGTGCCCACTTCATCCTTCAGTGACCTTGTACTGTGCCCACTGCATCCTTCAGTGACCTAGTTGTATATCCAGTGCCCACTGCTGTGCCCACTGCATCCTTCAGTGACCTTGTACTGTGCCCACTGCATCCTTCAGTGACCTAGTTGTATATCCAGTGCCCACTGCTGTGCCCACTGCATCCTTCAGTGACCTTGTACTGTGCCCACTGCATCCTTCAGTGACCTTGTACTGTGCCCACTGCATCCTTCAGTGACCTTGTACTGTGCCCACTGCATCCTTCAGTGAGCTAGTTGTATATCCAGTGCCCACTGCTGTGCCCACTGCATCCTTCAGTGACCTTGTACTGTGGCCACTGCATCCTTTAGTGACCTAGTTGTATATCCAGTGCCCACTGCTGTGCCCACTGCATCCTTCAGTGACCTTGTACTGTGCCCACTGCATCCTTCAGTGACCTTGTACTGTGCCCACTGCATCCTTCAGTGACCTTGTACTGTGCCCACTGCATCCTTCAGTGACCTAGTTGTATATCCAGTGCCCACTGCTGTGCCCACTGCATCCTTCAGTGACCTTGTACTGTGGCCACTGCATCCTTCAGTGACCTAGTTGTATATCCAGTGCCCACTGCTGTGCCCACTGCATCCTTCAGTGACCTTGTACTGTGGCCACTGCATCCTTCAGTGACCTTGTGCTGTGCCCACTGCATCCTTCAGTGACCTTGTACTGTGCCCACTGCATCCAGTGATTCATTACTAGCAACATGTCTGGCAGGGTTTCGCGGGGTGAGAGGAAAGGGAGTTCAATTGCCTCAGCCACTTCTGGGACTGCTCCACGTCCAGGGAGAGGACGCCCAGCTGTACGTGGTCGTGATGCAGCAGAAAAGGGGGCAGCAAAGCCTGGGCCGAGTCAGCGGACGCCATTGTCCAAATATTTTAAAGTTTCTGGTCCCCGTGTGGTGGTTGAGCAAATGGAACCGGACGTACTCATGGACATCATGACTTCCTCCCAGACCTCTACTGTGAGCACCACTCCAAGCAGTAGCAGCAGCAGCCAACATCCCACGCTTGTTGTGACATCCACCCCAGCACCCACTGGTCAGCAGCCCTCCCAGGATGACAGCGTTCTGTCCCTCAGTCCGGCATCTGGGAACCTGCTGATGCAAGAAGCACAGGACTTACTGGGGACTGATGTGGCAGAGATTGAGATCGGGCCACAATCACAAGCGTTGTTGAGTTCTGGTGATGAAGAAGAGGGGTCTGTGTCTGGGGATGTAGGGACAGAAGAGGAAGCGGGGGAGTCAGAGGAAGAGCTGGATTATGATGATGCTGCTGATGATGACGTTGTGGACCCTAACTATGTGCAGCCTGCTGAGTCCGTGGAAGAATGGTCAGAGCAGGATGACGAGTCACCTCGGCCTAGGCAAGGATATCGCCATATGTCAGGCAGGGGCAGGGGCATCGGCAGCAGTGGGCGTGGAGGAAGTAGACAGGACACTGCTTCAGCCGGCACCACCACCATGCAACCCCCGGCAACTACTACCACACATTGCTCCGCTGCACCCTCTGCTAGTGGGGGCCGCAGTAAATTAAAGTCACCAGTGTGGGATTGCTTTGAGGAATGTACTGATGACAAAAGGTATGCGGTGTGCAGGTTATGCAGCAAAAGATTGAGCCGTGGGAAAAGTCTGAGCAAGATGGGTACCTCATCCCTCCAGGGCCACCTGAGAAGCCGCCACTGCCGCGAGTATGCGGACTTTAAGAGGAAGCAGGCACTGCTGGCAGGGGTTCCTGAGAGCAGAAGGCCCACCAGCGCAGCAGCATCCTCCCTCCCTCAGGGTCATGAATCCCCCACAGCAGCAGCAGTAGTAGAACGCAAGCGCTCTTCCACCTCGGCTGCTCAGGACACAGACATTGAGGCTGGCAGCCAGTGTTCGTCTCTCTCCTCTGTCTCCCCTGCATCCCAGCGTCGTCAGACCCTGCTGAGCGACACCTTTCAGGGTCTGACCAAGCCTCTGCCTCCAAGCCACAGGCGGATCCGCAAACTAAATGGCTTGCTGGCCCGGGCCATGGCATCACAGCTGCTTCCCTACTCCCTGGTGCAGGAGGGGAGCGCCATGCGGACGCTGCTCCAATTTGGCATCCCCGAGTGGCAAGTCCCCAGTCGCCACTATTTCAGCAGGAGCGCGATCCCAGCACTCCACAAGTTTGCGGTGGAAAACGTGGCCCGTTCCCTGGACTACTCTGTGGGCAAGCGGGTCCACGTTACCATGGACTCGTGGAGTAGCAGATTTGGGTCAGGTCGCTACCTGTCCTTTACGGCCCACTGGGTGACACTGATGGAAGGGAGGGAGGACAAGAGCGCATCAGTCCAGCTAGTGGTGCCACCACGCGGGATCAGGGGGGATGCAGAAGGGTCCTGTCACGACACTCCCTCAGCACCCGGAAAGCAAGCCCGCCTCGGCAGCAGCAGCGCCAAGCCTCGGCACTGCCAAGCCCTTTTAAAATTGGTGACCCTGGGGAAGGAGAGGCTTACGGCCACCAACGTCCTGGCCGCCCTCAGGAAGCAGGAGCGGAGGTGGCTGACCCCCAGAGGCCTGGAAGTGGGGTATGTGGCAGCCGATAACGGGGCCAACCTGGTGGCAGCAGTGCAGCAGGGAAACCTCCAGCACATCCCCTGCTTGGCCCACGTGCTCAATCTTGTGGTGCAGCGCTTCTTGCGCACCTACCAGGGGATGAGCGAGCTGCTGCAGGATGCCCGGGCGGTGGTACGCTTTTTCCGCCTGTCAGCCACTGCCTCTGCACTCTTGTCCACCTTACAGCAGCAGTATGGAAGGCCACAACACCGGATGATCATCGACATGCCAGTTCGCTGGAATTCGACTCTGGCCATGTTGGAGCGGCTGTGTCAGCACAGGCTGGCTCTTAGGGCCTACATGCTAGACCCAAGTGTCCCCAGCAACCAGCAAGTCCCCATGATTACTGCCACTCAGTGGACACTGATGCAGCAAGTATGCCTGGTGCTGAGTCCCTTCCTGGAGGCAACCAAGATGGTCATTGAGGAGCGGGCCTCTGTGTGCCAGTGGGTGCCCTTGGTTTGTCTACTGGAGCAGGCAATGGACAATTTAATTGAGCGTGGGGATGAAGCCCTGAGGCAGTTGGAAGAACAGGAGCAGATGGCAGCACAGTCCAGCTCAGAGGAGGGCTCACAGCAGGTAGTGGAAGAGTTGGAGGTCCCTAACCTGAATGAGGAGGAGGAGGAGGAGCAGAGTGCAGCAGGCGTTGTACGTGGATGGCGGTTTGAGGAGGACAACGACATGGCACAGGAAGAGGACAGGCATGCGTTATGGGACAATGGCGAGGACGAGGAAGATCTTGCTGGCAGGGCCCACTTGTTTCCCATGGCTGTGCACATGTTGCGCTGCCTTCGCAGGGACCCCCGGGTGATCCAGATGCGTTCAAGGGAGGACATCTGGATTACCTTGATGCTTGATCCCCGTCTGAAGGGGAAGCTGGGAGACTTAATGACGCCATCCACCACCGAGCAACGCACAAGGGAGTTGAAGGAGGCCCTTGTGCGCAGACTACTGGAAGCATTCCCCCAGCATTCCACCCCCACTGTAACTGCTCTGCCAAGCCAGCAAGAGGTGCCTGCCATTGCCACTAGCAGCACAACAACAACCACCAGCAGCAGCAGCAGCAACTGGCGCCCCGGAGACCTGAAGAGCCTAAGCAAGAGCCTGTATGCAGTGCAGCAGCCCAGAACAGAGGTGCCCGCCACAGCATCCACCACCAACCAGCACAAGCAACGACTGACCACCATGGTGTCTGACTATATGGGGTCATCCAGCGGGCTCAATGACACCGACAGCCCCGTGGACCCCTTGGAGTACTGGGTCAAGAGACTGGACATCTGGAGCGAGCTTTCCCAGTACGCCCTGGAACTCCTATCCTGCCCTCCTTCCAGTGTCCTCTCAGAGAGATGCTTTAGTGCGGCCGGTGGCGTGGTCACAGAGAAGCGCTCTCGGCTCTCCCACGCCTCTGTGGACAAACTCACCTTCCTGAAAATCAACCAGGCTTGGGTGGAAGGTGAGTTCCTGGCCCCTATTGTCGGACACAGGGGGACATGAAGTGGCTGCTGCATGTGCTGTTGTTAACTATGCCTGCCTTTATAAAGACATTTACTCCCTGCCTAGTGCCTACCTTGGTTAATTTTTTGGTGTTATGGTACTACTACCAGTAAGTTGCCATGGTCCTCCTTCTGAGCTGCTGAACTGACCGCCCGCTTTGTCCTCCTGACTCAGTCGCTACTACACTCTGCGTTCACACTGCCCGGGTCGCCGGGTGCATTTAATTTTTTGGCCAGCACTATGACGCTGTGCTACTACTACTGTGCTGCTGCTGCTGAACTGACCGCCTGCTTTGTCCTCCTGACTCAGTCGCTACTACACTCTGCGTTCACACTGCCCGGGTCGCCGGGTGCATTTAATTTTTTGGCCAGCACTATGACGCTGTGCTACTACTACTGTGCTGCTGCTGCTGAACTGACCGCCCGCTTTGTCCTCCTGACTCAGTCGCTACTACACTCTGCGTTCACACTGCCCGGGTCGCCGGGTGCATTTAATTTTTTGGCCAGCACTATGACGCTGTGCTACTACTACTGTGCTGCTGCTGCTGAACTGACCGCCCGCTTTGTCCTCCTGACTCAGTCGCTACTACACTCTGCGTTCACACTGCCCGGGTCGCCGGGTGCATTTAATTTTTTGGCCAGCACTATGACGCTGTGCTACTACTACTGTGCTGCTGCTGCTGAACTGACCACCCGCTTTGTCCTGCAGTTGACTGCTTAACGCGTATATCCCTTTTTAAAACCACTTATTACCAATTAATAGCCCCATTTAAAGTGTTGATTTCACTTTAAAATCCATTTTCTCTAGAAAAAATTTTTGGGGGGGAATTTTTTATGTTGAAGTTATGTTGCCCCTTATCACCTCGATAATCCATGCTATTTGGGGGACTGTAGCATGTATGGGGGCTTTGTTATTAACGTTAAAAGAAAATCCACCTCCGGGCGTGAATCCGCGCGTGATTACGCCATTCACGGGAAAAAATCCGCGTGGTTGCGTGGACGCGGACGAAAATCCGCATGCGGCGGGTCGAATGCGGATTTTTTTTTGCAACCACGCGGATTTCCGAATTCGTGGATGAGGCACATCCGAGCATCCCTGATACCCACTGTCCCTATTTACATACCCTGCAAATTTGGTGTTTATAGCATGTAACCATTAAAGTCGGCGCCATTAAAGTCTATGGGAAAAATGCGAACACAAACTTTTTTGAAAAAAAATCGTGTGTTGTGGCGAATGCAAACCGCTGAGATTCGTGCAAACAAGTTCGCCCGCGAACCGTTCGGGCCATCTCTAGTTTTCCGAAGTATTCATCTCCCTATATAGGTAGCAACTCTGCACTAACAGCGTAGAGTCTTAGGCCCCTGGCACTCAAGCAGGCTCTTCTGTGGACACCTATGTGTGTTGTGTGTCCATTCACCTCTTGAGAGTGCAGTGGAAACATATAGGTGTTCACAGAAGAGCCTACTTGAGTTCCAGGCACCTGAGACTTTATGCTGCTAGAGCAGGGTTGCTAGTTTAACATTTTGGGATGCCCAATAGTTAGGTGAGCTATGTAAAGGCTCTGCATATTTTTCCTTATCATTCCTTTTTCTCCCTACTTTTCTGTTTATTTCTATAAATTAAAAAAATGCTTATTTCTCCATAGTGTCCCTTTTAGCTTTAGGATTACTGTCTCATTTAAAAAAAATTATATTCAGTTGTTTATAATTTCATATAGATAAAACATTGCATGAATTTCTCATAGTGTCTGGATATGCATCAAATTCCAGTATTCTAAAATGAGCAGTGTGCTAAATATCCTTGAATGTGTTCTCAATGCTTGGGCACAGCTGCTCATTTTCATGGTCAATTGTCATCAGTCAGTAGAGCTCATTAGAGGAATGTTAGATGCTAAATTAAATTAACAGAAATGTTATTGCACATCCTGCTGATTGGATCATTTATGTTTTGCAGAGACTGCATCTTGCTTTGCTGCCTAAACAGTGGCACCAGCTTTGTGGCTGGTTTTGCTATATTCTCTGTCCTTGGATTCATGGCTTATGAACAAGGTGTTCCAATTGCTGAGGTTGCAGAATCAGGTATGTTTCATCATTGTGTCTTTTGACAAACTATTGTTATGCATTCCAATGTAAAAATGCAGTAACAGTGGAGATCTGTTCCATGCTAGCCACCTACGTTGAGGAAGATAGTTTTGAATTAGGATGATACCATTTATTGGCTAACTACAATTAACATATTAAAATAGTAAGTTTTGGCCCAATAATCCTTTTTTTGTAGACTACAATCTGGTGTATTGCATACCTCCCAACATTTTGACATAAGAAAGAGGGACACTTAGGCCACACCCCTGCCACACCCCTAATCATGCCCCCAACACACCCCTAGTCACCCATACTATAAACATTTTATAGGAAAAAAAATGTTGTTTTAGAATTCAAAACACATTGGTCCTTTCTTTTCTGGTTCATTTTCCTTCATATTAACATTTAACAATAAGAAATATATGAATTTAAAGGATATAAATAACATTTAGAGTATATTAAAGACAGAAAAATACATATGTTTACACAGATCGGTACATCACTCCTGAAAGAGGGACACAGAAACATGGCTACCAAAGAGGGACAGTCCCTCCATAAGAAGGACAGTTGGGAGCTATGGTACTGAATAAAAAAAAGTGTTATTATTTGAACTACTGCGTGAAGCTGCCCCTCTACAATCAGAACAAACACAAATTACACCATCCCCAGATAGCCCATGGTGACCCAGAACCACTAGAAAAGTTCAAGGGGCTAAAAGAGAATGGAAAGCCCTCTTTCTAAAAAGCAATGCATTGCTGAAAATAATTGTGTCTTCTTAAAACAGCAATAAAGTGAGCAACTGTGGTTTACTATGATGCATCACTAACAGATATGCAAGTCATCTCTTTATGCCCCTGAAATCTAGGCACACATACAGAACCGCTGGTGTATAGTGAGCCTATAGTTTATAAACGTTACAGAGCCACATTAATACAACATGCATACAGCCTGTTTGCAGACTTGCTGGTCTTCATCATTGCATGCCACAATCAAAAATGTAATTACATTTAGTTAGTGGTATGTTTGTGCCCATTGGACACCAAAAGGAGGCTCATATATTTTTTGCTAAAATAAATGCATTTTATTTAAGATATATTTTCCAACTGGAAAGCAAATAGGTGCAGGCAGGAATGCTTGCTAGTCATGTAAAGTTATCTGCATCAAAAAGACACATTGGCCTCAATTCTGGTAGGGTTATCAAACAAACAAATTACCTCATGTGAGGTAATTTACCTCATGAGGTAATGATATTTAGCAATTCTGATAGGTTTTAGTCATGTTTTACACCTCATTAGGTAAATTATGAGGTTATTCATGAGGTAATTTACCGAAACTGGCTATTCTCACGGAAATTAGGGGGCATGTTAGCACATAATTTACAGATCAGTATAAGACCTGCTCGTACCTGGAGGTAAAGTCAGTTGTATGCATTTTGCAGTTTTTAGTGGAGTTCCTATTGCTGTTTTAGTGTCGTTCCTGTTCAGGCTGTGTAATAGAAAAGAATAGTGGAAATAAAACTCCAAATATTATATTATTTTTTTAAATAAGGATGCCTATAAATATACTTTTCATAGGTTGCTACATAATCAAATACACCTTCCTCCCTCAAAAAAAAAACATGGGGACGGAGCCTGGACGCGCCGCTGAGAGGACGCATGTAGGATTTGCTCCGTTCATCCAGGCCCTACCGAGCACCCTTGCCTCACGGAAACCTCCTCTTCCTCACTAAATTGGAGCTGAGAAGCTCCCACGCACCTTTGAGATGGGCCCTAAGAAGGCTGGAGCCAATACTGACCCTGGAATTCAGAAATGTTCGCTCGTAAGAGCAAGCCGGGGAACTCCCAAGATGGCGGCCGCCCATCTGGCGATGCAGCTCAGCCTCAAAACAAGGCCTCTCCCACTGCAGGCACAGCGACCGAAGCAGACCTGAAGCAGCTCTACCAAGACATCGAGAAACTGGTAAAGACATCTAACATTACCATGGTTAAGGAAATCAGAGGGGAGATTTCGGCGCTAGGTAAGAGGCTGCACGAGTTAGAGGAGGAGGTGGATGAGGTTAAGGCCTTTTGCACGCAGACAGAACAAGATCGAGCTGAGATCCGCACTGATGTACAGGCCCTTAAAGACGGTCAGGAGGATCAGGAGAACAGAGATAGAGGGGTCCCAGAGTTGATCTCAGAACTAACTCCCTATCTCCAATCCCTCTTTGCCTCCTTGCTGCCCGATCTTCCTCCCGCCGAACTACGGATGGATCGAGCACACAGAGCGCTTAGAGCTAGACCACGGGATGATGAGCCTCCGTGTGATATAATATTGCGGTTCCACTATTACAGCACTCGTGAAGCAATATTATATCACTCACATAACTCGTCTGACCTCACTTTTGGAGATGATCACACCACCTTTTTCCCTGATCTATCCCAGATCACTTTAAAAAGAAGGAAGGAAATGAAGCCCCTAACCTCTCTACTAGTACGCAACAAGATTAAATACAGATGGGGATTTCTGTTCAAACTCATCGTACTACATAACGGCCGGCAGCTTGTGGTTTACGGTCCGCACATGATCCAGGACACGCTTGACAAGCTGGGCATTGAGTCTCCTGAGAGTCAGGCATCATCCGCAACCACTCCCCAAGGCCGGGTGGCTTCTCCTCGGGTCACATGGACAAAGGTGAGATCCAGGAAATCCATGCGAAATGTGAATCAACAGGACCGTCCTGTCAACACCGAATACTGAACTATGACTTTCCTATCAGCCCAACTTACATTTTCTCACTTTGGTTTGCTTGCGAAAAGAAATGTCATTCTGTCTACCCTGTTTGCTACTATAATAGGGCCTATGTCGGACCCAAGGCCTGCGCCACTCGGATTTGGCATCTGAGGCATACCGACCCCCACGGAAGCTGCATATACCACTCACGCAGCTAACTTGAAGTTTATTAGGGTGGTCAAAGATTTGACTCCCTACCTTGCCAAGTCCTCTATGGCAGAGTTATTTTTATGTTATTCATTTATGTTTCTTTATGTTATGTTTACTTGGTTACAGGTTATAATCTCTGTACAAGCGTACAAGCATCAAAATGTATTATATAACTGGTATTCAGTCCTCAATGTTATTATCCCTATGGTGATCTCATTAGTGTATAATTTTGTGATGTCATTATTATACGAAGGCATGGCCACCCCACATTTAATATGAGTCAGTCCTTGACGACAGGTGCCCCACCAAATCCTTTTATCAACGCAGTTACTATTGATCTTAAAATTGTTACTCACAATGTTAAAGGTCTGAATGCACCTCAAAAAAGAAGAATGGTGAGCAATTTTTATAAAAGTCAGAATGCAGACATACTCTGCCTCCAGGAGACTCATTTTAAAAAGGCTCTGAACCAAAATACTGGCACAAAGCCTATCCCCATACTCTTTATGCTTCTGCTCCATCTAAAACATGTGGGGTGGCTGTGCTCTTTAAGAAAAACAACACACTGGAGGTGTCTAAAGTAGTTAGAGACCCTGAGGGTAGATTCCTCATTGTTATAGCCTCTATATCTAGGTGTACATATACTATTGTCAGCATATATGCTCCCTCTGAAGGGTTGGAACATTTCTTAAATACTCTTGCTTCCAAAATTGCATTGCACAGAGAGGGCAAACTCCTCTTAGCCGGAGACTTCAATACAACCTTGGACGCACCTCCTGCTAATTCGACTTTGCGTAGACCTCCTAGTAAAGCCCTTATATCTTTTTTACAAGAGGTTAATGTCTGGGATGCTTGGCGGGCGTCACACCCGGGAGAGAGAGGGCACTCCTTCTATTCGCACCCGCATGGCACGTACTCCAGAATAGATTTTATTTATGGATGCGACCCTTTTAGAGAGGTCTGGCACAATAGATATGTCAGAAATCTCCTGGTCTGACCATGCCTCAGTTAGTGCCCTTATATCCACACGGGGCCCCCCTACACATTTTCAGTGGAGATTAAACAAATCTTTATTAAAAGAACATGAAGTACAGGCAGAGGTCTCTGAATCTCTTAAGCAATATCTCTCTCACAACTCTCCGAACGACACTTCTAGGAATATGCACTGGGCAGCTTTGAAGGCTACAGTCAGAGGTACACTAATTAAAATCTCCTCCCAGAGAAAGAAAGCTAATGAGCTTAGAACCAAAAAAATCCAAGCACAAATTAAAACCTTAGAAAAACTACATGCTGATTCTGGGGGGCAGGATGTCCTGGACCAGCTTCTGGCATTAAGACAAGAGCTTCATGCTATCCTCTTTAAGAGGGCTGAACGCTCTTTAAGACTTACAAATCAAAAGTTTTATGACAAGGCCAATAAGCCTGACACCTTACTAGCAAGCAAATTATCCCAGAGGCTATCCCAGAACAGAATACACCCCATCAGAGACCAGCAAGGGAAGACATCCTACGATCCTTCCCATATCATAGACCTCTTCGCTCAATATTATACAAACCTATATAATGGTACTACGACGGATAAATCTAGGGTGACAGCCCGTTCCATCCTCTAATATTTAGATAAAATTCAAATACCCTCCTTCTCCCAAGAGGATATATCTAAGTTAAATGCTCTCATTTCTCCCAAAGAGGTTGAGCTCACCATCTCATCACTAAAGAATGGTAAAGCTTCTGGACCAGACGGCTATACAGCTCTTTTCTATAAAACATTCAAATCACAACTAGTACCAGTGCTAACCTCTCTTTTTAATACATTATTATTAGGGGAGGAGGATTTATTACCAGAGTTTCTTCAGGCCTCGGTTGTAGTTATCCCCAAACCAGGAAGAGATTGTGCCGAAATCTCAAATTATCATACAATTTCTCTAATAAATTCGGATATTAAAATATTTTCAAAAATATTGGCCGACAGATTAAACAGTTTACTGCCAAAGGTCATCCATCCTGATCAAACGGGATTTGTTATGGGGCGACAGACTACTGACAACATTAGAAGAATGGTGAGCACAATTGAGGTCATGAATCATGCTACAGGGCCTTCTCTGCTCCTATCATTGGATGCAGAGAAGGCCTTCGACAGAGTTGATTGGAGATATCTACGCTTAGTATTGCAGACATTTGGGATTGCTGGGGAATTCTTAATGGAGTACGAAGCCTGTATACACATCCGATGGCATCGGTTTGTAACATGGGGTTGCGATCCAAGCCTTTCCCGATCATGAATGGCACTAGACAGGGGTGCCCTCTCTCTCCCCTCCTCTTCGCCCTGTGCATTGAGCCTTTGGCTCTATTGGCTAGAGGGGATGCCGATATTAGGAGGGGGTGAGGATTGGAGGGGAGGAATTTAAAATTGCATTGTTTGCAGATGATACAGTGTTCACCCTTTCCAGTCCTCACACCTCTTTGCCAGCTTTATTCAAGCTTTTAGATGAGTTTTGTTCTGTATCTGGCTTTAAAATCAATCGCTCTAAGTTGGAAGCAATGGCATTTGTGCTGACACTTTTGCAACAAGAAGCATTGGCCACCTCTTTTAAATTTAAGATTCAAAATAAAGGTCTAAAATATTTAGGGGTTACCTTGACGCCCTCTATTGCGCAACTTTATTCCGTCAACTACACTCCCATTATCTCAAAACTACACACTTTGCTAAATGAGCGGAATCAGTATAATATCTCCCTGACTGGCCACATAAATGCTCTTAAGATGACAGCTTTGCCAAAAATCCTCTACCTTTTTCGAGCTCTCCCCATTAGGATTTCTCTCTCACATATCAAAAAACTACAGTCACACTTCCTGAGATTTTTATGGGTGGGCAAAGCCCCTAGAATAAGTTACCAATATTTAGCTAGAGGAAAAAAACAGGGCGGTCTGGGAGCACCCATGTTACTTAAATACTTTCATGCCTCTAGACTAGCTCAATTAGCACAATGGTCAGCCTCCAAAGGTACAATTAGATGGGTTGACCTGGAGGCAGCCCTATTACATCCTTTCCCTCTGTCATCCCTGCTCTGGACCAAATGCCCTTTTCTGAATAAATCAGGACCTATAGCTGTAATCCTGGAATCCCTATCTATTTGGAAAGGACAACAATCCAGACTTGGGCTCCCTTACAAACGCTCCCCAGACTAATCTATTCTTTTAAATCGGGACTGGAACCCGGGACTGGAAATCCAACCATGGGTAAACTGGTTGAAGTCGGGTCCCTTTACACTCAAATATATAGCTCCTGGAGGTATTATAGCCCCTTGAGAGGAAATCCAGACTAAATTCAAGTTACAGGCACAAGATTTTTTTAGATATCTTCAAGTTAGGCATTTTGTGCAGGGTCGCGCAATGGAGGGTCTCGAGATTTCAATACCCCCTATTGCTAGAGAATTCCACTCCTATAAGCATACTCCTGGTATGATATCACTGTTCTATCACGAAATTTGGTACCAGCATCTGGAAGAGATCTCCTATGCCATGATTAAGTGGCAGGAGAGACTTCAGAAAGTGTGGTCCCTGGACGAATGGGAAACTATCTTCTTGGATCTAGCTAAATCCTCTAGGAACAGCCTAGTCAGGGAAAGAGGGTACAAAATTCTTTATGACTGGTATAGATCTCCTGCACTCCTTTTTAGAAGGGGTATTTCCCCTACAGATATCTGCTTTAGAGGTTGCACACAGCAGGCAGACCATGTGCACTGTTGGTGTTTCTGCAAGATAGTGCAGGATTTCTGGAAATTATGCTTCCAACTGGCTTCTAAAGTCCTGAATGTAGAGATTACTCCTGACCCATGGGTTTCCCTGTTCGGTCACACTGATCCTCTCCTTTCTAACCATAATAATACATTTTTAGTACACTTTTGTAATGCCACAAAGGCTATTATAGCAAAAGAATGGAAATCTTCCCTGACAAAAACTGCTCTTAAGCACAAAATTAGTGAATACTATTGGATGGAGAAGATAACAGCTTCTTTATATGACGAGGAGGATCGATTTGACAAGATATGGTCGCCTTGGGCAGATAGATTTTTGTAAGAATGTCTTATTCAGATGTCTTATATTATTAACCATTTTCTCCCCCCCCCCCTGGCAATTCTTGCGGACATTTTGGGTCATTTGGGTCATAAGCTATTTTATATGTTTTTTTGTTGACATAATGACATGAATAATGACATGAATATTGACTTGACTTTATCTTGTAGTTAATCAATGACTGATACCAAAATGAAACTTTTGCTTGCTGAAACATGTTGTATGTACAAGAAGTTTTTCAATAAAAGTTTTAGTGTTGAAAAAAAAAACAAAAAAAAACATCTGACTATCCTAACTTAAAGAAGACAATTAAAGACAACTATTATTTATTTACTGCATGCTTACCGCTGAAATACCTCATGTTCTACCTCACTTTATGCATTTACCTCATGTTTTACCTCATGTTCGGAAATGGAGAAAAATCTTTTAGAATTGCTATAAAAAGAGGTAAATACCTCATGAGGTATTTTACCTACAAAAACATATTTACCTCACATAGCTAATTAGCTACCAGAATTGAGGTCATTATGTATTGAACATGTCTAAAGACTTCACTGCTAGATGGATCTGGGAACGCTCAGCAACGCGGCCCGACGAACGAGTGTTCCCTGATCCATCTTCCTACTCGCTAGGACATGCAACATTATGCATGCAACCACACACAACAGGCGCAAACGAAAATTCAAACGATTATGGGCACTTTGCGTAGGAGTTGTTAGGGATGAAAGCTAAACACCTCCAAACTGCAGGAATGAAAAGAGGTGTCAGATTGTTAATTGTACAGAGCCACAATAATCCAACATGCATACAGACTGGTTGATCTTTATCAGTGCATGGCATGGATCAATGTGGCTCTATGTGATAAATTTGGTTGACTACTCTCTGTGTGATTTGAAGTTGCCTATTAGTACAGTAACCTGAAGGTCACTCAAACTATGTTTTTTAGAAGAAAAAATGCTCAGGTAATGCAGGTTCAGTTTAATTGTTTTTAATAGTGAATCTGTTTGTGTACATGTAATCATGTAGATTTTGCTTTGTTAATAGGGTTTAGTAGGGATAGAAACATGCTTAGCCACTCCAGCACCTTTATACTCAGTTTCTTTGGTAAGGCAGTGGTCATCTTGGAAGTGTGTTTGGGGTTGTTATCATGTTGGAGTACTGCCCTGTGGTCCCGTTTCAGAGGGGAAGAGATCAAACTCTGCTTCAACATGTCATAGTATATGTTGGCATCTCCAGAACCACTGGAATGCAATGATGTGTCAGCTTGTTATATGTACATATGTACATATGATGTATGCACATCATTGCATTCCAGTGGTTCTGGAGGTGTGGTAAGCTTCCAGGACAACAAATAATTATTTGCATATTCAGCAGTAATGCATCATGGGAAACATCATATGCTTATTCCAACCTGAATTATCACAAATACCTTCTGTTTTAAGAAGGCAAACTTTTGCTTTGCATATCATTTTAGTAAGAGGGCTTTTTGGTCCTTTGTAGCCCCTTACACACTCCTAGGAGTTTTGGTTCACCATGAGATTGCTGGGTAGTCTGTTCCTTCAATAAACTGTATCTCCAAAGTGCTGGCAGCACTCTTGCAGCCCCAAGCCAGGACACTTCTATCACCTTGCTTGCCTGTTGGCAAGACACACTTGTCTTTGTACTCCTCCTCACCTGGTTGCCACCCCCCAGAACTGACACCATCTGCACCAGATAAGTTTATCTTGGTCTCATCAGACTGTAGGACATGGTTCCAGTAATCCATATCGTTAGTCTGCTTGTTGTCTTCAGTAAACTGTTTGCAGGCTTTCTTGTGTCTTTATATCATACCTTATGACTTGCACAGTTTAGTTTTCACTTTTCAGTCTGGGTATCATAGAATCCTTTTTTTAAATTGGTCTATTCTTGCTTTGAACAATAAGTGGCAAAGATACCAATTTGTGGTATAGACATAAAACCATTAGGGTACCTCTGTGCTAAAAAAAAACACTTTGACCCGATATATATTATCATTGCAATGCAACTTTGCCACATCTTGAAAACTATTTTTCTTAGTATATATATATATATATATATATATATATATATATGTGTATATATATATATATATTTGAACATGTTCTATTCTATCTGCTAATCTATAAGAGTTATAGTTATTTCACCATGTATTGTGCATGTCTATTCATAGGCTTTCTTCTTGGAGAACAGTGAATTGACCTGTTAAAACAAGAACTGCAAGAAAAGAAAGTAGTTCACAGCATAAAGCATTTGTCTTTGAACCTATTCCTTGCTTTGAATGGTCACCAGTTTTTTTTTTTCCGTGACCTACAAAAAATGAGTGTACCCACTTTGTCAAAATAAGGGCCAACATAGCATTGCACAGCTTGTCAATCTCTTTTTTTTTCTTTTCTTTTTTTTTTTACTGAAGCAACAAACACTGCTTTTGGATGAAATTGTCTTTATTAAAATCACTAATGAAACTGTTTATAACTGTACTGAAACTAAGTTATTAATATTATAGAATCCAAACTCCTCTATTCCCTACTGGTGAACAGCAAGGCCACCCTGAGCAGCCTCCATGTAACACCTCAATTTTTGCCTTCACCCAGATATATTTAAGGGTCGTCCTCCTTTCTCTGAATGTTTCTATGCATCTTAGTGAGTATATGTGTGCATGCACACAATTATATTATTGTATGTGGCACTCACTGAGACAGATAAGCCAGGGGCACGTTAACCTACAGGTTGAGGAGGATGACTGGGAGGGGTGGGATCTGTGCCATGTGGGGGAAAGGGAACAGGCAAGGGGGTGTAGCCATGAGTGCATTCTACATTGGCTTTTTATGCTGCATTGACTACTGCTGATAGAGAGATCCAAGGAGAAGACCCATAAAGCTAAATTACTTTTATTAAGTAAGCATAAGGGTTATTTTCCTAGGTTTAATGTAGTTTGCATACAATGTGCCAACTTACCAACAAACAAATGTAAGCAGGATGAGTATAGGCATAGAAATCATAGGAGTCAGCGTTTGTATCCTTTATGCCTAGGAAATCTGGAATAGGGAAATATGTACGATATATAAACTGTCATACTTATTTCATTCTAAAAAAAAGAAAAATATCTATCTTGATGGACATTTTGTTCTAATACCAGACAGAAAAGAAAGAGGTAATGAAGTTCTGCCAAGCAAGCAGTGACAGGCCAGTACACCCAGTCCTGAACTTAAAGAGACTCTGTAACAAAAATGTCATCCTGTTTTCTACCATCCTACAAGTTCCTAAACCTATTCTAATGTGCTCTGGCTTACTGCAGCACTTTCTACTATCACAGTCTCTGTAATAAATCAATGTATCTTTCCCCTGTCGGACTTGACACCCTGTGTCTGGAAGGCTGCCAACTCTTCTATCCTGATCTGTCATACACACCCCTCTCCAGGCCCACACTCCCGTGTGTGTTATTTAGATAAGCCAGCAGCGTCTCTGCTCTCAGATATCAGTGAGACAAGAGAGCTAGATAAAAATCCTCCTCTGTTAGGCTGTGAAAGGAGCTGGCTGACACATACTGAGGAATTACAGACACAGGGCAGAGCTGTCTGCAGGAAGAAACGATCAGCCAGTGTACTATTCAGTGCATGAGAGATGCAGGGGACAGAAGGTAAACACACAAATGATCTTTTGAGATTCAAAAGGAAGGCTGTATACAGCCTGCTTGTGTATGGATTTATTTTCTATGTGTGGACATACTGTACATCAACCTACTTCCTGTTTGGGTGGCCATTTTGTTTGTTTATAAACAAACTTTTAAAAACTGTTTTTGACTACTTTTAATGCGGCGGGGAGCAGCGAAATTGTGACAGAGGGGGATAGGAGATGTCCCCTAACGCACTGGTATGTTTACTTTTGTGCGATTTTAACAATACAGATTACAAGTAGCTTCTGCTTGATTTTCCACAGAAGTAAGCATGTATAGATAGAGCAATACTTCAACAGGTCTGTGAAAAAGCTCTAAATAATCTAGTCAGAAGAGACACTGAAGACCATGTACAGGACTCCAGAATCAGGTCTTGATTGGAAGAGTGGAAGATAATGTTCTCCTATCTTTGGCTTTGCTTTCCTCTAGGCACGATGCTGGGGATGGAGTCTGGGATCGCTTGTAACTCAGGGTTGCAAGTTCTTAAGTTGTCAAAAGCCCCAGGCTCTGGAATAGAAGGGAAAGATTGGACTGGCATTTCTAGTCCTCCCCTGGGCTTTTGCGTCTTGAGCCTCAGCTAAACAGATGCCTGTTGCAGGGGATATATTCCTCTGAGCTCTGGGATGGGGTGTGGCGATAGACTGCAGAGTATGTAGGCTCTTCGCTGGACTTCCCAAAGAGCTAGTGGAAGGTATCCCTCTTGCTGTACTAAATATTCCTCAAGTGTGTTGAATTTTAAGATGTCAGTTTACTGAACTTGCTGCTAGTGCTAAGAGAATTTTGGTTTATGCTGAAGAGGAAAAAAAACTGCATTATTTTGGTTTGCTGAAGAGACCATTATTATTTTTTTTCAACTTTAGTTTAATTGACTGTTTTATGATTATAACATAAAAGAAACAAGTCAACTAAAAATTGCAGAGAGGATACAAACAACGTAATGATAACTGTCCAGGAGTGCTAACATGGATTACAGATTAAGCTACCAGGATAGACAATTAGCATCTTTCAGTGAGGTGCTGGATACACAACAGCTATAAGGATTAGGGCTGTTAAGGGATATGGAGTGTTGCCCATTCAGTCCAAGGATCCTAGATTTTTTCAAACAAGGGGGTGGATTCTCTAATTGAAGACGTGATCTTCTCTAGAATATAAATAGAGTGAACTTTGTTTGATTAGTTCAGCCCTTCAGGGTTGTTGGGTTTTCATGTCTTGGCCATAATGGCCAACAGAGCTTTAGAGGCATATCAGATCTGGCCAAGGAATTGGACATGCACTCTCAACACCTCAGAGGTGAAAGAAAAGCAGATTGTCCAGAAGTCGGGTACCACTCGGTAATGTCACCAGCAGTGTACTTGGTCCGTAAGAGTGTGACACCCACTAAAACACAAGTCTGAGGGAATAAGGCCCCATTTAGCCAATTGGGCAGGTGTCCTAAATCATTCATACAGTATCCTGTAACTGCGTTCTTTGGTAATAGTGTTGGCTGAGGAGCTAGCCGGGGCCATAAACAGCAGTTCAAGCATTTTTTATCTGAATAAAGCTACATTTGAATTTAATAAAAAATATAATTGCTTGGTACTTGAAGGTTGTTTGCATTATGTTGATAGTGATCCAAGATCCTTTGACAATGGACACAGCTGTACCACAGACAGAGATAGAAATAGAGCAGCACAACAGTGAATTTATTGTAGACTGTCTGGATGCTTGAACATAAACTATACAAAACTGTTGAAAGTGGTAAAACACCTCCTCTCCTTTTTGCTACAGAAGCTGTTCAGGAACAGCTTTACTGTAACAATATTTGAAATTTGGTACACAAAAATGCTCCAAAAAAATGCTAGGCATGTTTAGAAAACATGCCTAGAATCTCTCTGAAATCTGCTTCAAAAACCAGATCTGGTAGAGGTTTTTGGTGTGCACTGGGCCACAACGGGATCCTGAAGTAACAGGTAACACGATGAGATAAACATATGTACAGTTCCAGTCTAATGCTGGGCATACACGGGTCGATCTGGCGGCCGATTAGCCCCGCTCGTCCGTGCGTGCGCGCATATCGATTCCCGCTCGTCCCCGCCGGCGCTTCTTATCTCCCGTTCGATCCGCCGCTGTTGTCTGCCCGTGGTGATCGAGCGCGGAATCGATCCCCTGCGGTGATCGGACACGTCGGATATTATCAATCGAGCCATCAGGCTCGATTGATAAGCCTCCCCTCGACGCCGTGTATGCCCAGCATTACATAGAGCTAACCTGATTTATTTTTTCTTATTATAAAGGGTTAAGAATCTAGGGCTTTAAATGATAGTTTCTCAGCATTTAGACAGTAGTGATCTTATGAGAGCTAATTAAAGGTCCTAAAACTACAAAATGAATGTAACAAATGTAGATAAACTTGGTGATCTGGAGAACAAATGAAGAAACAACTTAAGAATAGTGATGACCGAACATTGTGAATCTGAATTTTATGAACTAATTGCTTTCTTCGGCAGAAGATCACATATGCCATGGCCATGGGATGATACACTACCTCGGCCCCTGGTATTCATGCCTTTGGGTTTCCTAGTACCTCAGAGGAACATTACAATTTGAAATAGCAGCCACACCAAGCAATGCCCGAAGAATTTAGTTACTACCTGCCAAAACATTTGAAATAGCTGCCACACTAGGCGAGGTCAGAAATATTGATCAGCTACCTGCTTAAATATTTGAAATATCAAGGTGAGGCCTTAAAAATTGAGTAGTTACCTGCCAGATAAATATTTGACTTTCACCCTCTGTATGACACATAGGTGTGTAGTAACTGGCATGTGCCAAGGTGAGAATAATATTTTTTTTTTCGGGGGGGGGGGGGGGGGGAGGATAAAGTCAATTAAAGTAAGGCCAAGCAACATCAGGGCCCCCGACCGCCCCGATTTCGTCGGGTCGATCCCAATTTTGGGGGGCCGTCCCGCGCTGCCCCCCCCTGGTCCCGGCCGCTGGGGAGAGAGGGGGAAAAAAACGATTGATTCACCAGCCCAGGATGCGGCGTGGATGGCTGCCGCCATTACACTTCTCCCTCCCTCCCTCCTAATATGCCCCCCAGTGTCCCCTTCCCCCCGCAGAGTAAAATGAGCAGCGGAGCGGGCTGTAAGTCTTACCACTGCCGTACCGAGATGTCATCTGGCTTTTCTAGGCTTCCTGCTTCCTGTGTAAGACTTACAGCCCGCTCCGCTGCCCCTTTTACTCTGCGGGGGGAAGGGGACATTGGGGGGCATATTAGGAGGGAGGGAGAAGTGTAATGGCGGTGGGCGGCGGCCATCCATGCCGCATCCCGGGCTGGTGCCTCGATCATTTTCTTTTTCCCTCTATCTGCCCACCCACAGCCACCCTCACTCTCCTCCTCCCCCACTGGCACCCTCACCCCCTTTCGGGAGTAATTAACATTATTTGTTATTTAAAAACTTTTTTGTGGGGTGGGCGTGGCTAAGGGGTTGGGGGTGTGGCCAGGGGTGTGGCCTAAGTGTCCCATTTTCTCCCATTAAAATGTTGGGAGGTATGCAACATACTAGGTGGTGGTGGACAGAGCAGGAAAGTTGTGCTGGTGGCCAGGGCGCACATAAGGCCTTTAGTAACAGTAGCATGTGCCAGGATAATAAAAATACAGTAAAACCTGGGAGTAACTTGGTTTAACCACTTAAGGACCATGGTGTTAAATCCCCCTAGTGACCAGGCCATTTTTTACTAAATAGGCCACTGCAGCTTTAAGGCCTCGATACAGGGCCGCACAACTCAGCACACAAGTGACCCCCCCCTTTTCTCCTGACCAACAGAGCTTTCTGTTGGTGGGGTCTGATCCTTCCCGACGTGTTTATTTATTTATTTATATTATTTATTTGGGTTTTTCTTTTTCCTAAAAAATTCTGCTATTTTTTTAATTTATTTTACTATACCCCAGCCTTCCCTCCCCCCGCCAGCCAATCAGCGTGATCTGCTGTTGTAGGCTTCAGCCTATGACAGCGGATCACTTTTTTGCCTCCCTGGGGGACAGTTGCAAAACTCCCCTGCAGCATTAAATACTATTCCCCCTTCCAGTTGTAGCAAATTGGAGGGAGATGTAATTTGGGGTCCGGCAAGCGCTGGAGCCCCGAATTACCCTTATGCACCCCACGCAGCATTACATTGCTGCTATGGGGCTCTTGGTTTTCACCTGCTTCAGGGTAAAACAAATTGAAGTAGGACCAATCAACATACTGGGTGGTGGCAGACGAAGCAGGAAAGCTGTGCCTGTGGCCAAGGCACACATGAGGCCTGGAATAACTGACATGCACCTACCAGGGTAATAATAATATACTTTTGGGGGGAGAAAACCATATTGTAGCAGGACAAAGCAACATACTGGATTGTGGCGGATGGATCAGGAAAACTGTGCCTTTGGCAGTGGGCGCACACGAGGCCTGGAGTAACTGGCATGCATCAGGGTAGTAATAGGTAAAAATCCAAACAAATTAGGACCATATTACATGTCAGTGCTGTAACCCCGTGGTATCTCAAACAGCAGTTTTACGCAATTACGCTTCGCCAAACTACAGCTTCAAAATCAAGTATTCGTTTCATATGCATTGTGTAGACTACGCGTTAAAATACGCAATTACATGTAGTGCGAAGCGTAGTTTATGCGGATGCTTATGCGCGTATGCAGAAAATTTAATGCAGTAATTAGAACTCTTCTATGCGTACATTCCTCTTTCCAATGCGTAAATTTGTAAGCATACATAGACGCGAGTAATGCATTCGTAGTTCACTACGCAATACACTTGTTAACTACGCATAGAGGTCGTAAGCTACGCGTAAATTCGTAAGAGTAACTTCACCTACAAACTACGGTGCGTAGATGCAAACTACGATGTGATTTCTGCATGAAAATTAATTCAGCACCAATTACAATGTTAACAAAAAACAATCAATCCTATGTTAGCAACCAGCTAACTAGCTATCTCACCTATCCCAACCATTTTGTATAGGTCCCATAGCTTACGCGACACCTCCTGCCGTGCAAAAACCACCGCCATGGGACCACCGCCAGGTCCCAAAGCTTACGCGACACCTCCTGCGGCGCCGAAACCACCGGCATGGGATCACCGCCAGGTCCTAAAGCTTACGCGACACCTCCTGCGGTGCCAAAACCACCACCATGGAACTACCGCCAGGTCCCATAGCTTACACAACACCCCCTGCAGTGCCAAAACGACCGCCATGGGACCCCCGCTAAGTCCCATGGCTTAAGCGACACCTCCTGCGGTGCCAAAAACGACCACCATGGGACCACCG
The DNA here is from genome assembly GCF_040937935.1 of Hyperolius riggenbachi. NCBI lineage: Eukaryota > Metazoa > Chordata > Amphibia > Anura > Hyperoliidae > Hyperolius > Hyperolius riggenbachi. Next base: position 160,404,915 of record NC_090654.1, read on the forward strand.
CTAGGTCCCATGGCTTAAGCGACACCTCCTGCTGAAAAAAAAAAAATTAAAAATCAACAAAAAAAAATAATAATAAAAAAAAAATAACCGGGGGGACAGCCACTAGGTCCCATGGGCTACCATTTAGCATAAACAAGGTTTCATTTGCGATTACTTTAATTTTTCCGCCGGAATGCGGAATTCCGCGGAAATTCACAAAATTCTGCGGTAATGCAATGGTGACGGAATTTAACGCTGGCGGAATTCCGGCGGAACGGATTTTACTCATTCGGATCATACCTAATATCTGATCATGTGTGCAAAATGCCCCAAAGGCGCTTATGTGGGAGAAACTGGACAAACTCTGCGTAAACGCATGAATGGACACAAGTACACTATTAACGATGCCAAATCTAAACTCCCAGTCCCCACACACTTTTGTTCCCGTGGACACATCTTAAATGATCTTTGAGTTACTGCCCTGAAGGATGGCTTTACATCACAAAATGAGAGACTGATAGCAAAGACAAAAAGTATATGTTGTATTTTAAAACTGTAATGGCCAAGGACCCTGATTGAGAAAGGGGGGGAGGAGCTTACCATGATGGTGTGAGGGAGGAACCTTCGAGCTCCCGATTCAACATCTGGCGGTCCGCATCATGCAGCGCTGGTCTCCCAGGAGTGTCTCCGTCCAGCCCTGGATTTAGAGGCGCAGAGGCGAGGCTCTGGACGGCTTGTATTGGAGCCGTGTGGAGGAGATCGCCAGGCAGCCGTGGGTGCCAGAGAGGAGGAGGAGGAGGCAACCCGGGTGGCGTGGAGGGAGAGCACATCCAGGCGCATCCCCGGGATCCACAGGGCGGTGAGTCTGCTGACGGGGAGAGGAGGAGGGAGCGTGCTGGCGATAGCAGTGGGCGAAACGCCAGAGTACTGCACTGCACTGTGGCCACCCCCGGCTGGGCAGGGGACACAGGAGAGGGGTCCAAGCCCAGGAAGGGGAGCAGGAGTGAAAAACCAACTCTGCAGCTGCGGAGGAAGAAATGTGGAGTGAGACACGCTGCAGCTATAAGGCAGAAGGTGCATTCCCGGAGACCTCTGGTATGTGAAGAAAAAAAAAAAACACAGCGGCCAGAACGGGTAAGAGGAAGCAAATAGACTTTAAGATCGGTATTATTTGGTCAAAGAAAGTTATTGAAAGTAATTAGACTTGCACACAAAAGAGCAATTTACTGTGAGTAAACCAGACCTTAGCCAAAATGGTTAAAGATTAGGAAAAGGAAAAAAAGGGAAAGAATATCACTATAAAAGACCCAGAGACAACTCAGAGATCAGTTAATACGTTTTTCCCACTGGCTGAAAAAAACGACAATAATAGACTCTCCTTAGAAGAAAAAAGTCCAGCCAACAGCACGTTCCCACTTCCCACTATCTAATGCTAGCTCCCCAGATTCTGAAGCCAATCGAGGAAATAGTATGGAGGGAATGTGGAGATGCTTGCAGAGCCTACCCACAAGACAGGATCTGGAGGCCCAGACTGAACGAATAGTAACGTCTGTAAAAGCAGAGATTGCTGAGATAAAAGATGAGATGATTGAGCTACAAGGGAAAATCAAAGCTATGGGAGAGGATGTGACAAATCTACAGATGGTAGTTGAGGTCCTTAAAAAAAGTAGAGAGAAACAAAGAGACATTAATATTAACTTGAAGTATGAGATCGAGGATTTACAAAATCGAGAGAGAAGAAATAACCTAAGGGACAAAGGAGTCTCGGAGACAATCCAAGGGGAAGATATTAATCACTATTTACAATCCTTGTTTAATGAAATACTGGGGCAGCCAAAGGAACATGTGATTAAACTGGATTGGGCCCACAGAATCAGAATCGTTTATTTCGCCAAGCATAATGGGGTTATGCCTGGAATTGGATTTGGCACAATACATAGCTCAGGAAGAAGACATACATAATAGGATCACAAGCATGCAAAGGACATCAAGCAGAGGAACAACAATAACCGTTAACATTGTTCATACATAGCAGATCATTCTGTGGTTTCTGTCCACACACAGATCCAGTCCTACATAGAGTTAGTCAGACCTATGGGCTGGTCAATTGATCGGCAGTGTCACAGCTCAGGCTGTGGACCTTGATGGAGGTGGGAGTGCTGATGGGAGTATTTGGAGGGAGTTAAAAAGGCTGACAGCCGAGGGGAAGAATGAGTTCATGTGTCTGGCAGTCCTTGTTGACATGGCTCAAAGCCTCCAGCCCAATGGGAGCAGGTTAAAATAGCGGTTGCCTGGGTGTGAAAGGTTGTTTGCAATATCCTCAGTGCCCTAGATTGCAGCCTTGTGTTGTATAGGTGGGCAAGTAAAGGGAGGGGTCTCCCAATGATCCTCTCCGCCATCCTGATGACTCTCTGTAGTTTGTACTTGGCATTGTCATTTGCACCATTATGCCAGACCAAGATGGAAGAGCAGAGAATAAATTCAATGGTGGCGGAGTAGAAGCGGCGTTACGCCCCCCCCCCCCCCCCAAGGGAGAAAGAACCCCCCAATAGATATCATCTGTAAATTTTATAATTTCAGGGAAATAGAAGAGGTGACTAAGATAGCAAGACAAAAGGGCCAAATTACATGGAGGGGGGATACAATAAACATCTTTCAGGATCTGTCAACTTCAACATTGATACAAAGAAGAGCGATGAAGCCATTATTGACTATACTACAGCAGAAGGAAATTGCTTATAAGTGGGGGTTCCCATTTGCATTGATAGTAAAAAAGGTGCAACGTCAATTGACACTGCGATACCCAGATGACTTACCAGCGTTCTATAAAGATTTATCCATTACGGAAGTAGAACTGCCTGATTGGAACCCAGAGATGTTGGGGGGCTTCCAGGGGAGATCGAGAAATAATAAGGAATAATTAATTGGTTTAATGAAAATGTGGACTAATAGAAAGGAGATTTTTTAATGGTGGGGGGGGGGGAGAAGTGGGGGAGAGAACTGAGCATAAACTGGTGTGAGGGTTTTTTCTTTTCCCCCTCTCTTCTCTTTTGGTGTGTTTAAGCATATGAGAAATAAGTAGAATTATTCACTACACATCATGAGGTCTTTGAGAGGGAAGGGAGGGGGGAGAGGACATGGGGGGAACCACATTCACCCACACTCGGATGATAGACTTGCGTCTGGTGGTAGACTAATACTTGTTAGGAATAGGGGAAGAAGGTTAATAAATATAAAGAGCACTGTTGAAGTTTTATTAATGCACAGTAACAGATTTGTTAGTTTATAATGAAAATAGAGAATATACACTTTAGGAATTATATTAAATAAATAGTGAAGAGTTTGGACACGAAAAGTGAAGGGGAGACGGATTGGGATAGGAGGAGGGGAGAGTAAAGTCCACCTCATCTCCATATAGAAGGTGTAGAGGGGTATAGATAGAAAAGGGTAGTATTGGTGCTGGTAGAAACAATTTTTTTTCCTCTCTCTACGCTTTAAAACAATGGAGTATTTGAATATATGAGAGACAACCAGATCTGTTCAATAGATATTAAGAGGGTTGAATGGGGCTGAGAGTGGAGGGTGGGGAGAGGAGGGATGGGACACGGGGAGAATTATATTCACCCACACCTGGATGGCAGATTTGAATCTTGAGGTGGACGAGTATTTATTAGGAATAGGGGTGGGTTAAAAAATATAAAGAGCACTGTTGAAGTTCCAGTATTTCATAGTAACAGACCTGGTTGCTCTTCAATGAAAATAGAGAATATACACTTTAAGAATATAGAAGATTAAAGATGAATAAATAGTGGAAAGTTTGGTTACGAATGGTGCGTGAGAGGTGGACGGGAGTAGGAAGGGTGGGAGCAATCTCCCCTCCACATCCATGTAGAAGGTAAAGATAAGAGTATGTTTGTGGGGGGGGGGGGGGGGGAGTTGTTTTTTTGCTTTTTTCTCTCCCCACCTCCTCTCCCTCCTTGTGGGTGTTTGCACTACTTGCTGTAGTCAGAGCCGGGAGGGGGAGGAGATGGACCTCGCCCCAAAAAATAGTAGTTTAGTACCCAATAAGGTGATGCAACCCACCAAGGTAACCAAGGGGTGGTACCCACAGGAATAATTCCTTTTTAAGGGGAAGGGAGGAAGGGCTGGGGCCCAGAACCCGAACGGGGGAGGTTGCATGAAAGGGACTAAAGTAGAAGTATGTGTGTATGGATGGATGGAAAATAGGCCAGGGCTTTGGATAAGAGATGCATGGAGGGTCAGTCTGAGTCATTAGAACGAGCTTAGGAAAAGAGAAGATGGAGGTTAAGGTGTTGTCACTGAATGTTAGAGGGCTCAATACCCCCGAAAAGAGGTCGGCCATACTAAGACTTTGCCACAGGGAGATGGCAAGTGTTGTGTGTCTGCAGGAAACCCATTTTAAGACCCCAAAGTTGCCAAGAATGTATGATAGATACTATAAGACGATCTATGTGAGTGGCCTGCAGGCTACCAAGACTAGGGAATGGCTATCTTGTTGGCTAAAGATATTCCATTTACATTGAAAGATGAGTATGCGGACCCACAGGGTAGATTTAACCACTTCACCACTGAGGGGTTTTACCCCTTGAACACCAGAGCAATTTTCACCTTTCAGTGCTCCTTCCATTCATTCGTCTATAACTTTATTATTACTTATCACAATGAAATAAACTATATCTTGTTTTTTTCGCCACCAATTAGGCTTTCTTTAGGTGGGACATTATGCCAAGAATTATTTTATTCTAAATGTCTTTTAATGGGAAAATAGGAAAAAATGTGGGAACAAATTATTACTTTTCAGTTTCCGGCCATTATAGTTTTTAAATAATGCATGCTACTGTAATTAAAACCCATGAAATGTATTTGCCCATTTGTCCCGATTATAAAACCATTTAAATGATGTCCCTTTCACAATGATTGGCGCCAATATTTTATTTGGAAATAAAGGTGCTGTAATGATCTGCTCAGCTGTCTGCACGGATAGACAGCTGTTTGTCTATTCTTTAGGTCTGAGGGCTGCAGGTCTCTGGAAAAGAGACCTGTCTTCGCTTTGCAAGTTTCAGAGTTGCTCTGCTGGTGAGGAATTTGCATATACTTGGCATGCAAATTGCTTAGCTGCTTCCTTTGATGGCTTGCAGTATAAATACCATTTCCTCCCAGAATCCCTTGCTGGTCATGATGGTTTGTTCCTGCTTACTCTCCTGGAAGTATCAGCCTTGCTATTATTTGCTAAGATTATCTTAGAGTAATTCCTTGGGACTGCACTAGGCATCCCTTCTAGTGCAGTCAGGTTGTATTATCTGTTTTGCCTTGTACTGTCTCTCTGTTGCGATTGTCTTGTCACCAGTGACAGTCAACAGGAAATCGTTTTGTCTGTCTTGGAATGTGGGCCAGAGCTGCGGTTGCTACTGGCTGCTCCATCTGGATGTCTGTCTGGATCGCATCCACTCTAGCGTTAGCAGCGGTGGTTCCTTCTGAGCTCTGTCTGGGAGTGTAGGCAAGAGCTGCGGATGCTGCTGGCTACTCCTTCTCTTTGTCTGGTCTGTTAGTATGTCTTGCTGTAGGCTCGCTGAGGTAACCGTTTAGCAAGCGTTCGCGTTCTGTATTCATGTTTATGTTACTTGGGTAGTTAGGGTGGCACGCTTATCACTGGGTGCCTGGGTGATCGTGTCTTAAACACGTTCGCTGTTGCGAATGAGTGAGGTGTTCGCGTTTAGTTAGCGTTTCTTATTTTCCTTGATGTTCTGATCGTTGTTATTTGCTGTGTCTTTCTTGCTACACTTGTGCTTTGTCTGATTCGGTCTTGTGTCACTATTGGCAATCGCCACTCTTGCAATTGCGTTCCCACTTCGTTTCCGCTGTTGTGTGTTCACCGTCGCTGGGTGGCGACTAGATTGGTGGACACACATACATTCTGTCTCTGTGCTCTCTCTCTTTAAGGGCTATCTTGCCCTGCATTGCTTCAACTCGTACAATTCCCAACTGGCATCTGTGGCAGTGCAGAGGCAGTGTTCCTCTGCACTCCACAGCTCCATCTGCCGGTGGGAATCTCCCTCTACAGGTGCATTGCACCCAAGCTGGGTTCTATCAAATTACATGCTTGTGGAGGATTTCCGCAGTGTCAGTGCGCATCTTGGGTGCTGACCACGGAAATAATCCCGCAATCGTTACAGTTTTTTCAGTTTTGCATCCATCCCTAATTACAAGCCCGTAGTTTATAAAGTAACAGTGTTATACCCTCTTGACATAAATATTTAAAAAGTTCAGTCCCTAAGGTAACTATTTATGTTTTTTCTTATTGTATATATATATATATATATTTTAATTACAAAAAATAAAAATTGGGGAGTGTGGGAGGTAATGAGTTAATTTATTGTGGAAAACTAATGTATTTGTATATGTAAAATGCTTTAGGGTGTGGTTTTACTATCTGGCCACAAGATGGCCACAGTGAGTTTGTTTACATCCGAAGGACGCTTACAGGAAGCAGTACGAGGCTGGGAACATCACAATGATCGCGCTGTTTCTAATAGAAGCAGCGGATCATTGCGGGGGCTTAGATCAATGAACGGGAAAGGCTTTTCCCATTCATTGATCTCCGGGCGAGCGGGTGGCGGCATGCACGAGTGGCGGGAGTGCGTGCATGAGCGGCAGGAGTGCGGACAGCGGCGATAGCGCGGAAGGTACGGATTTTTCCGTCCCTTGGTTTTTTAGGGGGGAAAAAAGGGACGGAGAAATTCGTACCGAGGTGGGTAAAGTGGTTAATACAATAAAGGGACATTTATACAATAGGGCAATAACAGTGGGGTCATACTACGCGCCAAACACAGGACAGATACGATCATTGGAACAGTTTATGAAAAAATTAGAAACCTTCGCAAAAGGAGGAATTATTATTGGAGCGGATATAAATATAGCCCTAGATCCTAAATTGGATACATCGGTTGGAAAATCGACAATCACGAGGGGGATACAAAGGAGGAGTAAGAAAGTATTGCATAATTTGCAATTGGTGGATGTTTGGCACGTATGTAACTTCGGGAGTACACCTTTTACTCACAGGTACAGAAGAGATACACTAAAATAGACTATATATTTGTGTTGCATGACCTGCTTTCCATTTCAAAGTCACCAAATATTGGGTTAATGACGCTATCTGACCATGCACAGATATCGGTGAGTTTGGAGTGGGGAGAGAAAGGGAGGGGTCCTATGATATGGCGACTGAATGACGCCTTGTTAAGGAATGAAGAAGTGGTACAGAAAGTTAAGGTAGAATTGGAAAATTATTTTCTTAATAACAGTAGGAGTGGACGCTCGGATATGACAGTCTGGGAGGCACACGGGTGCTATATTAGAGGTATTTTTATACAAGAGGGGGCGAGGAGAAAGAGGGAAAGAGATAGGGAGATTAGAACTGCATTGTATAATATAGCTAAATTGGAACAGCAACATAAACAGGATAATGATGAGAGTATTATGGAAGAATTAAACAGAGAGAGGGAGAGGCTAAGGGGTATCCTTTTCTATGTGGTTAAATGTATGGCGCTGAGGTGTAAGCATACATTTTATGAATATGGGAATAAATGTACCTCAATGTTGGTGAGAGCAATTAGGAAGCAACAAAAAGAGAATTATATCTCAAGCATTGGTAATACAAGAAGGGAGACCCTTCATAAGTTAGAGGATATTGCTAGAGAATTTAAAGAATATTATAATAAACTATACAACTTAAAGACATCAGCCTCCGAAGATGGAATAGAGGAAAGAAGAAGGGAGATAATAGAATTTTTGGAGAGGAGTGGCCTTCCCAGACTGTCAGAGGGAGAGGTCCAGACCCTAGAATCCCCTATTACTCTGGAAGAACTAAAATTAGCGATTAAGCAGACGCCAAGGGGTAAGGTACCTGGACTCGATGGCATTACAAGCGATTATTATAGTTATAGACCGATTGCATAATTAAAGAGAACCCAAGGTGGGTTTAAAGAATATTATCTGCATACAGAGGCTGGATCTGCCTGTACAGCCCAGCCTCTGTTGCTATCCCAAACCCCCCTAAGGTCCCCCTGCACTCTGCAATCCCTCATAAATCACAGCCATGCTGCTGACAAACAGCTTGTCAGAGCTGGCTGTGTTTATCTCTATAGTGTCAGTCTGCTGCTCTCCCCACCTCCTGCAGAACTCCAGTCCCTTTAAGTGACAATTCTGAGCTTTTTCCAGGCAAAAAAGGGACACATTTTATATTTCAAGACTTCTCTGTGGTGGTCTATTAGAAAAGGAAGAAATATAGTGCAATATGCACAGCATTGGTGCAAAAGAACAGTGAGCTCACAGTGGAAAAATATTATATAAGTTGGGGATCACAAGATGTTTCTTAAACGTGTACAGGCCCTTCAGCTAGTGAGGGTACGCATACCAAGTTTCTTAAAGCACACCTGAGCTAGCACACAAAAATAGATTTTTACTTTGCTGGAGCTCCAGTCGCACCTGCTGTGCATTCTTTCTTTTGAGAACCACAAAAATGCAGTAGGTATGGCTGGAGCCTGGAGAGATATATCAGAGCTGGCAGTGGAGCAACAAAGGGACACTGGGGGATCTGACACACTGCAAGGAGCTGGAATAATAGCCGCGAATCGATTCACGAACATTTTTTCACTACTCGACATCGTGATCCGAATCCGTGATCGCATAGTGATCACAGAATCAGTTCTGAATACACTTGTGATCGTGATCCAAATCCGGCTAGTGATCATGGATTTAGCCGTGATCATAGCCGGGATTAAAACTGCCAAAACACGCAGAATTTAGCAGTTAATAGCAAAGCCCCCTTACATTATATAAACACCAAATTTGCAGGATATGTTAAGCAGAACAGTGGAAACAAGGGGAATTTTTTTTTCCAAAAAGACCTTATAATTTTTTAGAAAATCAACCACTTCAGCCTAACTGGACAAAATTTTTCGTCCAGTTAGGCTGCACGCACTCCCGCGGGTCGCGCATGCTCCCGCGCCCCCCCCCACGTGCGCGCTTCCGCTACTGGCCGTTAACCCAGCGAACAGTTAAAGGGATTATAGATCCCTTTCACTGATCGGACCCCCTGGAGAAAAGCCGACAGCGTCTCTCCAGACGCTGCAGATTTTCTGCATTTCAAAAAGTTCCCCTGCTTCAATCTTCTTCCTGGGAGCGAGCTCGATCGCTCCCAGGACTATTTGACTGTGGCCATCTTGTGGCCAAATAGTAAATCTACACCTACATACATTTTACATTACACAAACATTTTTTCACATTAAAAAATAACTGATTACCTCCCACACCAAAAATTACCCACATACAATGTTTAATTAAAAAAAAAGAAAAATTTTACAATAATAAAAATAAAAAAAAACATAAATAGTTACCTATGGATCTAAACTTTATAAATATGCATGTCAAAGAAGTGTATTAATATATTTTTTTTAAATTATGGGCTTGTAAATAGTGGTGGACGCAAATTGAAAAATTGCACCTTTACTTCCAAATAAAATATTGGCGCCATACATTGTGATAGGGACATAATTTAAATGGTGTAATAAGCGGGACAAATTGGCAAATAAAGTACATGGGTTTTAATTATGGTAGCATGTATGAATTTCAAACTATAATGGCCAAAAGATGAGAAATAATATTTTTTTTTCATTTCTTTCTTAATATTCCTGTTAAAATTGATTTAGAATAAATTAATTTTCAGCAAAATGTATCACCCACAGAAAGCCTAATTGGTGGCGGAAAAAAAACAAGATATAGATCCATTCATTGTGCCAAGTAGTAATAAAGTTATTGGCAAATGAATGGGAGGTGAAAGTTGCCCAGATGCAAAAAAAATGTCAGCCCTGTAGGCTGAAGTGGTTAAAGAGTCAAAGGAAAATAGTATACATTTAAATGTGGTAAATGACAGTTAATTTATTTACCGCATTTACATGTATACTTTTTTCCTTTGAAACTTCCTTTGAAACTTTAAAATCGATTTTCTCAAAAACGATAAGATCTTTTTGAACAACATTTAAGTTGCAGCCACTGATCACCTTTATAATCCATGCAATTTTGGTGATTATTGCTTGTATGGGGGCTTTGCTATTAACGTTAAAGTCAAATCCAAGTCGAATCCGAAACTTCAATTCAAATCCGGATCATGATCACAGCATATCTGGATTTCGATTCTCCCATGGATCAAATTAGTGATTGGGGGGTATCCGAGCAACACTGCTTGGGACATGTATGTTATTTTGTCTATGCCTGTTTTCCTGATCCTCAAGCTAAAAATGGGATAAAACTCTGACATAAAATTCAATGAAAATGTGTTTTCCTACTTTTCATTACCCATACAGTTACTATATTTGCGTTTGTGCGTTTGTGTAATTAATATTGTCTGTTTACAAATTACAAGTTGCAAAAATACAGTTGATCTGCTCTGAAAGCTGCCTTTGCATTTTATTGCATAGCTGTTGTATTTTTATATTAAAATCTATCTAGTGACCACATTTCATCTCTCTCTGAATCTACTATGTGTGCAGTTCAGTTTCACCTCTGCTGCTAATGTTTACTAATTGTAGCTGACAAAGTAATGTAAAAAAAAAAAAGATAACGTTGTCACCTCTTAGGATTCAGCAACAAGCTTTCCACTGAAGAAGAAAGTGTTGTGTTTAACCATTTGAATGCCATTCTGCTGCCTTATTTTTTATTTTTTTTTATTATATTTTTATTATATATATATATATATATATATATATATATATATATATATATATATAATTTTTTTTGTGGTAGTAGGCTTAAGACTGTAAATAATATTTTAGAGCAAAGAAGACATGCTGGATTCCATTTCGCTTTAAGATAGAGAACCTAGATCTGAGAGGTTTGCTCATTTATGATCTGATGTTGCTCTGCATGAGCATGCTCAGGCTTTTCTAACCCCAGTGGCATAGCTAAGGAGCTATGGACCCCAGTGCAAGTTTTAAATGCCCTCCCCCCCCCCCCCCAGCACTCTATACATAACAATTGATATGGCGCAACAAAACCTGCCAAGGATTTTTACGGTGTCAGGTGCAAGTATTATTATTATTATTATATTTTTATAAAGCGCCAACATATTCTGTGGTGCTGTACAATGTAAGAAAACAAACAAGGGATACATAATGATACAGACAATGATATACATCAAATATGAACACTGATACAAGATGCAACACTGCTGATTACAATTTGATTTAACATGATGACTAAAATTAATGTCCACCTAAATTAATGTCCAGCGCTGCGTAATATGTTGGCGCTTTATAAATACAACAAATAAATAAATAAATAAAATGTATAAATGTCTAACAGCGTGCAAGCAATTAAATTAATAACATTCCATGACACAAAAGGGTGAGAGCCCTGCCCTTGCAAGCTTACAATCTAAAGGAATGGGGTGGAAACAAGAGGTGGGGAAGTATACAGTATATGTACAGGCAGTGCGTAATTAGTTTATTTAGTGGGTGCATGGCCTAAGCGAGAGAATATGATTGTCGGAAAAGGTGGGTTTTGAGGGAGCGTTTAAAGATTTCAAAGGAGTGTGAGTGCCGGAGGTGTTGTGGAAGGGCATTCCAGAAGAGGGGTGAGACACGTGAGAAGTCTTGTACACGTGAATGTGAGGAGGTAATTGTAGAAGAGAATAGAAGAAGCTTGTGTGCAGATCTGGGATTGCGGTTGGGTTGGTATCTGGAGACTAGTGAGGAGATGTACAGGGGAGAGAGATTGTGGAGAGCTTTGTAGGTTAGGGTTAAGAGTTTGAACTGAATCCTCTCATTAATTGGTAGCAAGTGAACAGCTTGACAGAGAGGGTCAGCAGAGGTAGAGCGAGAGGAGAGTTGAATGAGTCGAGCAGCAGAGTTCAGTACAGAATTGAGCGGTGCTAGTCGGTTAGTTGGAAGTCCACCAAGCAATATATTGCAATAGTCCAATCAAGATATAATAAGAACATGTACTAACATTTTGGTTGTGTCATGGGAGAGAAAAGGTCGGATACGTGCTATGTTTTTCAGTTGGAAATGGCAGGAGCTGGTTAGGGAGTTAATGTGAGGAGTAAATGAGAGAGAAGAATCAAATATTACCCCCAAGCACCGTGCTTTGGAAACTGATGTTATAGACGTGTTGTTAACATTTATTGTAATATCAGGCAAAGTAGTGGACAGGAATGGTGGAAAGACTATTAGTTCAGTTTTATTCATATTAAGTTTTAAGAAGCGAGAGGACATGAAAGAGGAAATAGAGGACAGGCAGTCGGGAACCCGTGTAGTAGTTTGTTAATGATTACTAACTACTATTTGAAGCATCAATAGAAGTGATTATTACCAGCACAGGGCCAATAGAGAGCTTATATTGTGCTTGAGGGAGGGCCTCTCGGGGCCCGCTGACCCAAGGGCCCCGATGTGGTCACTACCTCTGCAACCCCTATTGCTACGCCACTGTCTAACCCTCTTTCAATGTCCTCAAACCTTTGCCCAATATGGCAGATTTTTCCTCCAGCTCCCTGTGATAAGTGGCCTCGATCCTGCTTACATATTTTTCTAGGTCAGTGATCTGCAAACTTGGCTCTCCAGCTGTTAAGGAACTAGAAGTCCCACAATGCATTTGCATTTATGAATTATGACTGTGGCTGTCAGACTCTCGCAATGCATTGTGGGACTTGTAGTTTCTTAACAGCTGGAGAGCCAAGTTTGCAGATCACTGTTCTAGGTCATCTTTGGTAGGTAAGGTGCTAATATAATTGTGTGAGTTGACCTTAAAAAATACAACAAATTTTGCACTCTCTGAATGGACAGGGTTGGACTGACCTGATGATCTCTGTCCAGTTTGCTTCTCCCAAGGGCTCTGGCTTGCACTTCTTATTAGACTGTTTGGGTGTTTTCTTGGGTCTTGCACTGACAGAGCTCTATCTTGTCAAAGGATGGAGACATTTCCCTGTTTGGGTATTCTGGTTCTGTTTCTGGTTGGAATGTGATTTAGTATGCTTGTTGTTCCCCATAGGTGTATAACAGCAGCATTAGATGTTGTTCATGAGGGCTCAGAAGGTGTCCATTCCTCAGAAGCTCTGTAGATGAGTGACTTTTGTGCAATGAGCAAACCATGCATCTATAATCTTTTATGTCTTTAGCCTTTAGTGTGATACATATTCCTCTAATATATTCTTCATACGCCTTCCAAAGAGAAAATGTATTTATGTATGGTGTGTCATTAATCTGGACGTAATATATAAGTTTTTTCAAGACATTGTGTGGATGTGTGGCTATTAAATAGTCAGTTAGTAATCTTCCATTGGATATTATAGTTGAATTATGTAGTTGTAAGGAACTCACCTGTTAGCAGTTCCAGCGGTGGTGGCTCAGAGAGAGGTGCGCGGCCGCGACCTTCCTCATCCGGCAGCATCCCCGGCATCCCTGCGGTGGTAAATGGGAGTGCGCGCTTCCCCTGTGTCCCTGGGCGGGCACGCGGGGTTCAGAGCAGCTCTTATACGCTCCGACGTCGGAGGATTTAGTGTCATGATTGCTTGCTCTGGGTTGGGCCGGTCCTGGGCGGGGTTTACAGGATTTAAACCCCTGTCTCACTTTTACTCAATGCCCGTGATAGCAATCAGTACGCTGGTGCTGGGCACTCTGTCTCTATGTGAAAATTATTGTATTATTGTATGTTATTAGTCTAGTTGCACTGATAGATATATATGCAGTGTTTGCGATATATATCTATCCTTTAGACTAGTGTTTGTTATTTTATTGATATACTGTGTATGACTCCTGCTACTCCTTGACCTCGACTCTGTCTCAGCCTATTGTACCTCAGCCATCTGACTACCCGTGTATGAACCTAGCCTGTTATCGACCTAGCCTTAGTCTTAGCCCTTTGTACTGCAGCAATCTGATATCTCGTGTATGACCCTAGCTTATGTTTTGACTACGATTTATCTGATACTCTGTGAATACAAACTGAACTGAGCGTGATATATTATCACGGGCCATTATATTATACTATGGAGGAGTTGCAATGTCAGGTTATGCTCTTCACAGGGGCTGTGAATCAGCTTAATCAGACAGTGGTGGCTCAGCAGGAACAGCTGAATCAGTTCGTTAATGCATCTTACCCTGCTGGGTCTTCTCCAGCTCCTAACGAACAACCTGCGTCTCCTCCTGCTCCTTTATTCCATGCTCACATGTAACCCAAGATGCCTCTTCCCGAGAAATTTTCAGGTTCTCGGGCAAGTTTTAGTAACTTTATGAACAGTTGCTTGACATATTTTGAAGTTCAGCATAGGTCCTCAGAGTCTGAGTCACAGAGAGTATCTTTGATCAAGTCCTTGTTACATGGAGATCCACAGACTTGGGCTTAGGGTCTACCTCCTGAACATGAAGCCCTTTCTTCAGTGAAAAGCTTTTTTGAAGCCATGTCTATTATATATTCAGATCCTGATATTACTGCTACGGCAGTTCGTAAATTGAGAGAATTACGACAGGCTCGTCGTTTAGCGGAAGAATACTCTGCTGAATTTCGACGGTGGTCAGTTTCTACTAATTGGGGTCAGGCAGCTCTATTAGACCAATTTCTATCTGGTCTGTCTGACACGATCAATGATACCCTGGTCAGTCATCCTGATCCTAAGACTTTAGAGGACTCCATAACTCTAGCTATTTAAATGGACAGGTGGGTCAGACATCGACGCCAGGGTAAAGCTCACTTACTTCCAGTGGCGTTTACTTCCTCTGGCAGTAATAGTTCACATTCAGGAGAAGAACCTATGCACTTCAGAAAAACTCAGACGGCGCAGTGAAGGTTTAAGTCTGTATTGTGGGGTTAAACGGCATTTTGCAAAAGACTGTCCTGCAAAGAAAAGTCTGGAAAATTCTAGCGCCTAAGTGAGGCTAGGGAACCTTACTTGGGCGATCTGATCCTTCCCCTGAAAGTAAAAAAATATATTGTTACCGGTAACGCTATATTGGAATAACAAAATGTTTCATTGTCAGGCATTCATTGATTCTGGGGCAGCAGGTAATTTCCTTGATTCCTCTTTGGCTGCTGAGCTCGGTATTCCCGCCTTGTCTATGCAAGACAAAATTTATGTGACAGCCATTGATGACTCACCTCTTCAGGCCAACCGACCTATTTCCATCACGCCTAAGATTTCTTTGCAGGTAGGAGCATTGCATCTTGAAAAAATGCAGCTCTACCTGCTCAGAATGCCGTCCAGTCCTTTGGTTCTGGGTCTTCCATGGCTACAGATACACAATCCGCACATCGATTGGTGTACTGGTCAATTGACTAACTGGTCGCTGTTTTTGTGAAAAACATTGTCTTAAATTCCTGCCTTTGCCAACCACTGAAATAAAGATTGTTATTCAGAATTTTTGGAGGTTTTCTCCCCGCAGGCTGCAGATAAACTCCCTCCTCACAGGTCTTATGATTGCCCTATAGACCTGCTGCCTGGTATGATGCCTCCACAAGGGCATTTGTATAACCTCTCAGGCCCAGAAACTCTGACTATGAAGGGGAGTACATTAAGGAGAATCTGAACAAGGGCTTCATCCGTCCTCCTTCTTCTCCTGCTGGAGCTCAGTTCTTTTTTGTACAGAAGAATGGAGGATTACATCCCTGTATAGATTATAGGGGTCTAAACAAGATAACATTGAAAAATAAATATCCATTGCCACTCATAGATGATTTGTTTGCTCAAGTAACAGGGGCTCAAGTGTTCTCTAAATTAGACTTAAAGAGGAACACCAGTGAAAATAATGTAATAAAAAAGTGCTTCATTTTTACAATAATTATGTATAAATGATTTAGTCAGTTTTTGCCCATTGTAAAATCTTTTATATCCCTGATTTACATTCTGACATTTATTACATTACACCCTGATGAAAGTAAAACTTTAAATTTGTTGTCCCGTCATGTCTGGTGGCTGTCTCTGAGGACTGATTGTAAGGTCTTTGTCAAATCTTGTCCAGTCTGTGCCCGAAACAAAACTTCTCATGCTCCTCCCAGAGGTACTCTTCAGCCACTTCCTATTCCTGATAAACCATGGACCCATATCTCCATGGATTTTATTGTGGACTTGCCATGCTTTGAGGGAAATTCTGTAATTTGGGTTGTGGTTGATAGATTTGCCAAGATGGATCATTTTGTTTCTTTGAGTAAATTACCTTCTGCCAAATGTCTAGCCGATTTATTTATTAAACACATCTTGATTGCATGGTATTCCTGACAACATTGTCTCTGACAGAGAAGTTTATTTCACAATTTTGGTGAGCTTATTGTTCATGTCTCGGAATATCTTTGTCATTTTCCCCTGGGTTTCATCCAGAAACTAATGGCTAGACAGAGAGAACAAATGAATCCCTCGAGCAATATCTCTGATGTTTTGTGTCCGATTGTCAGGAACAATGGTCCGAGTTTTTACCTTTTGCAGAGTTTGCATTCAATAATCTTGTCAGTTCATCAACCAACGTGTCCCCTTTTCAAATTGTCACAGGTCAGAACCCCAAGTTCTCGTCTCTTTCCAGTCCAGCATCTAGGTTTCCACTTTTGGAAGACTGGATGTCGCACATGGTGTCTTTGTGGGATCAGGTACAGAAATGTAAAAGATGCAGTCAGACAACAGAAAGTATTTTCTGATAGACATTGGTCTCCTGAGTTTGAATTTTCTCCTGGTAACTTAGTTTGGGTATCTACTCGCAACATTTCTTTACGACAACCTTCTTCCAAGTTGGGCCCCAGATACATTGGGCCTTATCCAGTGGCAGAAAAGATCAATGATGTAACTTATAGAGTAACCCTACCTCATTCTATATGTGGGGTTAATTATTTCCATGTATCTTTGTTGAAACCTGCTGTTAACACATGTCAGGCTGGTTCTTCACCACCTCCAGTCATCATTGATGGGGAACCAGAGTAAGAGATCGAAAGAATTCTTGACTCCCGTAAAGTACGTAATTCTTTACAGTATTTCATTGATTGGAAGGGGTATGGTCCTGAGGAAAGATGTTAAGTTCCGGCACGGCAGGTGCACGTGTATGAATTGCTCCAGGAATGTCATAATAATTATCCTGATAAACCTAGGTTGGAGTGTCCAGAGGCTACATTTGCGATATATATCTATCCTTTAGACTAGTGTTTGTTATTTTATTGATATACTTTGTATGACTCTTGCTACCCCTTGACCTCGACTCTGTCTCAGCCTATTGTGACTCAGCCATCTGACTACCCGTGTATGACTCTAGCCTGTTATCGACCTAGCCTTAGTCTTAGCCCTTTGTACTGCAGTCATCTGATATTTTCGTGTATGACCCTAGCCTGTTATCGACCTAGCCTCCGTCTTAGCCCTTTGTACTGCAGCCATCTGATTTCTTGTGTATGACCCTAGCTTACGTTTTGAGTACGATTTATCTGATCCTCTGTGACTACAACCTGAACCGAGCGTGATAGTAGTTCTCTACTATCAAACAATATGGGCACAGCACACAATTTTTGCACCTAGTACAGACTCAGGGCTGCGATCTGAAATTTCTGGGTCCCTTAATGGGCAAAGCTACTGGACCTCCTCACAAAATTAGCCAGCATTTCCCCCTTAAAATTAGCCAGCCTTTCCCCAACTAAACTAGCCACTGTTCCAAACACATACACACACACACACACACACACACACACACTTAGCTAGCTCTTCACCTGCATAATTAGCCAGTATTTCCTCTCTAAAATTAGCCATTATTTTGCCTAAAAAATGTGAGCCCATCTACACTTATGTGTTGTGGCTTTACCAATGCAGCACATAATCTGCAAGGACATCAGATAGTTCATAGTCTATGATAATTGATAGTGATGCTTGAGATCTCAGCTGTTTTTTACCCCAAAGCTTTCTTTGGTAGCTTGTAGTAATTGTTTTAACATGCTGTTTTTTTGTTTGTTTTGTTTTTCAAGATAATTTCAGATTATTATTATTATATTATTAGGATTATTTCCAGACAGTCCCCTGCTTACAATCAACTCAGGTTACAATGTCTCAGAGATACAATCAGAGATGTATTTTATACAAAGGGCTTGATTCACAAAAGGGTGCTAACTAAGTTAGCATGCCTGAAAGCTTTGGGCGTGCTAACAAGGGTGCTAAGCAGTTAGCATGCCCAAAGCTTTTATTAATCGTGCACAAAGTTTAGCGCTGCACAGTGCGCACAAAACGTCACACCGGGTGCCCCTAAAACGTTGCACCATGAGACGTTTCGGGCGCACCCGGTGCAACGTTTTAGGGGCACCGGGTGCAACGTTTTGTGCGCACCATGCAGCGCTAAACTTTGCGTGTGCTAACTTTGCACACAAAACTTTGCTTGTCTTAAAGGTCTTTAGGCGTGCTAAGGGGCTTTTAGGCATGCTAAGTTAGCATTCTTTTGTGAATCAAGGCCAAAATATATAATACTGCTTTTCATTACATATTTTTTGTTGTTAAATGTTAAAGTATTGTACACATTGTTATAAGTAGTTTAAAATGCTTTCAAAACTCATTGAAAACAACCAAAAACATAGTTTACACTATATGTCCAAATGCAGAGTTGTCCAAAAATAAAGCACATATCCATATTTCCCTATCTATAACATAGGGCTCAACTTACAAGCAAATTCAGCTTACAAACAATCTCCCAGAGTTAAACCTGATTGTAAGTAGGGGTCCACCTAAATATAGCACTGGCAGCTTTACAGAGTATATAGTCTTGTCACTAACTGTCCCTCAAAAGGGTAAACAATTTTTATCCCTACCAGAGTCATATTTCCATCATAGTCTAGGGCCAATTTAGGGGAAGCCAATTCACATATCTGTATGATTTTGGGATGTGACCTATGCAGACACGAGGACAACAACATTAAAAATGTGTGAAGATAGTGCCATGGGGGAAATTCAGACCAGGGACACAGTGCTGCAAGTCAAGAGTGCTATCCACTATGCCACTGTGCCATGATTATTTATTTTTTAATTTATGTTTTGTCCTTCTTGCTCAGGTTTGTGACAGATTTGATTTAATTTGTTGAAATCATCCACTCTTATTGAGATAACTATTGTCTATGTTTTTCAGGTCCTGGCCTTGCATTTATTGCTTACCCAAAAGCTGTTACCATGATGCCTTTGGCCCCATTGTGGGCAGGTTTGTTTTTCATGATGCTTATTTTCCTTGGACTTGACAGCCAGGTATTAAAATAAAATCTATTAATAAACAATTCTACTACCAATTTTACTCTTAAAATGGATAACACTGAATAAACACAGAACTATATCCGTTTTAAGAGTAGAATTGCACTTTTAATATGACAGTAGGTGACAAATGGGTCTCAAATGTCACCACATAATTGTGTTTGTATGTGTTTGTTGTGTTCTCAGAAGTGATGTTTTTTTGTTAGAAAAGTTACAATAATGTTATTTCTTACTGTGCATATGTGTACATTTTACCCCTGAGAACACTGTAAATTGAGAATGAATGTATTATTTTGGCTTTGCTTGCTGTTATGGCTGCAATTCCAGTTTCAGGCTA
Organism: Hyperolius riggenbachi; assembly: GCF_040937935.1. Taxonomy (NCBI): domain Eukaryota; kingdom Metazoa; phylum Chordata; class Amphibia; order Anura; family Hyperoliidae; genus Hyperolius; species Hyperolius riggenbachi. Next base: position 160,424,489 of record NC_090654.1, read on the forward strand.
ATTTACACTTGCACATATGTCCAGAAACTTTAAACAATGGTGGTGGTGAGGTGTGTGTGTGTGTGTGTGTGTGTGTGTGTGTGTGTGTGTGTGTGTGTGTGTGTTTGTGTGTGTGTGTGTGTGTGGGGGGGGGGTTAAGGAATCACTTTAAAGTACACATTGGCTCAGAAATGGTGGCATTCCCCTTTAAAATATTGGCATAACACATAGAACACATAAAACACATAAGATCGATATTAGGTTACCAACAAGGCATTTCTGATATTGAAGTATAAAAAAAGCACCATTACACCAATTAGATGCAAGTATTCACATCATAACCTGGAGTTGGGGGAGTGGGGTAGCTAGGAAGCCAGACAGATTAGAGGTAAGTCAGTGGACAATTTGGTGTTGTCACACACTGTCCATCAGTGTACATCCTGTGTTTTCACTGTCGTGATTCAGCACTGTCGCTGCCTGACTTTCTAGTCTATTCAGAAATCCTCAAAAATTTACTGAGGCGCCAAGCAGAATAAAATGTGTTAAAACAGTATAAAATGGGGGGGGGGGGGGGGGGGGGGTATTAGTAGACTTACCTCCCCAAGGAAGACATGACAGTAGTGTATCATAAAAAAAAAAAATTATTCTTACTCCAACAATTCTGCAACGTGTTTCATGGGTCTAAAGCCCACTTCCCCAGGCAAGATACAATAAGGAGCAGCTGAACAATGTCAAAAGTGTGTGTAATGCCTCTGGGTTTTGACATTGTTCAGCTGCTCCTTATTGTACCTTGCCGGAGGAAGCGGGTTTTTGACCCGTGAAACGCATTGCAGAGTTGTTGGAGTGGATGGGTGTGATCACCCTTTTCCTGTCTATGGAGAGTGACTTTTTAGCCTGAGCGGGGACAGGCTTGTATCCCCCCAAGCGCTACTAGTGGTTGCCTAACTCTGGCAACCCATACTTGTAAGTATACCATTGATCTTCAAGTCATTATCCAATTTTTATCAATAATACATTATTGGAGCCCTCAATTTTTTCTTTTGTCTTTACATATTCAGAAATCCTAATCAATTCTGAACCATGGGACATACAGTGGTGTGAAAAACTATTTGCCCCCTTCCTGATTTCTTATTCTTTTGCATGTTTGTCACACTTAAATGTTTCTGCTCATCAAAAACCGTTAACTATTAGTCAAAGATAACATAATTGAACACATGCAGTTTTAAATAACGATTTTTATTATTTAGTGAGAAAAAAAACCTCCAAATCTACATGGCCCTGTGTGAAAAAGTGATTGCCCCCCTTGTTAAAAAATAACTTAACTGTGGTTTATCACACCTGAGTTCAATTTCTGTAGTCACCCCCGGGCCTGATTACTGCCACACCTGTTTCAATCAAGAAATCACTTAAATTGGAGCTATCGGACACAGAGTAGTAGATCAAAAGCACCTCAAAAGCTAGACATGCCAAGATACAAAGAAATTCAATAACACATGAGAACAAAAGTACTGTAATTGAGATCTATCAGTCTGGTAAAGGTTATAAAGCCATTCCTAAAGCTTCGGGACTCCAGCGAACCACAGTGAGAGCCATTATCCACCAATGGCAAAAACATGGAACAGTGATGAACCTTCCCAGGAGTGGCCGGCAGACCAAAATTACCCCAAGAGCGCAGACAAAACTCATCCGAGAGCTCACAAAAGACCCCAGGACAACATCTAAATAACTGCAGGCCTCACTTGCCTCAATTAAGGTCAGTGTTAACGACTCCACCATAAGAAAGAGACTGGGCAAAAAGGCCTGCATGGCAGATATCCAAGGCGCAAACCACTTTTAAGCAAAAAGAACATTAAGGCTCGTCTCAATTTTGCTTAAAAACATCTCAATGATTGCCAAGACTTTTGGGAAAATACCTTGTGGACCTACAAGACAAAAGTTAAACTTTTTGGAAGGTGCGTGTCCCGTGTTACATCTGGCGTAGAAGAAACACAGCATTTCAGCAAAAGAACATCATACCAACAGTAAAATATGGTGGTGGTAGTGTGATGGTCTGGGGTTGTTTTGCTGCTTTACGACCTGGAAGGCTTGCTGTGATAGATGGAACCATGAATTCTACTGTCTACCATAAAAATCCTGAAGGAGAATGTCCGGCCATCTGTTCGTCAACTCAAGCTGAAGCGATCTTGGGTGCTGCAGCAGGACAATGACCCAAAACACACCAGCAAATCCACCTCTGAATAGCTGAAGAAAAACAAAATGAAGACTTTAGAGTGGCCTAGTCAAAGTCCTGACCTGAATACTATTCAGATGTTGTGGCATGACCTTAAAAAGGCGGTTCATGCTAGAAAACCCTCAAATAAAGCTGAATGACAACAATTCTGCAAAGATGAGTGGGCCAAAATTCCTCCAGAGCACTGTAAAAGACTCATTGCAAGTTATCGCAAATGCTTGATTGCAGTTATTGCTGCTAAGGGTGGTCCAACCAGTTATTAGGTTCAGGGGGCAATTTCTTTTTCACACAGGGCCATGTAGGTTTTGAGGTTTTTTTTCTCACTAAATAATAAAAACCATCATTTAAAACTGCATTTTGTGTTCAATTATGTTATCTTTGACTAATAGTTAATGGTTTTTAATGAGCAGAAACATTTAAGTGTGATAAACATGCAAAAAAATAAGAAATCAGGAAGGGGCAAATAGTTTTTCACACCACTGTAAGTTTCTCATCATGCCCATGTGTATAGTAACCCTCTTTTCCACATACAGTTCCTGCTACAACATACCCCATGCCATGATCTGTGTAACCTTTGCAGAAATCCATCCCTGTATTACCTGAAAATTTAATCAGTCATAACTAAGAAACACACATACTGGGGCGTGGCCACGGCGGAGACCAGGAAGGTGGTGTGAAGCCTGAGCTCCCGGTTCGGCTCCTTCTAAAACGGCCCAAAGCAGTGCAAATCTCTAGCAGATCGGCGAAAATGCAGGAGGGAATGGACACCGACACAGGCTCCTCCAACAAGAGGAAACAGGACGCCCTAAAACCAAAGAAACTCACAGATTTCTTCACGGAGTGCCCGCAGCGCTCCACGAGGAGGAACCAAGATGGCGCCGCTCCTCCATCTCAGAATCAGCTCCCGGTGCGCCCGGACAACACAAGGGGAAGCAGATGCAGTGATTCCGTAGAAGGTGACGACTCCTACAACCTCTCCGCGTTACCTCCGGAACACTGCACGGAGGTATCACCGTCCAACAGCCCTGCAAGTTCACGCCTCCGCCTGGATGACGGCGCCCACAGCACAAACAAGGTAGGCCTGAACACGCACTCTCCCTCAGGCACTGTAGCAGCCTCCTCCGACATCTCAGCATTCCCAGCGACAGATCAGCCAGCCTCACAGGAGTACATCAAAGAACTCCTCTTATCCTTCAGATCAGCACTCATGGCAGATCTATCAACCATTCACACATCACTGCAGAAGGACATTGATGATTTAGGTCACAGAGTCGATTTAACAGAAAATAAGATTACTGATATAGTGAGACAGCATAACCTTATGGTAGACACCTCAGAGCAGAACACCAATGACATCAAATGGCTTAAAACTAAAGCATCAGACCTGGAGGACTGTTCCAGATGCAATAATCTTAAACTAAGAGGAATTCCAGAATCCATCTCATCTGGAGAACTGAGAGGTTATGTTACATCTCTGGCAAAAGCAGCACTGCCTTAAGCAACAATGATTGAGCTCACTATAGACAGAGTCCATCGCCTACAAAAACCCGCACATCTCCCAGAAAACATACCTAGAGATGTCATTGTCCGTTTCCTATTTTATCAAATAAAAGAGAACTTAATGATAGCTTTAAGAAAAAATGGCACATTGCCAGACCCCTTTTCTAAAATCTCACTCTACTCAGATCTTTCCCAAATCACTCTGCAGAACAGGAGAGCACTAAAACCTCTCTCAAAAGCCCTGAGAGATGCTCAAATCATCTACAAATGGGGATTCCCCACCAAGCTGATTTTCTCAGTACACAGCAAGCAATATAACATCACTACACCAGAGTCTGGTATGACCCTCCTCAAACAGCTGAAAATCCAGATACAAGGAAATATGACCATCAACACTGAACCCACCTCTCAACAGAAGAATCCCTTCTCCTCCCCAAAAGCTCCTTGATCAAGCACATAAGAAACATGGAGCCGAACCAGGCCACTACTGTTTACTACCAGCCTATACAATATGTGTTTAAGCACTATGCAATACTGCTATTGCGTTGCCCCGATAAATGATGTAGAAGTTGAACTTATTTCTACACTTACTTTACTAAAGTTTTTATGTTATCGTTCATGTGCTGTTTATATGTTGTTGTTCAACTGGTACCTCATCTCACAATTTTGTAATGAAATGCAAAATATTGCTAAACTATATATAGAATCCTGTTATTTAGACCACTATATACTAACATCAAACCTACACTATGATCGAGATGGCCCATGATGCTTCCCTAAAGTTTCAATCAATCAATGTACGGGGTCTAAACTCTGCCTTTAAACGGAGACTAATGTGGTCAGATGCAAAATCACAAGGAATCCATATCCTCATGGCGCAAGAAACTCACTTACTAAATAATGATACTGAATATTGTTTATCCTCCGACTACCCAACTATATTCCATAGTACAATCAACAACAAAAAAAGGGGGGTACTATTAGCATTCCGCAAGGATATTAAAGTAGTACCTGTTTCGGTAACTATTGATGAAGGGGGCAGAAACATAATATTTGTAGGTCAGATTAATGACCAAACCTATACTATAGTATCTCTTTATGCACCCAACACCTCCCAAAAACAATTTTTACAAAAATTACTATCTAAAATGGAGAAAGTCAAACAAGATTATCTTTTGATAGGGGGAGATTTTAATGCCTGTATATCTAAAATAGATTCTTCTGCTAAAAAAACGCTCACCTCATCCTTTTGGAGAAAATCCTGAAATGGAATAACTTATTAGATCCTTGGAGAATCCTCCACAGAACCGAGAAAGACTACTTACACTATTCCTCGGTACATCGAACACATTCACGTATTGACTTCTTTCTTACAGACAAAATTCTTCTACAATCTGTAACAGATACCAAAATAGGCAATATAACGTGGTCAGATCTCTATCAGAAATACTTCCTTTACCAAGAAACCACACTCCTGGAGACAGAATTACTCTATCTTAACTAGCCCCACCTATAAACCCATCTTTGCAAACCACTTACAAGAATACTTTGATAATAACTCTACACCTAACATTAAAAATCACATAATTTGGTCGGCACATAAAGCCTACATGAGGGGCCTGTATATCCAACAATGTGCCAAATTAAAAAGAGAAAGACAACAGACCTACTCAAACTTATTATCTCAGATACAAACACTTGAAAAGTCCCACAAAAAAAACCAAGACTCATCGGTAAATAACCAACTTTACCATCTAAGACAGGAATTGAGAAATCTCCTCTTATACCAATATGAAGCCAATATGAGGAAACTAAACGCTACCAGATACTCTAGCAGTAACAAAGCAGGAAAATCTCTCGCGAGACTCATAAAATACAGAAACGCCAGGTCAATGATACATTCACTAATACATCCAAACACAAAAGCTAAAATCATGAACCCTAAATTTATAGCAAATGCCTTTGCAGATTATTACACCCAACTGTACAACCTCCAAAATGATACTAACACGGCCCAACCGACCCCCACTCTAATCAATGACTTTCTCTCCTCTATAGAACTACCCACACTTAAATCAGATCAAATAGAAGGATTAAACACACCATTCTCCACGCTAGAAATAACTAAAGCTATTAAATCCTTAAAAAAAAATAAAGCCCCAGGCCCAGATGGCTTTATAAATGAATAGTATATGTACTCCCATATACTAACTCCTATTTTAAAAGACCTATTCAACGACTTCATGTCAGGTACCCCTATACCCAAAGAATATTTACAGGCCACAATCACTGTAATACCCAAACCGGGAAAAGACCAACAACATCCCAATAACTATAGACCTATCTCCCTTCTGAACACTGACACGAAATTATACTCCAAACTGATTGCAAATAGATTAATGCATATAACACCAAACTTACTATTACCTGACCAAGTAGGTTTCACGAAGGGTAGACAGGCGCCAGACCGAACAAGGAGAATGTTAAGCTTACTGAGACACATAGAGCTCTGTCGAACGCCTTCAGTGCTCCTCACCTTAGATGCCGAGAAGGCGTTTGACAGAGTTCATTGGGGTTTTTTAAGAGCCACTCTCCACAAATTCGGGTTCCAAGGCCCAATATTAACAGCCATAATGGCACTATACACCAACCCCTCGGCCAGGGTTAACGCTGCAGGTTTTTTATCTGAGATCTTCGATATCTCGAATGGAACCCGCCAAGGATGTCCTCTTTCCCCCATTATATTTGTTCTTTTGATGGAGACCTTAGCACAAAAAATAAGAACTACACCTGAAATACAAGGAATTTCTATAGGAAGCAAATCATACGTGATTAGCCTTTTTGCAGATGATGTTGCTTTGGTAATATCAAATCCTCTAGAATCACTACAACATCTACTCACAGTTCTAACATCTTTCTATGAAGCATCATATTACAAATTGAATCAAACTAAATCATACATCTTAGGATTAAACATACCGCCAAAACTTAGAGACTCCATATCTCGTAGTTTTGTATTTCCCTGGGCGGAAGAATCAGTACAGTACCTGGGGGTCCGTTTGACACCGAAGGTCTCAGATATATTCAAACAAAACTATATACCATTACTTACAACTCTTAGAAATGAACTGAAATCACTCTCCAAATTTTACCTGTCATGGTCAGGTAGATTGGCCTCCTTCAAAATGTTCTCACTACCCAAAATTCTCTATATATTTCGTACACTGCCAGTGCCCATTAAGAATGCATATTTCCTAGACCTAAAGACAACTATAAATAATTTTATCTGGGGAGGACGCAAACCAAGAATTGCCTACAACACTATGACTCTACCTAAACAACAAGGGGGTATTGGTCTCCCAAACCTAGGAATGTACTACCATGCATGTATCCTCGACTTTGCAAAAGCTTGGTGGTCAAACTCTAAAGAAAAAAAATGGGTTTCGCTAGAACAAGGTATAATGAAAGTGTGCCCGAGAGACTTACTCTCTAGCATACTGTTGGGAAATAAACTGCCCAAACACTCCTTTCCAACAGTAGCTGCCACAATACTATCCTGGGAAATCTTCTTAAAATATACTCCACATGAAGGTATTTATACCCAACCCAGAATTCCTATCACAACTTTACAGGTAATGATCCCAGATATCAATACTTTACCTATGAGAGAGGCAGGTCTGATGAATCTAAATTACTTATATAACGAACATAAAATCAAATCCTTTGCAGATCTAAAGACAAAATAAGATCTTCCAGAAACTTACCAATTCACATACCAAATAATTACCAGTTTTCTAAAATCTAACAAAACAATTATCCCAGAAATAAACAGTCAGGTCCTCACAATGCTAAACTCCCCCTTTCCAATGACTGGAGGAATAAAACTATGGTACAACGAACTCATATCCACTAATTTATCTCCCATTGATAAGTACGTCAAAACATGGTCATATGACCTTAATATGACTCTAACCACCACTCAAATAATCTCTTCAATGAAGAGAATAGCACAATTTTCCAAATGTAATTCCCACTGGGAACAATAAATAAAGATACTCACACGTTGGTATATAACACCTAGAAAACTAGCAACATTCACAACCACCTCTTCACCTACATGTTGGAAATGCTCAGCTCACATAGGAACACTAATGCACATGTTATGGGAATGTCCACTCGTTTCTGACCTATGGAAATTGGTAGAACAATACATAAGACAGCAGTTAATACCTTTATTTTCCTTCTCACCACAACTAGCATTATTATGTATAGATATAGATAAAATCGATTCTAAATATCGAATGCAGATCTGTCATATAATCATGGCAACCCAATGCACAATAACGAGCAATTGGAAATCCACGGATAAGTTAGACTTTACCTCTCTCATAGCACTATACAAGCGCAATATAACAATGGAGAAGTATCTTAGACCAGAAATGTTTTATTAGCAGCTAACTACATAAAACTAGTTAAGTAAATAACAAAACAATATAGTGGGAAAAATAATCAACAAGTTATGATAAACAAATGTGTAGATGAGGTCATGTTTTATGGTTTATGTTTATGTCTATAAATGTGTTATAGTTCAATCCAATCCAATATTTCCTTTATGATATAAGAATGCTACAATCCAAATACAAGCGGATCCTCTTATGCGTCTATATACCAAACGTTTCCACACCAAGCATCCAAGGATTACGATGTCACTCTCAACTACATACAACAGGGATTTAAACGATCACCAAATAATCCACAGATTGTCAAAACACTTGATATATCCTCGCCAACACAGACTAAATACAGGACCAAAGTTTGGAACAATAATACTAAACCTAACTGCAGCACCCTCGATTGACAGGTCTATTGACCACTGAGCCGATCAAACACAACAGCTGGGTACTGAGTCACCAACCAGTCAGCCAAACCTGGTTAGCAATTGACTGGATGTGGTCCTCTTGCCTAGCAAGATCCAAACGATAGCACTGATAATGTAAAAGTTTTAACAAATATGGACTAATGTTTTGAATGTAAAAATCCTCAGGAGCACTGTCTGTTTATATAAAAACACTTGGATGATTATACCATACCATTGCAACCTGTTATTATAATATGCTTGTAATACTTTTGAAACAATAAAAATTTATTGTTAAAAAAAAAAAGAAACACACATACTGAATTTTAACTTTTCCAAGGCTACAAACTAAAGCTAATGTCATTTATTATATGTATATTTTTTTCAGTTTGTGTGCGTTGAAAGTTTGGTAACAGCTGTAGTAGACATGTATCCCAAAATTTTCCGAAGAGGCTACAGGAGAGAATTATTGATCCTAGCACTTTCTATTGCATCCTTCCTTATTGGACTTATCATGTTAACCGAGGTGAGATTGTTAAAATGAATGTTTACAGCAGTATCATTTAAACATTTTGTATTTCATGTTGACACAATAAAAGCATCAAAACAAATTGTTAGTGTTCAGAAAATATGTGGGGATGGCCTGTACAGATCTTGCAGGGCTGGATGGCCTAGGCAACTCTCTAGGTATATGTTGAATGCAATTACAGAATATATTTGTTATAACTCAGAAGACTGCTCTCATTGGCAAATGCACCAGTGGTTGGCACAGGCTCTCCCATGGCAAGAAATCTAGGTGGGCACTGTTTTCCACCACAGCACCACCCTCAATGCCTGATAGCCTGATAGAATGACACCCCCGGAGATCGAGAAAACAAGCTAGTCTGCACTTGGCAGTTAACTTCGAGCTGCTGATTAGAAGTGAGAGCTGGCAACTAGGTGAATTCAATAAAAAAGACAAGTGGGAAGAAAGGCTAGGTTGTTAAACAGACTAGGGTCAGTACAGGCAACAGACAAAACAAAGTTAAGATTAAAACTTAGGTTGGTAACAAGGACACAAGGACAAATGAGGTGAAGGCAACCGAGGTCATAGGGAAATTAGAAATTAATCAACAAAGCTTTATAAATGACCAAAACTGGTCAGAACTGTACCACCTGCCACAGAACAGAGTTGGTTTAGCACCACTTCCTGCACATGAGCAATTGGTTATGCATGACATGACAGTCTAACACACTCAAGATATGACACACTTATGATTATAAGTCAGAAAGATTGGCAAATATCACACAGTAAGGTTGATGCACTAAAATGTGGCAGTGTAAAAATAATAATGACACCCATAATGTAAGCTGTGGTAACTATAGGAGGTAAAGTAAAAGGTATGACGTGAGATTAACAATAACTACAATGGGATTATAGTTAATAAGATATAGAAGACCAGAAACGGAAGATGTAGAGTGGGGATGGAGGAGTGGGTGACAAGGAGTGTGAGTGAAGAAAGGAGGGAAGGGAAAGTGAGACAATAAATACATATAAAGACTACACCAAAAAGTGACTAGCACATTCTAACCAATACAGAGAACTCCAATATTGTTGCAAAAAATAAAAAAAATGCCTAGTGTTCTTCCTCCACTTCAGTGATGAGCAAAAATGCAAATATTCTTTTCGCCGAATTTTCGCGAAAATAAATACTATTTTCGTTTCGAAAGGCGAAAATTCGCCGAATATTTTCGCATTAATTTTCGCCTAAAGTCCGTTTTTTTCGTGTTGAATATCTAAGCCTCCTTACAAGCTAGAATCACCAAATTTGCAGGGTATATTAAGGAGATATGTGGGTACAAGAGGAAAAAAGAAATTTTTCAAAAAGACCTTATAGTTTTTGAGAAAATCGATTTTAAAGTGTCAAAGGAAAAAGTATACATTTAAATGCAGTAAATGAGAGTTACTGTAGCAAACCTAGCAGTAGTGTAAATTTACTAATAGCAAAAGAAAGGGCCAAGTGTAAGTGCCATGGGCTAAGTGCAAAGGGCCACGTGCCAAGTGCAAAGGGCCAAGTGCAAAGGGCCAAGTGCAAGTGCAAAGAGCCAAGGGTCAAATGAAAAGGGCCAAGTGCAAAGGGCCAAGAGCGAAGGGCCCTTGGCTCTTGGCCCTTTGCCTTTTCACTTGGTCCTTTTCATTTGAAACTTGGCCCTTTGCACTTGCACTTGGCCCTTTGCACTTGGCCCTTTGCCTTTGCACTTGCACTTGACCCTTTGCACTTGGCCCATTGCACTTGCACTTGGCCCTTTGCACTTGCACTTGGCCCTTTGCCTTTGCACTTGGCTCTTTGCACTTGCAATTGGTCCTTTGCCTTTGCACTTGGCCCTTTGCCTTTGCACTTGGCCCTTTGCACTTGGCCCTTTGCACTTAGCCCTTTGTACTTTATACTGGTTGAACTCGATGGACATATGTCTTTTTTCAACCAAAATAACTATGTAACTATGTAACTTGGCCCTTTGCACTTGGCCCTTTGAACCTGCACTTGGCCCTTTGCACTTGGCCCTTTGCCTTTGCACTAGGTCCTTTGCACTTGGCCCTTTGCACTTGGCCCTTTGCACTCGGCCCTTTGCACTTGCACTTGGCCCTTTGCACTCGGCCCTTTGCACTTGCAATTGGCCCTTTGCACTTGGCCCTTTGCCCTTGGCCCTTTGCCCTTGCACTTGGCCCTTTGCACTTGGCCCTTTGCCCTTGCACTTGGCCCTTTGCACTTGGCACTTGGCAGTTTGCACTTGGCAGTTGGCCCTTTCTTTTGCTATTAGTACATTTACACTACCTCTAGGTTTGCTTAAGTAACTGTCATTTACTGCATTTAAATGTATACTTTTTTCCTTTGAAACTTTAAAATCGATGTTCTCAAAAACTATAAAGTCTTTTTGAAACATTTCTTTTTCCTCTTGTACCCACATATCTCTTTAATATACCCTGCAAATTTGGTGATTCTAGCTTTTAAGGGGGCTTAGATATTCAACGCGAAAAAAACGGACATTAGGCGAAAATTAATGCGAAAATATCATTGCGAAATTTCGTCTTTTGAAGCGAAAATAGTACTTATTTTCGCGAAAATTCGGCGAAATCGAAAATGGGATTTTCGATGCGAAAATGGCTTTGGCGAAAATTCGCAAGCAACACTGCTCCACTTTTGTGCCTGTTTTAATGCCTACTTATAACACCTATGCCACTTGTCTCAAGCCACAGACTGAGCAAGCTCAGAGATTGAATCCGGAAGCAGACTTAATTACACCTGTTCTAGCTAACTTCTCCCACTGATTGTTCCCAGCTGCAATTCAAGTTGGGGGGGAAAAATGTACGTTTAAAAAATGACACCTGCTGATTCTCTGATCCAAGAAGGTAGAATTTAAAAGTATTTCTGCATGACTTTGTTTTTCTAGGCCAGAGCTACATTTTGGGCTATAAAATAGATGCTCATGAGACCAGTAAGCATAATTCTCTGGAGATTGCTACACAGCAAGGGTTACCCTGATCTAATTCAGCATTGCATTCTCCCACCCTGGAATTAGACCTTGCACAAAGGATAAAGTTCTATTTATGTTTTATTCCCTTTTATTTTTATAAGCAAATGTCTTGTGTGTCATTGTCACTTTTACTGTTGTTTTTGTAAATATTATTTTGTATATATTATTTCTGCATTTGTTTCATATTTTTGAAATATGAAATCTTCATTTAATAGGTTAGCCTTCTATGCACTAAACAGAGAATTCGCATCTCCTAGAGAGAGACTGTAGAGTATTGTGTTACAGATCAGTGCCGTATTGAATGTTAAGTTGTTTCATTACTACCTGTTTGAAATTGCATCTTATGTGGGGTTCGCATAGTTTAAGCCTAAAGCTGTAGCTGACCTAAGACAAATGCAGGTGCAGACTGGCCGGGGGGGAGAGGGAAGTTTTCCTTCCAAGCCTCTGCCTTCTTACATAACGAGGGCCGGGGGCAGCACTTCCATTACAGCTGCTGGCCAAGCTGAGATCAATCACAGCACCACGGCCGCTATTAAGCCCCGTCCCCAGCCATTAAGCCCCACCACCAACCATGAGTAGTGGCACTCTTGCTGTTTGAAGGAGTCCAGGATTGGGTAAGAGCTCCTCCCTGCTCCTCCCCAATCCTCCCACCTTTAGGCTTGCCTTTGTCCTGGCTGGCTGATGTCTGTGTGGTCGAAACTCCACCCACCACCCTGGAGCTTTCTGATTGGGCCAGCTGAGGATGCTGTACACAGGCCAGTGCTGGTGAGGAGACCATGGCTGCACCCGTGCAAGGAAAAGAAAAGATGAGAAGGTATTACTGAGTGTGTGCAAGTCTGTGTGTGTGTGTGTTGTGTGTGCGTGTGTGTGTTTGGCTGTGTGGTCGTTAATGATATAATCCAGATAATCCAGTGAAGGATCAATCTGCAGTATAATTAATCAGAAATGATTGGTCATGTCTACTAACAGCCAAAAACTCACTGACCAATGCAATCAGATTGTTGGGATTGATCCATTTTTCAGATAGATCCCATCAATCTGATTTAATTGGTTACAAGATTTTGGCTGTGAGTGGTCACAGACAATAATTTTTAATGGATTGTACCCCCAGAAACGATCAATCCTCTGCTGGATTGTATAGTTAATGGCCATCTTTGAGGTGCCCATTAACAATACAATGCCACAATTTCGATTGGTCTGATTGATTGGAAAAGATCAGTTGGACTCACTAACAGATGAAAAACTGCTAACCAATCCTATCATATTGATGAAAATGATCTGCTTTTTGGATCGATCACATCAATCTAAATGGATAGCAGTTTTCCATTTGTTAGTTGGTCCAACCAATAATTTCCAATCAATCATAACAATCGAATCAGATTATCGATAGTCTTGGGATTCTATCGTTGGGCTCTGTTGTGTGTGTCTCCATGTTTTGGGCAAACTGTAAAAGGGTTGGGGCTGTACATGTGAAAATGGCCACTGAAGACAGCTGTAAGTAGAATTTCGGTAAATTATCAATATTGTACTGGGTAATTACAATAGAAAAAAGAACCCCCCCCCCCGAAACGCGCAAGCCTCTATTAAATGGTGAAACCAAAATGGGGTGCATAATTCTGGGAATATGCATGCACATCAAAAATGTGTATCCAGACTTTGCTTCAAATCACTGTTATTTTGAAAAAACACAGCACTGCATTACCAAAATTGTAAAACTAATTTTGGTATTGCAGTGTTGTGTTTTTTCAAAATAAAAGTAAACGGTCATTTGAAGCAAAGTCTGGATACAATTTTGGGGGGTAATTACAATAGAAGAATATTAATAATCTTTACCAATAGTCTTCCATGGCCTAACCTTGCTGTTACACAAGCCCTCCCACTCAAATACTGAACCCTAACCGACCCCATCCACTGATGTTTAACCCTAAAGAGCGCCCTTCCACCAAAGCCTAACCCTAAGACCCCCACCGATGCACATGGTGATGCCTAACCCTACCCGCCGGGGTAATATGGGCACCCATATTACAGGTAATTTGTACACATGAGGCACCAAAATTACCAGTAGTAGCCGCTAATTGCTGCTAGGTGTGAGTATGCTATACTCCGCGCATCAAACCGGACTACACCTCCCAACATGCATCTCAAGATGTGTGAGCACATGAACCCTACCGGGAAGCTCAGAATTACCATTCAAGCTGTGGTCACTGGTCAGGAGAGAAGATGGAGGCTGCAGACTGGGGCGTGGGCCAGAGGATCGACATCACATAGTTAAGTAATGGTGCTCCCTCTGACCCCCGCATCTCCAGCGGTATGCCACAATACTAACCTTCCTTATGGGAGTTTTAAGAATTAAAGGACTAGTACTCAGTTCCCTTTAAGGCTCGTGCACACGTCCAACAAATCTGCCCGTCTGTTGCCGGAATTTGGTCTGTTGGACGACAATTAGGCATGTGTATGGGTGGGACAAATAGATGAGCGACTGATAACAGGTCGTTTACTCAATCCATCCAACAAATCTACTCACACAACTGTTGGGCTGATATCGTGCAGTTGGACCCGTGTGTACAAGTCATTTGAACAATGTGCGCTTGTATTGAATCTGTCCATGTCATGCAGTCAGTCATTCCACTTTGGCCCACAGTATGCAAATGAGTTGGTCATTTAGTTGGTTGATGCGTGAAAAATACAAGTCGCGAAAACTGTTGGTTGTGGGATTGGTCGTGTTGTGGAGCTGGTTATGCACTTTGTTGGATGTGTGTATGAGCATTTTACAGCATATACATTTGCACACAAGAAAGATTTTGGCTGGGGTTGCCGTGAAAGGGCCTGTAGGTTTTGTTTTCCCCACAGGCCAAAAGGTCCCTCTCCTCTCCTGGATACATAAACACCTGCCTGAGTGCTTGCAACTAGACAACAGTGCATGACATTGTTAATGCCATAGACTGGGACAGATTTCCTTTAAGTGCAGAAATTTGTGTGTGTATGGTGTCTAGCATATTCATTTACAGACAACTGCTAGTGGTGGCTGAGTCTTGTAAGGTGCGGTTAAAGGCAACAGTCTTGCTTTAACCTTAAATAAGGCTGCTCCTTCTCTTTATTTGGTCAAAAACTGTTAGGTTCTGTCTCTGCAGGCTTGCCGTGGTGCCTGGTTGCTGACATATCTTTTCTCCGGCTCAATTTACCTGACTAAATATGTCACCTAAGACATAGGCTGAAGTGTCAATCTGGAATACAAACCATCAGCTGAAGTCCAGAGCCTGCAGTGATGGAAGGCTGGCTAGTGCCCTCTATAAAGCTGTAAATGACTGTTCACATTCAGGCATCCAGATGATCTGCCTGGGCAGCTTCTTTTTTGTGAGATCTGTCAATGGCTTTACCAGGGCACTGTAATTTAGGACAAACTTTCTGTAGTACCCAGCAGTTCCCAGAAGAACTGGATCTGTTTCTTTGTTTTGGGGTTTGGCCTAGACACAATGGCATCCCCTTTCCCAATCTCTGGATTAACTACTCCTCCCCACCACCCCATGCCCTAGGTACTGTACCTGTTTCCTACCTATCTGACATTTATTTGGCTTGACTTTCAGTTCGGCTGTGATAATTTGTCCCAGGACCTGTGAAAGCTGTGCTAAGTGGTCTTCCCAGGTGGCACTGATCATTAGAATGTCACCTATGTTATAAACTGTTCTAATCACCTTTTTCCGGCACCAGCAACTTCTTATAGTTGCGTCTCACAGACTGTGAGATAACTTGACTCTCAACACAGCAAGCAGGAGATAGACTTTCTCAGGCTTCTTCAATATTCACGTTATTTATTCAGGAAACATATATACAGATATAGTCCATCATATCCTGGCAAAGCAGATTACCATGTTGCGTTACAGCTGCGTGAGTACCTTCCTGCTGAAGGTACCCAGGTCTTCTTGTATCTACTCTACGTTACACTAGACTACCTATGTACAGCATACATTATATCAGATTACAGAAAGGAATGAACATACTTAGAGGTCCCAGTCAGCATTGCGAGCTAGTGTGAAAGTAAGGAGCAGAGTGAGCTCCCATCGCTCACTCCTGGTTTAATACCGACTAGGAAAGAGTTAAATATGACATCATCTTCGCCATCCCCTAGATCAGACTATTGGTGGACCCACTTGTGGTGTCATCATACACCCCTACTCGATTAATATTAAATGAGGCATTTGACCTACATGCAGGAATGTGGATATTTACAAAACATGGCTGATGTTTATTGTTCTAGTGGCGGTACATGCCCAGGTCAGGGAGACCTGTGGCCTTGTCCACAGAACAGCTTTTTGGTATGTTCTAGTTCTGCTGACAGAACTGGAGATTCTCTCTCTAAGAGAAAATCCCTTAAAGGGCAGGTTTGCTCCTCAAGCCTTTTTGACTAACTCAGTCCAAATAACTGAGGCCTACTTAAATTGTAACAATCCCCCCCTAAAAAGGCTTGACCCGCAGATCCCAGCTTCTGAACCTAACCGTACCTGGTTTCTTTCCTTTATGTTTCACTTTTCGATGTTCGTGCTCACACAACTTCTCTGCTCTCGGCGGTTATCCCTGGAAGAGAGAGAGCAAGACCTCTTGGTCTTCCTGTAACCAGGCTCTCTGGGGAGGCCCTACTTCTAAATCCCTCTATACCACATGCTCAGCATTTGCGTCACTTGCGTATCACTCACAAACTTGCATGACCACAGAAAAGTGAAACTCGTTTGTTTGTTACTCAATGGAGCAGTGCCAGGTGCCTTCTAAAAGAGCGCCTTTATACAATCAGCTCCATCACCGGTACTACTAAACCTATACCCGTAACCCTGTATATCCCTTAATTTAAAAATATTGGTTCATGAGATTGTTTATGAGGCACCAATCTCTGGACCAGGTTAATTTGTTTTACGTAATTTTAACACGCAACCTCACCTGGATAATGTTGCCTAAAGTTGTCATCTCCATCCAGACGAGCAGTGGGTGTAGAAAGAACTTTGGAACTGCAGAGGCCCAGTCCGAGGGTCCCTGGAACATCGCCGGAACCCTTTTCCACCAGGTCAGACTGGAATTCACCTGCCTATTTTTGTGTTCTACCTCGTTAAGATCACCTGTATCATGGTGAAATCTTACCTCTAACTTAGTGTACTGTTTGTTTAACCGTTGTATCAACGTGTGGTCATCTTGGATCAACCCCTGTTCCCCTTTGTCCCATGTCGTGTTCTCTTTTAGGATGGGAACTACCCGTGAAACTTTGACCTTTAGAGTTCTCTTAACAATTTGAGAAACAACGTCATCCAACCTGGATGACTGGATCCATATGGGATCTCCACTCACACAATATGTTCCCCTTGGAAAATCCCCATTATCGGAACAATTATGAGAATATACCTTGAATGTATCATTAGACACTATGTTAAAAAAACAAGCCTTTCCTTCAGCCACCGGAACTATCGGTTGGGCTTCAGGGTGGATCTTTTGAATGGTAGCCTCGCATTCTGCGTTATGGAGCCTGCAGGCTTCTTCACTAAATTTGACTTGCCCCGGCAAACACAGGTACCTCTGTGAGAATTGCCCGCATGAGGACAACTCTACTCGTTTCACCTCCCCGTCTAGCACCAAAAAAAGTTTGACCTCTCAGGTCATGGTGTAAGACATGTGTTGAGGTGGGAACTAAGGAAGTGGCGGTGCCTAAAGGAATGTTGCACCATTTCCATTTGTTCACCCAAACATCTTGAAGCTTCTATGCAAAAGATCCTTCTCCAGAAAAATCGATATACCTCCCCTTGTCCAATCTCAGTTGGACAGGATCTTTAAGCATCTCCCTGACAAAATATGTCCCCAACTGTCCTGATTGGACCTCTTCCCCCCTTATGTCCTGAGGCACACTATGTACCAGAGGTTGGGAAGACTGTACTCTCTGCAATCTTTCAATTAAGAGTACCTCTTCACTTACCCAACTAGCCTGAGGATAAGCGGCTGCATATGGACTGTGTACTGTAGTCCCCTGCTGTGACCCGTGTAGTGTGAATGGGGTTCCCTGTGTTGGCTTTCCCTCCCCCGGGACCGCTCTCCCCACCCTCTTTGTCACCTGGAAATGTGGCTTGATCTCGATTTTTACTTCTTGTTTCGAGAACCACCAACCCTCGGCTTTCCAGCCTTTACGTGTGTATAGTTGTTTCAGAGGCCCTCTCTGTTGGTAGTTCCAGAGGGTGATGTTGTCCCCTGCATCTCTCTGGTAGGAGAATTGACGCCTCCTGCTCATTCCTCTCCAATCTGGAACCATCTCACTCTGCATAACCAAGACAAGGTACCCCTGAATCACACACTCCACCTTTTGCATGTACCCATTGTACTGCAATGTACCTTTTAACCAAACTTTGGATCGGTGCATCGATTCTGGGAGTGTGGCATTCAATAGCAGATTTACACTGCCATTCAATTCCCACTGCCCGCACACATGACCCTTTAGACCTTTCACCCACATTGTGCCATGAAATTTGTTTTCTCCTGGCACAAGTGCTCTTTTCCTCCATCCCTGCTTGGTCCATCTGTGCCAAGCGGAGGGAGGTGTGAAAGGATTAGTACCTTGGTCACTAAACATTAACATGCTTGGGCCTTGCATTCTCATTAACCCCTTATTATACATAAGAATGTCCTCTCTTCATTCTCCTAGGACGAAATGGCAACCTAGGATCACCATCAGCACGGTACTCTTCATTATAAAAGCACCACCTTGGGATAGAAAAACATTAGCAATTTGCACTATGCTTTGCTCAGTCAGTTTTTTTAGACGTTTTCCGATCTCAGGAATCTCGTGTTTTAGTCTCTTTCCAATTTCAGGAATCTCGTGTTTTAGTCTCTTTCCAATTTCAGGAATCTCGTTGTTCTTCAACCTCAGATTGGCATCTGGAACCTTTCGCTTATCCGACTGACATCTCCATCTTTGCTGCCAGCACTGCAGCTGTCTCGAGTTCATATTGCCAAACTCCTGAAATCGAAATACAAACAAATCAATTCTTATTAATGATTTGGGATTCGCCCTGCGGCTTGTACTCTGTACACTTTAACTTGATCAATATATGCCGTAATTGATCTCGTTGCTTTATGGTTCTCATGAACTCTGTTTACGCTTATTGGTAGATTGGAGTTACAACCTCTCTCCCCTACCTAAGTACTATCCTCAGTACTTACCTGTTTAAATTATGCTCCCGCGGACTTCACCTTTGGAAGCTCTCACCTCATTGCAAGCTCTCACCACCCCCCCCCCCCCTTCTGTACATACGTGGCCGTCGTATGCACAGAGTATGGATGCCACACACCTGTTGCTGCTTTGCAGGTTAGCCTGCAATGCTCTTACTCATTTTCGCATTTACTTACCTAGAACTTCATTGCGATACCAGCTCTGCTAGAAGTTCTGTGTGTTGTACCCTCTGATCAATGTTTGCCGCGCCACTACCCTCATACTACCAAAAAAAAACGGCCGCCTCCCTGTAGGAAGGAGCACTCTGCACTTAAACTACACAGGGTGCAGGGCTAAGCATTCCAGCGTCAAATGCCTGTATACAGATCCCTGAATGCCCACTTGGTAGGTAGTCGCATGGCAGACACCATACTGATACACTGTCACTCTGTAAATGGCAATTCTATCATCTGTATAATTGCCCCATGAACTGCTACCAGTTCTGTTCTGTGCTAAACTGAATCAGAGCTGGAGAAAAGAAGAGAAAGAAAAAAAATATATATATTTTTGACCAATCGGTGGGCGAGGAAAAACGCGCTAACAGCCCAGCAATGACTTCTTTGTCAATCTCTGGTCCTGTCCCTGACACAAAAAACCCCCTGAAAAAAACACTCTGCAGTCGCAGCGAGTACACCTGGATTGGTCAACTCCTATCTTTCTCTCTTTTCCCTTCCCCCTCTCCAACTCTGCAGTCACCACACCCCCCCTTCTGTACATACGCGGGAAAGTGTCTGTACTGTGTTGCTTATGGGATTATTCCTTTAAGTGAGGCACCTTAAAGTGCGGTGCGGCATGTGTTCCCAATAGAGATAGGGGGGACCCCTATCTCTATTGGGAACACATGCCGCACCGCACTTTAAGGTGCCTCACTTAAAGGAATAATCCCATAAGCAACACAGTACAGACACTTTTCTGATCTGCGCTGCACCGTGTCTCCCTGCACCTAGCTGGGAAACACTTCCTATCCGTGACCCTGCAATTTGCTTGGCTCACGTATGCGGACACTCCCTGTGCCCAGACTTCTTCTGAGGAAATCACCTGGAAGCCGAGAAACTCAGTAGAATCTCTCTTCTATCCCCACTCTGAACCCCCCCTCCCACCAGCTGCTTCCGTGCACGGCGCCTTGTGCACAGCTGTGACCTGGGACGTGGGATCCCCCCCAGCACATCCTCCCCCCTGCCATCGGGGTTTCTCGCCCCCTCCCCTCCTGATACATCATGCAGATGGGAGTGGCTTTCTCAGAAACCCGACGCCATGTTGAATCATAGCATGCCAGCCAAGATGGCTGCTATGTCAGTCCCCCATAGCAACCACTTAATCCTATGCACCTTTAGAAAAAAACAGTTAGAACATACAAGGCATATGCACACTAAACATTTCATATATATTTCTCGGATACCTGAAAAAACAGACACAGCAGTGTGTGAAATTTCCTATCTCCTTCCCAGAAAAAAAACGCAAATCATCTTTGACATGTAGATGGAGGAAAAAAAACATGCACCCAACCCCGTGCACTCAAACGCTTCCCACAGAACTTCGATCTTATGACGGCTGCAAAAAAACATCCTGAACAGAAGGAATTATCCACAACTACACCGAAACTTTACTCATATCATAAACCTTTGCCTGGAATGCGGAGTGACAGAACCTGAACAAATCTTCCAGCTGTTAGCAGATATCCGCGGACACAAACCTTAACCGTGCTTCCCCCCAATCTGTAGAGAGGGGGGTGGGAGGATGCACTGTATTGGCCCCCCTTCTCACTAAACCTACGCTCTGCGATCCGCAAGAAAAAACCAATAAAACCCATGACACGGAATTATGCTGAGATTACAGAAACATCACATAGCACTAACTAACTAATAGCACTGACCTGGAACCAGTTTTCCCACTATTCTGGGCTCTCGTTATACCAACTTTTTCTCTTCATTTCACCCTCCACCTGCTCTCCTCACCATCCACCATCTGCGTGACAGAGCACGAGAGAAAAACAAACACCGCTGGCCTCCCTCCCAGCCCAGAACTGCACAGAGAGAAACAGAAACTGTATACGCTATAACTGCTAGCTGCTACCAGCATAACACAGAAAAATAACACACAGCTGGGAAAAAAACACTGTTAACATATAACAGACCACAAACATTGCTACAAAACCAAATAAACAAAACGCTATACTTGCCTGGCTCTACAGACTTGTACCGACTTCCAATCCGATCAGCTGATGGCAAGTTTTTTTCCACGAGTCGATGGACCTCGGTGAGCGTTTACTGAGCGTTCTCTCAGCGGATTCTCCGGTCCCGAAGGTAACTTGCTCAAAAACTCTGCCTGGGATACCTCACCACGGAATCCTTTGTTCAGCTAGATTGCGTGTACATCACAACCCAAATAAAACAGGTCCATGACTCGCCGCTGATCATCATTCGGATTGCAGTCCATGTGTTGGCCACTCTAGCAGCCTCCCACACACCACTTATCCTCTTGATAAGCTTTCCAGTCCGCGTCAACTCCGCTTGTGTCGCTCTGGAATATCTTGAAAACTTCGGCCCCTGGCCCCTGTCTGCCTGTTTTGCAAGGCAGTGAAGGGGGGTTTCAGCACCACTTTTATAAACTGTTCTAATCACCTTTTTCCGGCACCAGCAACTTCTTATAGTTGTGTCTCACAGACTGTGAGATAACTTGACTCTCAACACAGCAAGCAGGAGATCGACTTTCTCAGGCTTCTTCAATATTCACGTTATTTATTCAGGAAACATATATACAGATATAGTCCATCATATCCTGGCAAAGCAGATTACCATGTTGCGTTACAGCTGCGTGAGTACCTTCCTGCTGAAGGTACCCAGGTCTTCTTGTATCTACTCTACGTTACACTAGACTACCTATGTACAGCATACATTATATCAGATTACAGAAAGGAATGAACATACTTAGAGGTCCCAGTCAGCATTGCGAGCTAGTGTGAAAGTAAGGAGCAGAGTGAGCTCCCATCGCTCACTCCCGGTTTAATACCGACTAGGAAAGAGTTAAATATGACATCATCTTCGCCATCCCCTAGATCAGACTATTGGTGGACCCACTTGTGGTGTCATCATACACCCCTACTCGATTAATATTCAATGAGGCATTTGACCTACATGCAGGAATGTGGATATTTACAAAACATGGCTGATGTTTATTGTTCTAGTGGCGGTACATGCCCAGGTCAGGGAGACCTGTGGCCTTGTCCACAGAACAGCTTCTTGGTATGTTCTAGTTCTGCTGACAGAACTGGATATTCTCTCTCTAAGAGAAAATCCCTTAAAGGGCAGGTCTGCTCCTCAAGCCTTTTTGACTAACTCAGTCCAAATAACTGAGGCCTACTTAAATTATAACAACCTAGGTAGGCGACAGTGCAGTGTTACAATCCTTTCAGTAGACCATTTTTAGACCCTTTTGAAAATGGCTGGAGTTGCAGATGAATGTCTGTTAAACAAGGTGTGTATTGAGATCTGCAGATATCATAGACTATGAATGCATTTTGCAGGAACTGACCTTTTGCAGGAACAGATCTTTTGCAGATACTGATCTTTTGAATGTGTACAGCATCTTTGTGCACAGCATCTTGCAAAGATTTTATCTGATGGGGAGTTCAGCTCAATAGAATAGGCTGTGTAGGTATGGCTCTCATACTACATGGTAGGGGCTAAAATTGGTCTGTGATCTTGCCTTTTCCAAACACTTTTATCTCAAGTGTGTATGTTGCATTGCTTTGTACAGTGCCATGGGATGTGTTGGCACATGTGTTATAAATCAATAATAATTTAACTACATTGCTCCCTAGTCCCTAGCAGCTGACCATTTTCCAAGGCAAGATATCTTATTAATCATGGGAGGTTTGGGAAGCATGGGAAATATAAATATACATGTTAAATGCTGTGTTTTGTTTAAACATCATCGAAAAAAAAAACTTGCTTATGCACATATAAGTTGTTACCATTACATTTTTCTTCTTTTTCTTTTTTTCAGGGTGGAATGTATGTCTTTCAGCTTTTTGACTCTTATGCAGCTAGTGGAATGTGCCTTCTATTTGTTGCAGTGTTTGAGTGCATCTGCATAGGATGGATTTATGGTAAGTAAAATTACATGGTCATTTCAGGGGCTTCATTAAAGGATATCCGAGGTGAAAATAAACTGATGAGTAAAACAATTGTATGTATCCTCCTTCTCCTGAAAATGACTTTTTAAGATATCCCACAGTTGTTTTTTGTTTTGTTTTTATATTTAAATCTAGTTTTTAAGTTTTTATTGTTTCATTGTCTCTGCTCAATGACACCTTCATTGAAGTATGCCAGAGCTCAAACCTATGAATTATTGACCCTTTTTATTTCTTTCCTGCTCTCAGAAGCCATTTACTGACAGGAAAGTGTTTTATGGCTGTAATTCCCTATCAATGAGGGTTATGCTATAGTCTGACCCAGTCCGATGCGGTTTTGACCCGGACAGAAACTCTTACTTGCATACCTGAATAGTAACTCTTTCGGGCAGAGAAAGAAAAAAAGGAACACAGCATAGTTATCTGTGTGCTTGGCACTGTACATACACATGTCTATCTCATCATGTTGCATGTCACCTTTGTTGTCCTTTAACCACTTCCCGACCGCCTAACGCACAGAGGCGGCCGGGAAGTGAAGCCCTGAAGGACCGGCTCACCCACAGAGGCGGCGGTCCTTCTAAGGGCATGGGCGGAGCGATCGCGTCATCCGTGACGCGATCCTCCGCCCGGGATCGTTACTCGGGCATTTTGTCTCCGCTCGCCGGCCACTTAGCAGAGCCGGCGAGCGGAGGAATCCGCATAATTGCCCAATCAGGGAGTATAAGGCACTTTGTTAGGTAAACAAAGTGCCTTATACGTGCTTCCTCCTCGCCTCGTGGTCTCATTGTTGCAGAGACCACTAGCGAGGAGGAAGCACATTGTAAGTAGCCAGCACACGTGGTTTTTTTTGCCCACAGAGTCCCTGATCTACCACCCCAGGCCTCATACCCCCCCTGATCACCCCAGCAGACCCCTGCCCAGCACCCTTGCACCCCTGCAAAACCCCCACCCCCCCACCTGCCACTAACTAGCGACGCTGCCCTTTAGTTTAGGTCCCTAACTGCCACCTAATCACCCCTGATCCCCCCCCCCTACCTTTAGATCACCCCCAGACCCCATCCCAGACTACCCCCCTGTATACTGTATACATCTGTATACAGCTACCTTATCCCCTGATCCCCCTCTGATCCCCCTCTGATCACCTGTCTATCACCTGTCCATCACCCCTTAGCACCCCCACCCATCAGAGCAGACCCTAACTGCCCCGCGGGGGTAACCGATCACCTGCCCAGGCCCTCGATTGCCCTCATACCCCCCTTCTGATTACATCCCCTGCTCTTTGTTTACATCTGTCCTCCCCAGCGATCACTAACTGATCTGCGATCAGTAGCCCCCTGTGTCTGCCTCTCATCAGATCAGGACTCAGTCTGCCCCGTGCAGGCTCCTGATCAACCCCCCACCCCCTCAAATTGCCCTCAGACCCCCCCCTAATCACCGTCCAAGTGCATTGTATTTGACTGTGCTGCGCTTGTATTCGATTGTGCTGCGCTTGTATTCGATTGTGCTGTAATTGTATTTGATTGTCCCGTGATCGGCTTCGATTGCCCCGTGATTGTTTGATTGCCTGAGACCCCACTTCCCACCACACCCAACCCCACCCCCCACCCCCCCACCACCTTCCGAGTGCATCAGATTTGCTTGTGCTGTGATTGGAGTCGATTGTGCTGTAATTGTATTTGATTGTCCCGTGATCGACTTCGATTGCCCCGTGATTGTTTGATTGCCTGAGACCCCACTTCCCGCCACACCCAATCCCACCCTCCCCCCATCACCTTCCGAGTGCATCAGATTTGCTTGTGCTGCGCTTGTATTCGATTGTGCTGTAATTGTATTTGATTGTCCCGTGATCGGCTTCGATTGCCCCGTGATTGTTTGATTGCCTGAGACCCCACTTCCCACCACACCCAACCCCACCCTCCCCCCCACCACACCCAACCCCACCCTCCCCCCCCCCACCACCTTCCGAGTGCATCAGATTTGCTTGTGCTGTGATTGGAGTCGATTGTGCTGTAATTGTATTTGATTGTCCCGTGATCGACTTCGATTGCCCCGTGATTGTTTGATTGCCTGAGACCCCACTTCCCGCCACACCCAATCCCACCCTCCCCCCATCACCTTCCGAGTGCATCAGATTTGCTTGTGCTGCGCTTGTATTCGATTGTGCTGTAATTGTATTTGATTGTCCCGTGATCGGCTTCGATTGCCCCGTGATTGTTTGATTGCCTGAGACCCCACTTCCCACCACACCCAACCCCCCCCTCCCCCCCCACCACACCCAACCCCCCCCCCCCCCCACCACCACCTTCCGAGTGCATCAGATTTGCTTGTGCTGTGATTGGAGTCGATTGTGCTGTAATTGTATTTGATTGTCCCGTGATCTACTTCGATTGCCCCGTGATTGTTTGATTGCCTGAGACCCCACTTCCCGCCACACCCAATCCCACCCTCCCCCCATCACCTTCCGAGTGCATCAGATTTGCTTGTGCTGCGCTTGTATTCGATTGTGCTGTAATTGTATTTGATTGTCCCGTGATTGTTTGATTGCCTCTGAAACCCCACTTCCCACCAACCCCAATACCTCTCAAATACTCCCTTTTTGCTAGGTAGGTGCTCTTTTTTTCTGGGTAGTCTCGGAGGAAACCCCCATAAATTTAGTAATCCACAATGGCAAGAAGGGGGCTTTCCGATGACGAGGTATACAGGTACATGGACCAGTCGGATGAGTTCTTTTGGGAAGAATCATCCGTCGAATCTTCCGGGTCCGAATTTGAACCTGTAGAAAGCAGTGGTTCCTTGACCGAAAGTGATGACGAGGCTATGGTCCCGGCTAGAGCCAGGCGTACCAGACCCCAAGTCGTTAGACCGCAGGTGGCGCAGGATCCGCCTCAAGGGCAGCAGGGTGGTGCTAGCGCTGATGATAGTTTTCTTGGTGAGGCAGGCACCAGCAGCGCAGCATCTCCTGGACTTAGTGCCAGTGCTTCCGTAGACCCTGGCGAAGTGGTGAGCGTCAGCATGGAAGTTGAAACTGGTACGGTGGCAAGTGCAGTAGTACCCCCATCGCAGCCACCAATAAGAAGACGGGCCCGTAGTACCCATAGACTCCCAGAGGTGCTGGCACAACCAGATTGGCAATCCCCTGATTCCGCCGCACCCGTAGTGCCCCCTTTCACCGCCCAGTCTGGAGTCCAGGTGGCGACAGCTCATCTAGGAACGGCCCTAGACTTTTTGCAGCTGTTCATCACCCAGGTTCTCCTGGACTTAATTGTGGTTGAGACCAACCGTAACGCCACACAATTCATCACCGAGCACCCGGAGAGCATGTATGCCCAGCCTTTCGGGTGGAAACCAGTCCAAGTTTCCGACATTAAAATCTTTTTGGCCCTTATCCTTCACTTGGGACTAATGAAACAGAATGTACTGCAACAATAATTCTACTTAAGTCTGTTGGAATCTACAGAAAGACAAAGAGAGGATCCAGGGGACGTGGGAAAAGACGTTATTCACTGCAGAACCAAAATAACTCTGTGACAAAATCTACAGAGTACACCCAGCCAACAACCCTAATAGCTCCAGCACAATCCAGCAGAGATGACAGCCACACATCTGGAGACTGTTCCCTCCTGGAGTCCTCAAACTCAGACCTCAGCTCCCAGGGTAGCCCCATCAAGGCTGTCCTCTGCAACGTCAGATCAATAAACAACAAAACAGCAATCATACATGATCTAATAGAGTCTTCTGATCTGGCCTGCCTGACTGAAACCTGGCTTTCTGAACCTGTTGGCCCCACCCTGGAGGCAGCTGTGCCAACAAACTATTCCGTTATATACTGCAACAGGAAAGAACGCAGGGGAGGAGGGGTTGCACTTTGCTTCAGATCAGCTTTGAAAATCAGACCACTTACTGTAGGTTCTACCAACTCGTTTGAATGCTTGGGGGTGCAACTTTCAGCTGAGGAAAACATTAACATATTGCTGATCTACCGCCCACCAGAAAAATACTCAGACTTCCTTGAGGAACTTGTAGACCTCCTATGCAACCTAACACTGGAACACCCCAGATGGATTGTTCTTGGAGATTTCAATACATGGGTGGACGACTCCTCTTCACAATTTGGAAAAAAGCTACCTCGTGCCTTACATGAACTGGGCTTCCTCCAATCAATCAGCTCTGCTACTCACAGGAAAGGTCACACTCTGGACCTTATATTCCATACTGGGCTGTCAATAGCCAATGTGGAAATTAATCCTGTTGCCTGGTCAGACCATCACACTATCCACTTCTCCCTCTCAATACCAGCCGTCAAACACCAGGTCAAGAATCAAATAAAATATCGCCGCTTAAAAGGGCTAACACCTCAACATATCCGAGATAACCTTAGCTTTGATGAATTGACTGACTCCAGCTTGGACCCTGATACTCTGGTGTTTAAATACAACAAATGTGTGTCCTCCACCTTTGAGACCATTGCTCCTCTGCGCACCAAATATCTTACTCCACACCATCATGCACAGTGGTTTGATAACGCTATAAAAGAGCTGAAAAGACAAGGTCGAAAACTTGAGAGGCTGTGGCGCAAATCTCAGTCCCCAGAAGACAAACATGCCTTAATCTTCCACTTGAAGAGCTACCAAAAGGTAATCACGGGAAAAAAATCATCCTTTCTATCACAAGAGATTGCAAATGCAGTTAACAAACCAGCCCAACTGTTCCGCACAGTGGAAAAACTCTGCAACCCAGCATGTCAAAAACTTAATATCGAGTCTTCAAAGGACCTCTGTGACCAATTTGCCCATTTCTTCACAGACAAAGTCTCCGCTATAAGGTCCGCCATCCAACTTACAGCATCTGAGCCTAATATAGCGCCGAAGACCATTAGCAGAGACAACGTAACACCTTGGTCAAACTTCAAAGAAATTGATGAAGAAGTCACATCAAGCATCCTCCTTCACGTCCGCCTAACTACCTGTGACCTGGATCCTGGCCCAACACAGTTCATGTTGAACTGCCCCGACCTGTTCGTACCGGTATTCCTCAAAATTGTTAACTGTTCCTTACAATCAGGGATATTTCCTGCTTTACTGAAGGAAGCAATCATCAGGCCTCTCCTCAAAAAACCCTCCCTGGACCCAGATGCAATGACCAGCTACAGACCTGTCTCTAACCTCCCCTTTCTGGGCAAGCTAATTGAAAAAGCTGTATACCTCCAGCTAGAAGCCAGAATCCTACAAAATAACAGTTATGACCCATTCCAGTCTGGCTTCAGGAAACACCACAGCACTGAAACTGCCCTCATCCAAATATGCAACCACCTGCTCATGGCAAGAGACAGAGGAGAGTGCTCGATCCTCATACTGCTAGACCTTTCTGCAGCCTTTGACACAGTTGACCATGACATCTTGATAAACAGGCTACAGGAATACTGCGGCATTGATGGCATAGTACTTCAGTGGTTTCAATCCTTCTTGAGTGGCAGAACCCACAAAGTGTCTATGGGGCCCTTCCTGTCCACCCCTGTAACACTTAAGTATGGGGTGCCCCAGGGCTCAATCCTCTCTCCCCTGCTTTTCACGATTTACATGCTACCGTTGGGAAAACTAATCCAAAAACATGGCCTGACATACCACTGCTATGCAGACGACACCCAACTATATCTTTCCTTCAAGCCTGGTGTGACAGACCCAACTCTAACTATAAACGCCTGCTTACGTGAACTACAGCAATGGATGAATGACAACTGGCTGAAACTAAATGCAGACAAAACTGAAGTCCTTCTGATTGGAGGGCAGAGCATGATAACAAAACAACTTAACTTGCAGTCTTCACCACTGGGAATAGGAGGCACGGATCTACGCAGCTCTGATCATGTGCGTAGCCTGGGAGTTCTAATTGATGGGGATTTAAACTTCAGAACTCAAATCTCTGCTGTGGTGAAATCATCCTATTTTCACCTGAAGAACATTGCAAAAATCAAGCACCTCATACCCCCAGAAGATCTGCCAACCTTAGTCCACGCCTTCATCACATCCCGACTGGACTACTGCAATGCTCTCTACACTGGCCTTCCAAAAAAGGTCTTGTACCGCCTACAGCTGATACAGAATACTGCTGCCAGACTGCTAACCAACCAACCCCGTCACTGCCACATAATGCCAGTCCTGCATTCCCTTCACTGGCTACCTATAGAATGGAGGGTCCTATTCAAGATCGGCCTACTGACATTTAAATCCCTGAATAATCTAGGCCCTGGATACATGAAAGATATGTTACAGCTGCGTAGCAATCCCCGCATTCTCAGATCCACAGGTTCTAATAATCTAGTCATACCCAGAGTCCACTTGGAAACTTTTGGTCCCAGAGCCTTCTGTCATGCTGCCCCTACGTTTTGGAACTCCTTACCTCAACAGATCAGGACAGCCCCATCCCTGGACGTGTTTAAATCCAGACTGAAAACCCACCTGTTCAGTCTGGCATTTGCAGAAATATAACTTTTGTTGTGTGAATACTTCATCCTACTAATTACTGAATCTGAGAGAGCCTAAGCGCTTTGAGTCCTATGGGAGAAAAGCGCTATAGAAATGTTATTGTATTGTATTGTATTGTACTGCGGTCGTATTGGTCTACGAACCCAGTAAATCATGTTCCCTTGTACCCTGCTGCCATGTCCAGGACACGATTTGAGTCCATCCTGCGCTTCCTGCACTTCAACGACGACAAAACCTGTCATGAAAAGGGCCACCCTGCTTATGACCGGCTCCACAAAATTCGGCCCCTCATAGACCACCTGTCATCAACATTTGCAGATGCTTATATCCCTGAACAGAACATCTGCGTAGACGAGTCCCTCTTACGCTTTACCGGGCGCCTTGGCATCAAACAGTACATCCCAAGCAAGCGCGCCTGGTATGGGGTGAAACTGTATAAGCTCTGTGAAAGGGCCACAGGCTATACATGTCGTTTTAGGGTCTATGAGGGAAAAGACTCAAAATTGGAGCCGGTCGGATGCCCTGACTACCTGGGGAGCAGTGGAAAGGTTGTGAGGGACTTGGTGTCACCCTTGTTCCAGAAGGGGTACCATCTTTTTGTGGACAATTATTACACAAGTGTGGCCCTCTTTCAGCACTTAAAGTTAGAAGGAATCCGATGCTGTGGCACTGCGCGGCCTAGTCGCCAGGGCTTCCCCCAACGGCTCATTACCACCAGACTTCAACGGGGGCAGAGGGCCGCCTTGCGTACTGAAGACCTGCTCGCGGTGAAATGGAGGGACAAGAGGGACGTTTACTTTCTGTCCACCATTCACACAGACACGACAGTCCAAATTCAACGGGCAACTAAGGTCATTGAAAAGCCCCTTGTCGTCCACGAATATAATGTCAACATGGGAGGGGTGGACTTCAATGACCAGAGGTTAGCGCCCTATTTAATTTTCCGGAAAACAAGACGCTGGTATAAGAAAGTGTCTTTTTATCTGATTCAATTGGCAGTTTACAACAGCTTTGTTCTCTACAGTAAGGCTGGGAGAACTGGATCTTTCCTTCAATTTCAGGAACAGATCGTTCTGGACATCCTGTATCCAGGAGGTGCCAGGCCCCCCCCCCCCCCCCCAGATGCAACTAGCCGACTGCATGGAAGGCATTACGCCTATCAGCTTCCGTGTGCCCCAGGTCAACGCATCCGAAGAAAACGTTGCCGTGTCTGCAGCAGGGCTGGAACAAGGACTGACACCGTTTATTATTGTCCCCGCTGTCCTGACCAGCCTGGCCTATGTGTAGGGCCGTGTTTTGAGAGGTACCACGAGCAGGTACACTATTAGAACCTAGGGAACTCCAGACACAGGAGTAGGCACACACTCAGTGGTCTTTCGCACATTGTCGCAGGGAGAGGAGAGATAAGCTTGAAAACCAAACGGGTAAGCATAAAAGTGGCAAGAAGGATCGGTTTCCATGCTTGATATTGCTGATCTGTCCTGGGTTGGCGATATAAGACGGCATGTTTGAATTTCCCTTGAGTGTGGACACCCCCGGTTTATATGTGATTTGGGCCTATGATTATGCTTTAATGCCACACAGAGTCATCTCTATTGGCAGGCATATTGCTGTATCCTACAGGCATAATGCTGTATACTAAAGTTCTGAGGCCCAGTCACATAAGTTGGTGGCTCACCCTGAGTGCAGGGTGGCACGGGGTGTCTCTCTCCTGAGGTTATCACTGCCATTGATGTGGAGGAAGATCTGCCATTGATGTGGAGCAAGGTATGTTTGCCGTTCATTTTTCCTTTCAGCCCAGAGTGCATTACCCGTATACCCAATATAAGGAGTATAGCAGAAACTCCTAATACTGGCCATACATGTAATGATTGCAGAGACCCTAAAATGCCAGGACAGACTTCACAAATGACCCCATTTTGGAAAGAGGACACCCTAAAGTATTATGTGAGGTGCACGGTGAGTTCATAAAAGATTTTAGTTTTTGTCACAAGTTAGCAGAATTTTTTTTTTATTTTTTTTTCTAACAAAGTGTCATTTTCCGTTTACTTGTGACAAAAAATAAGATTTTCAATGACCTCACCATTACCCTCATGGAATACCTTGTTGTGTATTCTTTCCAAAATGGGGTCATTTGTGGGGTTTGTTAACTGTCCTGGCAAGTGGGCGGGGTGCTAAATTGTGAGCACCCCTGTAAAGCCTAAAGGTACTCATTGGACTCTGGGCCCCTTAGCGCAGTTAGGGTGCAAAAAAGTGCCACACATGTGGTATCGCCGTACTCGGGAGAAGTAGTACAATGTGTTTTGGGGTGTATTTTTACACATACCCATGCTGGGTGGGAGAAATACCTCTGTAAATGACAATCTTTTGATTTTTTTACACACAATTGTCCATTTACAGAGGTATTTCTCCCACCCAGCATGGGTATGTGTAAAAATACACCCCAAAACACATTGTACTACTTCTCCCGAGTACGGCAATAGCACATGTGTGGCACTTTTTTGCACCCTAACTGCGCTAAAGGGCCCAAAGTCCAATGAGTACCTTTAGGATTTCACAGGTCATTTTGCGGAATTTGATTTCCAGACTACTCCTCACGGTTTAGGGCCCCTAAAATGCCAGGGCAGTATAGGAACCCCACAAATGACCCCATTTTAGAAAGAAGACACCCCAAGGTATTCCGTTAGGAGTATGGTGAGTTCATAGAAGATTTTATTTTTTGTCACAAGTTAGCGGAAAATTGATTTTTATTGTTTTTTTCACAAAGTGTCATTTTCCACTAACTTGTGACAAAAAAAAAAATCTTCTATGAACTCACCATACTCCTAACGGAATACCTTGGGGTGTCTTCTTTCTAAAATGGGGTCATTTGTGGGGTTCCTATACTGCCCTGGCATTTTAGGGGCCCTAAACCGTGAGGAGTAGTCTGGAAATCAAATTCCGCAAAATGACCTGTGAAATCCTAAAGGTACTCATTGGACTTTGGGCCCTTTAGCGCAGTTAGGGTGCAAAAAAGTGCCACACATGTGGTATCTCCGTACTCGGGAGAAGTAGTACAATGTGTTTTGGGGTGTATTTTTACACATACCCATGCTGGGTGGGAGAAATACCTCTGTAAATGGACAATTGTGTGTAAAAAAATCAAAAGATTGCCATTTACAGAGGTATTTCTCCCACCCAGCATGGGTATGTGTAAAAATACACCCCAAAACACATTGTACTACTTCTCCCGAGTACGGCGATACCACATGTGTGGCACTTTTTTGCACCCTAACTGCGCTAAAGGGCCCAAAGTCCAATGAGTACCTTTAGGATATCACAGGTCATTTTGCGGAATTTGATTTCCAGACTACTCCTCACGGTTTAGGGCCCCTAAAATGCCAGGGCAGTATAGGAACCCCACAAATGACCCCATTTTAGAAAGAAGACACCCCAAGGTGTTCCGTTAGGAGTATGGTGAGTTCATAGAAGATGTTATTGTTTGTCACAAGTTAGTGGAAAATGACACTTTGTGAAAAAAACAATAAAAATCAATTTTCCGCTAACTTGTGACAAAAAATAAAATCTTCTATGAACTCACCATACTCCTAACGGAATACCTTGGGGTGTCTTCTTTCTAAAATGGGGTCATTTGTGGGGTTCCTATACTGCCCTGGCATTTTAGGGGCCCTAAACCGTGAGGAGTAGTCTGGAAATCAAATTCCGCAAAATGACCTGTGAAATCCTAAAGGTACTCATTGGACTTTGGGCCCTTTAGCGCAGTTAGGGTGCAAAAAAAGTGCCACACATGTGGTATCGCCGTACTCAGGAGAAGTAGTATAATGTGTTTTGGGGTGTATTTTTACACATACCCATGCTGAGTGGGAGAAATATCTCTGTAAATGGACAATTGTGTGTAAAAAAAATTAACAAATTGTCATTTACAGAGATATTTCTCCCACCCAGCATGGGTATGTGTAAAAATACACCCCAAAACACATTATACTACTTCTCCTGAGTACGGCAATACCACATGTGTGGCACTTTTTTTGCAGCCTAACTGCGCTAAGGGGTCCAAAGTCCAATGAGCACCTTTAGGCTTTACAGGGGTGCTTACAATTTAGCACCCCCCAAAATGTCAGGACAGTAAACACACCCCACAAATGACCCCATTTTGGAAAGTAGACCCTTCAAGGTATTCAGAGAGGGGTATGGTGAGTCTGTGGCAGATTTCATTTTTTTTGGTGCAAGTTAGAAGAAATGGAAACTTTTTTTTTTTTTTTCTCACAAAGTGTCATTTTCCGCTTACTTGTGACAAAAAATAATATCTTCTATGAACTCACTATGCCTCTCAGTGAATACTTTGGGATGTCTTCTTTCCAAAATGGGGTCATTTGGGGGGTATTTATACTATCCTGGAATTCTAGCCCCTCATGAAACATAACAGGGGGTCAGAAAAGTCATAGATGCTTGAAAATGGGAAAATTCACTTTTTGCACCATAGTTTGTAAACGCCATAACTTTTACCCAAACCAATAAATATACGCTGAATGGGTTTTTTTTTTAATCAAAAACATGTTTGTCCACATTTTTCGCGCTGCATGTATACAGAAATTTTACTTTATTTGAAAACTGTCAGCACAGAAAGTTAAAAAAATCATTTTTTTGCCAAAATTCATGTCTTTTTTGCTGAATATAATAAAAAGTAAAAATCGCAGGAGCAATTAAATAGCACCAAAAGAAAGCTTTATTAGTGACAAGAAAAGGAGCCAAAATTCATTTAGGTGGTAGGTTGTATGAGCGAGCAATAAACCGTGAAAGCTGCAGTGGTCTGAATGGAAAAAAAGTGGCCGGTCCTTAAGGGGTAGAAAGCCCTAGGTCCTCAAGTGGTTAAAGGGAGTTTATAAAGTCCCTAATTATGCATCATCATTTTGCACAAATTGTCTTCTCTTCCTAATTTTGAAATATGCAGTAGAATTTTGAAAGGTAAGAGAATAAAGAAATAATAAAGACACAAACAACAGGGTGTTTGAAAATATACTGTAAATGAATTAAAGAAATACATAACACAAACACTAATAACAGGGTGTTTCCAGATATAAATGACAACATTGAAAACCTGCATCATTATTCTAGTTTATGAAAACTTGGTAACATTCTGGCAAATGAAGAGTTGCTTAGACAATTGAGTATTATATAGCAGTTTCCAAATACACCTGTGTGAGAGCTCATATTATGTGAATATACAGGTAGGTCAGGTTCACAGTTAGAGCTGTACTGCATTCCCTGTAAACACAGGAATGCAACAGAACAGAAAAGTAGCATCACTCATTATGTGACCATTGTGTAGCATACAGTGAAGCATTCAGTCAATTAACAGCATGCATCACAGCCACTGTTACAGTGCATATTATGCAGTAGCTAACTGCATGCACTGTGTTGGAATACTGTGTTCTTATTGCATTTTATACACACTGAAAATTACATACATTTACTATTGCAGTGCATCATTTTGTGTTAAAATGCCTTCATTTTATTGTGCCACCAGGGTTGCTCAGCAGAACCCCGAATGCGAAGTTCCCCCGAAAAATTCGGGTGTTTTTTAGGTTTGCCGCATGTGAACCCGAACCCGAATGCTGCGATCCGAGCCGAACCCGAATACGAAGCCTGCCGAAATGTGCGCGCTCGAATTCGGCCGGATGGAGCTGTGGGTTTGGTTTCGGCTTCGGGATTCGGGGATGATGTGATTGGGCCAATCAGAAGTCCTCCTGCCGAGGACCTGGCAACCCTAGCAACCAATCAGAGGAGGGGAGCCTGGCCCTCCCCTCCTTTATATAAGGCGGCGGCCATTTTGCGGAGCCACGCACTTGTGTGACTGCTGCTGGTACTGAGAGATTCTCCAGTGCTGTGCTGTGTCTGAGCAAGTGCTTTTCACTGCTAAACCTAGCGTTTTGCTTCCTAAACACCTCCTAAACACATTTATTGTTGTCTTATATAGTTAGCTAGTATTTTGATTGTTTTTAGTCAGCTAGTGTATAGTGTATACTGTGCTAGGCTAGTGTTAGTCTGTGAGCAGGCTAGGCCTGCTAGCCTAGGTAGCCTTAGCCTACTACTAGCTTAGGTAGGTTAGGGATTCTAGTTAGTTGTGTACTAGTAGTACTAGTTTAGTTAATTATTACTGCTGTAGTCTGTTACTTTATTAGTTTCAGTACTGTGTTAGTTAGTTACTGACTGTGACAGGTCACCACCAGCATCCATTGTGAGTGACCTGACCTGTGACTGTCTGTCACCTCACCTGCCCGAGCATATTGATTGATTGTGTGACCATTTGTAATTGTCACCGACTGTCTGCCGCACGACTTACTTGTAGCGTAGTACGCTAGGTGTTTCTTAGTTACCTGCGTGCGTGCATACTACTAGTGTCTACTACTATACTACTCGTCTACTAGTACCCGTTCACTTATATTTTTTTTCACTTTTACTGTGTGATTTTATTATCATCCGTAGTGTGTGTGATAAATAAGAGTTACAACACATACAGGCCACCACCAGCATCCGTTGTGAGTGACCTCCTGTGTCTGTCTGTCGCCTGCCCGAGCGTATTGATTGATTGCGTCTGACCGTGTGTGACCATTTGTAATTGTCACCGACTGTCTGCCGCACGACTTACTTGTAGCGTAGTACGCTAGGTGTTTCTTAGTTACCTGCGTGCGTGCATACTACTAGTGTCTACTACTATACTACTAGTCTACTAGTACCCGTTCACTTGTATTTTTTTTCCACTTTTACTGTGTGCTTTTATTATCATCCGTAGTGTGTGTGATAAATAAGAGTTACAAAACATACAGGCCACCACCAGCATCCGTTGTGAGTGACCTCCTGTGTCTGTCTGTCGCCTGCCCGAGCCTATTGATTGTTTGCGTCTGACCGTGTGTGACCATTTGTAATTGTCACCGACTGTCTGCCGCACGACTCACTTGTAGCGTAGTACGCTAGGTGTTTCTTAGCTACCTGCGTGCGTACCACTACTGCCTACTACTACTACTAGTCACCACCAAGTCACCACCAACACAGACTTTATTAAAGTTTACACCCTTTCCCGCCCTCTTCTACTTATTTTTTTTTACTGTATTTGTATAGTGCACAATGACTGGCAGAGGTAGAGGGCGAGGCACCACCAGGAGAGGAAGCGCCATTGCAGGAGCCACTGCCAGCAGCAGCAGGTCTGGGACTGGTCCACCGCCAGCCACTGACCACAGGGAGGAGGGAGCAGAGGT
This sequence comes from Hyperolius riggenbachi, assembly GCF_040937935.1. Taxonomy (NCBI): domain Eukaryota; kingdom Metazoa; phylum Chordata; class Amphibia; order Anura; family Hyperoliidae; genus Hyperolius; species Hyperolius riggenbachi. The sequence goes on from NC_090654.1 coordinate 160,461,673, forward strand.
GCAACAGCAGTGTGTTGCGCTCATCTTTGAGACGGGTCGTCACCCACGGCCCATTGGGGAGAGTCAGGTGCAGGCTGTGGTGGAAATGATGGCGGGGCAGGAAGCCACCTTTTCCAGCCAGGCCTCCAGCACCAGCGAGACTAGTGCCACCAGCACCAGCACTACTGTCCGCAGCAGGCCTCCACCAGCGCTTGAGGCCATGGTCACGGTGACCCCATCGACCAGCCTGCCCTCAATGAGCACGCTCTTCTCCCCTGAGACTGTGACCATGTACGGGGATGTTTTGGAGAAGTATGAGTTGGAGATGATGGGGCCATCCAAGGAGGAGGAGGAGGAGTTTGAGGTGCAGAAGTTTGTTGCAGGGGATGTTGGGGTAGAGGAGTTGGTTGAGTCGGGCTCACAGGATTTGTTTGGGGTTGATGATGATGACTTGATAGATCCTTCCTATGTGCCACCAGTACCACCAGCACAGTTGGTTGAAGGCAGCTCATTATCAGAGGAGGAGGCATCTCTGGCGCAGAGGCGCGGCAGCAGCAAGGCGGCCAGCACAGGGCATGGAAGGCAGGAGCCACAGCCTGCTGCTTCAGTCGCTACCACCACCCGCAGCAAACCTCTAACTACAACCAAAAAGGCACAATCCTCCAAGGGCACCCAATAACCCCAGCCCTCAAGCTCAAAGAGCAGGTTGAAGTCCCCAGTCTGGCGGTACTTCACCAAGTGCCCAGTGGACCCGACCCGTGCAATTTGCAACAGTTGCAATCTCAGTCTCAGCAGAAGTTGCGATATCCACAAATTGAGTACCTCGTGCCTGCAGACCCACTTACAGAGCAGACATTTTGAGGACTTTAATGAGTTGGAGAAGCTTATGCAAAGTGGTGCAGGCAGTGGTCAGAGCCAGACAGCCACTGCACAGATTTCAGCAGCAGCAGCCGACCCTACTGCCTATCCAGCAGCAGCAGCAGCAGCAGCAGGAGCACAGCAGCAACTCACTCCCACCCCCCAACCCCCCCCCCCCCTTCGGACAGCCAGTCCTCAGTGGCCTCATAAGCTTCCTCCACAGTGGCCTCCTCATCCTCCCGTGCAGGCAAACGCCGCCAGACCCTGCTCAGCGAAGCATTCCCCGGTGTGACCAAGGTGCTGCCTCCCGCCCACTGGTGCATCCGGTTGCTGAACGGGTTGCTTGCCCGGGCCATGTGCTCCCAGCTCCTGCCATATTCCTTTGTGCAGGAGGGGAGTGACATCAGAGCGCTGATGCAGGTTGGGATCCCGGAGTGGCAAGTCCCCAGCCGCCACTATTTCTCCCGCAGGGCAATCCCAGCACTGCACCGCTCTGCCATGGAGAACGTGGGTCGCGCGCTGGATCACGCTGTCAGTGCGCGGATCCACATAACCATGAATTCCTGGAGCAGCCGGTTTGGGACAGAGCGCTATCTGTCCTTTACGGCCCACTGGGTCAGCCTGGTGGAAAGCCCGAGTGAGGAAGCAGCAGGTCCATCCTCAAGTGCAGCAGCAGCACCAGTCGCCCACTACGTGGTGCCACCGTGCGGGGTCAGGGGAGAAGCAGCAGCTCCCACCGCCCAGCGATATTGTCTCTCCAGCAGCGTGAAGGCCCGCCACTGCCAAGCGCTGCTGGAGATGAAAAGCCTGGGGAAGAACTCCTTGACGGCATCCAACGTGCTCCGGTACCTCAGGGAGCAGGAGAGGACGTGGCTGACCCCCAGAGGCCTCACTGTGGGATTGGTGCTCTGTTGCCAACTCATCCCTTTAATTACTGACACATATGAATTATACAGGTTTCGTGGCTAGGTAGATGCAGTTAAGGCACTGATAATGTGTAAGTAGCCCCAGAACCTGTATAACTTAGATGTGTCAGTAATTAAAGGGATGTGAGTTGGCAACACTGGATTGGTGGTGTCCGACAATGCCGCCAACCTGCTGTCTGCCATCAGCAGTGGAGACTTGCTCCACGTCCCTTGCTTGGCCCACGTCCTGAACCTGGTGGTGCAAAAGTTCATGCGCACCTACCTGGGGATGGAGGAGCTGTTAGAAGCGGCGCGGAAAATTGTGCGCACTTTCCTCCGCTCAGCAGCTGCCGCAGCAAAACTGGCAGACATCCAGCAGCAGGAGGGCCTGCCACGACACCGCCTCATCATAGATGTACCAACTCGCTGGAACTCCACCCTGATGATGTTGGAGCGGCTGGTTGAGCAGAGGAGGGCTGTCAACCGGTACATCTATGATGCCACTGTCGCCGGCACCGGCAGCAGAAGCAGCACCACACTCCAGCTCCTCACCAACGTGCAATGGGGGCAGATGCAGCAGGTCTGCTTGGTGTTGGCTCCCTCTGCCAGTGGGTGCCCTTTGTTTGTCTGCTGGACAGGGCACTTGGCGATTTGGTGGATTTGGGAGAGGAGGCCCTGAAGCAGCTGGAACAGTAGCCGCCTGCGCAGTTCACTGCTCCGCAGGAGTCCCTGGAGGAGGCGGAGTTGGAGGTGCTGGACATTGCTGCTGGGGGGGAACATCGAAGCGCAGCAGCAGTGGTGCGAGGGTGGAGAGAGGAGGAAGAGTCTCAGGGGCAAGAGGAGGAGGAGGACGCTGACCCTGATGTCTCTGTTACACGGTCCACCCTGTTCCCCATGGCAGCGCACATGCTGTGCTGCCTGCGCACAGACCCCAGGTTCAAGCGGATGCAAGCGAGGGAGGACGCCTGCATCAGCATGATTCTGGACCCACGGCTGAGGGGGAGGTGGGATCAGTTTCTGCCTGCCAGAGACCGTGAGCAGCGAGCAAGGGAGTTGCAGGAGATCCTTGTTCGGCGGCTGGAGGAAGCCTTCCCCCCGCCTTCCACTCCCTCTGTCCCTGTCCAGCAGCCAGCAGCACAGCAGCAGGTGCCTGCGGCCAGCAGCAGCGTCAGGCGCCCAGGAGACCTGCTGTCATTGACGCAGGCGTTCTACATGAAGGTACAGCAGCCGAGAGAGGAGGTGCGGGCAGCAGCCACCTTCGGTGAGAGTCACAGCCAGCACATGATCCGGATGGTGGCCGACTACATGGGGTCCTTCAGTGGGCTTGACACCGGCAGCAAAGAGCCTGTGGACCCCATGGAGTACTGGGTGGAGCGCTTGCACATCTGGAGGGAGCTTGCGCAGTACGCCCTCTCGCTCTCGTCTGTCCACAGAGGGCGTGGACAAACTGACATTTTTGAAGATTAACCAGGCCTGAATAGAAGGCACGTTCCTGGCACCTGTTGTCGGCGAAAGGAGGACATGAGGTGCCTGCCTGGGAATTACAATACATTGCCTGCTGCCTGCCATACGTGACGACTCATCCTCCTCCTCCTGCTGGCCTGCTGCATTGATTTACCTATGAATTTATTTATGTATTTATTGTATTTCTACCTGACTCCTCCTGCTGCTGCTGCTGCTGGCCTGCTGCATTGATTTACCTACGAATTTATTTATGTATTTATTGTATTTCTACCTGACTCCTCCTGCTGCTGCTGGCCTGCTGCATTGATTTACCTATGAATTTATTTATGTATTTATTGTATTTCTACCGGACTCCTCCTGCTGCTGCTGGCCTGCTGCATTGATTTACCTACGAATTTATTTATGTATTTATTGTATTTCTACCTGACTCCTCCTGCTGCTGCTGCTGGCCTGCTGCATTGATTTACCTATGAATTTATTTATATATTTATTGTATTTCTACCTGACTCCTCCTGCTGCTGCTGGCCTGCTGCATTGATTTACCTATGAATTTATTTATGTATTTATTGTATTTCTACCGGACTACTCCTGCTGCTGCTGGCCTGCTGCATTGATTTACCTATGAATTTATTTATATATTTATTGTATTTCTACCTGATTCCTCCTGCTGCTGCTGGCCTGCTGCATTGATTTATCTTTGAATTTATTTATGTATTTATTGTATTTATAAAGCGGCAACATATTACACCGCGCTCATTTTCATCCTGCTGCTGTCAGCGGTCCCACCGCCAGAGTCCACACTATGCATTGCCTGCTGTCAGTGCCACACGTCACTCCACCTCCTCCTCCTGCTGCTGTTGTATTTATCCTGCTGCTGTCAGTGGTCCCACTGCCAGAGTCCACGCTATGCATTGCCTTCTGCCAGTGCCACACGCCACTCCTCCTCCTACTGCTGCTTTTGTATTTATCCTGCTGCTGTCAGTGGTCCCACCGCCAGAGTGCACACTATGCATTGCCTGCTGTCAGTGCCACACGTCACTCCACCTCCTCCTCCTGCTGCTGTTGTATTTATCCTGCTGCTGTCAGTGGTCCCACCGCCAGAGTCCACACTATGCATTGCCTGCTGTCAGTGCCACACGTCACTCCACCTCCTCCTTCTGCTGCTGTTGTATTTATCCTGCTGCTGTCAGTGGTCCCACCGCCAGAGTCCACACTATGCATTGCCTGCTGTCAGTGCCACACGTCACTCCACCTCCTCCTCCTGCTGCTGTTGTATTTATCCTGCTGCTGTCAGTGGTCCCACCGCCAGAGTCCACACTATGCATTGCCTTCTGCCAGTGCCACACGCCACTCCTCCTCCTACTGCTGCTGTTGTATTTATCCTGCTGCTGTCAGTGGTCCCACCGCCAGAGTGCACACTATGCATTGCCTGCTATCAGTGCCACACGTCACTCCACCTCCTCTTCCTGCTGCTGTTGTATTTATCCTGCTGCTGTCAGTGGTCCCACCACCAGAGTCCACACTATGCATTGCCTGCTGTTAGTGCCACACGTCACTCCACCTCCTCCTCCTGCTGCTGTTGTATTTATCCTGCTGCTGTCAGTGGTCCCACCGCCACAGTCCACACTATGCATTGCCTGCTGTCAGTGCCACACGTCACTCCTCCTCCTCCTGCTGCTGTTGTATTTATCCTGCTGCTGTCAGTGGTCCCACCGCCAGAGTCCACACTATGCATTGCCTGCTGTCAGTGCCACACGTCACTCCACCTCCTCCTCCTGCTGCTGTTGTATTTATCCTGCTGCTGTCAGTGGTCCCACCGCCAGAGTCCACACTATGCATTGCCTGCTGTCAGTGCCACACGTCACTCCACCTCCTCCTCCTGCTGCTGTTGTATTTATCCTCCTGCTGTCAGTGGTCCCACCGCCAGGGTCAACATAATACATTGCCTGCTGCAAGTGCCACACGACACTCCTCCTCCTGCTGCTGCTGTATTTATCCTCCTGCTGCTGTATTTATCCTCCTGCTGTCAGTGGTCCCACCGCCAGGGTCCACACAATGCATTGCCTGCTGCCAGTGCCACACACACGTCACTCCTCCTCCTCCTCCTCCTGCTGCTGCTGCTGTTGTATTCATCCTCCTGCTGTCAGTGGTCCCACCGCCAGGGTCAACACAATACATTGCCTGCTGCCAGTGCCACACGTCACTCCTCCTCATGCTGCTGCTGTATTTATCCTCCTGCTGCTGTATTTATCCTCCTGCTGTCAGGGTCCACACAATGTATTGCCTGCTGCCAGTGCCACACGTCACGTTTTTAGTTTTGTTTTTTTAAGTACACCTATTTCAATGTGAATTCCATTTAAAAAAACACAAAAAAAACCCTGAATTCGCGAACACGAATTTTTACCGAATTTTGAGCCGTAACCCCCGAACCGAATATAAATTCGAACCGAATTTCGTGGTCGAAGGCGAATTCGAATTTGAATGTCATGCGGACCCGAATTCGAATGTACCCGAACCGAATTTTGGTACATCTGAGCATGCCTGTGTGCCACAACACACCACTCACTAATGAGGAAAAACTTTAGACACTGGACAGACACATTTAAGGGCTTGTTGTCCAAGCCAAATCCTATTCATAGACATTACCATGAATAAACAGAATACATTCTCAAGGAATCTTGAAAAAGAAATAACAAAAGCATGCTGTTTTTGTAAGGCACAGGCAGGTTAATAACTACAAACTTTTCTGAAGAAGTGCATTTGAAAAAAGTCTGTAAAATTGGCGGTGTGTATGAGTATGCATGTCCCAGATTTCTTAAATTCGCACTGCCATGTTGATTCACTCCAGAATTTTGTCTCCTCGACCTCTCTGAGACAGGTGCTCAGGTGAGCAAAGGATTCTACTCCATGATGCCTGTTACTCCTGACAGGATAGCTCAATTGGGAAGTAAAAGCCCAGTCAACCTAGTATGCTTTTGACTGCTGTGGGAAGCGCACAGTGCGCTAGGCTGCAAAAGGTATTGTGCAGGAAAACACTGTTATTTTTTTAGTTGTTCTGGATTCAAAACAGACATTAGGCTTGTATTGTATGGAGAGGACGTGTTTTTTTTTTAAGTTTAGTTAGTAGCCCATCCATCTTTTGTGTATACTTAGTTAATAGTTTGTGCAGTGCAAATAGTGCTTAGTGTTGGTGAACCTCAAAAACTCTCTCACCAGACTTGATTCCAGCAAACAAAAGCACTCACTACCTGTAATGCTAAGATTGCATTATTAGTTCAATATACCATAATTGCTAAGGAAAGCCCACATTTGTTGCAAGAAACTTGAGTTTACTAAAGCAAAATATTTAAGGATAATTCAAAACTAGAGATGGCCCGAGTGGCAATAGGTTCCCGGTGAATTTCGGTGGTTCACGTTCACCCACGAAGGCGAACTTTATGGCGGTTCGATTCGCCTCCTATACTACATCATTAGGGTCAACTTTGACCCTCTACATCCTGGGTTCTCAATGTGTGGTACGCGTACCCCAGGGGGTACTTCTGATGGTTCCAGGGGGTACTTGGGCATGATATTCTTAACCAAGAGTAAGAAATGTAGAGTTTTAGAAAATGATAAATCCAATATAAACAACACCAAATTAGTATTTTAGCTAATTAAAAGCAATAGTAAATGCTTGGAAATTGTTTAGGACCAATTATCATGTACTACGATTAAATACATATTTGTCAAGGGGTACTTGTGATGTTTTCTATGCCAGGGGGTACTTGATGAGTACAGGGTTTTAAAAGGGGTCCATACCAATAAAATGTTGTGAAACACTACTCTACATCACAGTCAGCAGGCCAATCAGGCTACACTCCCTCCTGGAGCCACTCTCTCCCTTATAAAAGGCAGGCAGTGTCAGGCATTGGACTCACTCGCGTGCCTGCATTAATTAGAGAAGGGAAAGCTGCTGCAGACTCTCATAGGGGAAGCTTAGTTAGGCTCTTGCAGGCTTCTTATCTTGCTCCTTGCTGATTCTTATTGCTAAAAAAGCACCTCTCACCAGCTCTTTTGAGAGCTAATCTTGTTCTTGTGATCCAGTTTTTTTTTGTGTGTGTGTGTCCCACTGACACTTGTGTTGCATAGACAGCCTTGGTAATTCCTATTGTGTGTGCCACTGCCAGGCCCAGCAAATTTAGTGACTACCTGTGTGTGTGACAGGTGTACATTGTAATACCTATCACTGTATATACCTACCAGTTGTTCACAGTCCACCCACCTACCTACATGAGCGCACCTCTACAGCTTGATCCACCACTCTACGCATGGCACGCTCCAGGAAGAAAGCATATGGGATCAAGTCGCTGATGGCGCCTTCACTGTGACTCACCAGGTTTGTCACCTCCTCAAACGGATGCATGAGCCTGCAGGCATTTTGCATGAGTGTCCAATACCTCAGCAAGAAAATCCCCTCTCCAGAGTCTGACCTTTGACTGTAGGTGTACAGATAGTCATTGACGGCTTTCTCCTGTTGTAGCAGGCGGTCAAACATGAGGAGCGTTGAATTCCAGTGAGTCGGGCTATCACAAATCAAGCGCCTCACCGGCAAGTTGTTTCTCCACTGAATATCGGCCAAGTGCCCACACAACTTCCTGGACTGCTTCAGGACCTCCTGGCTCCTGTAAGCCTGGGTTCTTAGACACAAATCTTTGGATTATTAGATTCAGCACATGTGCCATGCAGGGTACATGTGTCACCTTTCCCAAACTCAAAGCCGAAATGAGATTGCTGCCATTGTCACACACCACTTTGCCGATCTCCAGTTGGTTCGGGGTCAGCCAATGATCAACCTGTTTGTTCAGAGCAGCCAGTAGAGCTGCTCCGGTGTGACTCTCGGCTTTGAGGCAAGGCATGTCCAAGATGGCATGACACCGTCGTACCTGGCATGCAGCATAGGCTCTGGGGAGCTGGGGGTGTGTAATTGGAGAGGAGATCACAGCACCAGTAGAGTAGCACTGCCACTCAGCTGAGGAGGAGGAGGATGAAAGCAAAGAGGATGTAGCAGGAGAGTAGGAGGAGAAGGAGAGGAGGTGGTAGCAGGCCTACCTGAAAGCCGTGGAGGTGTCACAACTAGGTCCGCTGCACAGCCACGTACTCCCTGTTTACCAGCGGTCACCAGGTTGACCCAATGCACTGTATAAGTAATATTCCTGCCCTGACCGTGCTTTGCAGACCAGGCATCAGTAGTCAGATGGACCCTTGACCCAATGTTGTGTGCCCGAGATGACACCACTTGCCATTCAACATCACGGTACAGTTTGGGTATCGCCTTTTTAGAGAAATAATTGCAGCCTGGTATCTTCCACTGCAGTGTCCCAATCACCACAAATTTAGGGAAGGCCTCGGAGTCAACCAGCTTTCAGGCACTGGGCAAGAAGGTGACTGGCAGACATTGGCTTCTTCCGCTCAAAGATTTTATTCACAGACACCTGTCTGCTGTGGGCAGAGGAGCAGGAACCGGCCAAGGTGAGAGGTGGAGTGGAGGAGGGTAGCTGTGAAGGTGCAAGGGATAAAGCGGCTGAAGATGCTGCACCTGAAGGAGGAAGAGGAGGTGGAGGTTGGCTTTGCTGTTGTGTCTTGCTTTTGCTCAGGTGGTCATCCCATTGCCGTTTGTGCTTTTTCATCATGTGCCTTCGTAAGGCAGTTGTCACTACGCGGGTCTTGGTCTTTCCACGGTTCAATTTTTGGTGGCAGAGCATATAGATGGCATAGTTGTCATCTGACACACAAAAAAAAATTCCACACTGCTGAGCTCTGGGATGATGGTACTTTGGTGGTGGCGGCAGCAGCTGACCTTGAAGGGCATGTTGGCTGGCTGTCCATAGCCACCGGACACTGCCATGAGCTGTTTCTGACGATGAGCTCCCCCTGCTTCTTTCAGCAACTTGTCTCCTGCTACTCCTCTCTGACTCCCCCTCTGAACTGTCCCCCTGGTCATCATGTCTATTGGGATCCCATGTGACATCCATGCCAGTATCATCATCATTGTCATCATCATAATCATCCTCCACAGCTTCACTTGTATCAGACACCTCCAAAACTGCACCAACAACGGGTACTTCATCATCCGCACACCTTACATCCATACTGATGCCTAACTCAGACATATGAGGTGGCGTAACTTGCTGAGCGCCTTCATCTTGTTGTAACAATAATGGCTGTGAATCAATTAATTCCCCACCAAATAACTCCTGCAAAGTGTCAAATAGAGCGGATGTGGTGCTAGTAGTAGCGCTGATGGCTGTGGAAGATGAGGTGTTCTGTGTTAAATAGTCAACTACTTCCTGACAATCTTGGGAGTTGATGACACTTGCCTTCTGAACACTGTACTTTTGTCCAGGGCCGCACAAAATCACGTCAGCACGACCTCGAACAGACCTGCCGGGTGGCCTGCCTCTGGCTCTGCCTCCTTCTCTACCTGTTGTTTTGTCCATATTGGGGGGGATGAAGTGAAAGGTATGCACTGACTTGACTAATACAATGTGCAGTCACACAGATGCAGTGAAAGGTATACACTGACTGCTGGTATAATACAATGTGCAGTCAGTCACACAGGTGCAATGCAAGGTATACACTGACTGCTGGTATAATACAATGTGCAGTCACAGATGCACTGAAAGGTATGCAGTGACTGGTATATAAAACAGTTTGCAGTCAAACAGATGCAGTTAAAGGTATGCAGTGACTGCTAGTATAACAATGTGCAGTCACACAGGTGCAGTGAAAATGGATGCACTGACTGCTGGTATATAAAACAGCGTGCTGTCACACAGATGCAGTAAAAGGTATGCAGTGACTGCTGGTAGAACAATGTGCAGTCAAACAGGTGCAGAGAAAATGGATGTACTGACTGCTGGCAGTGTTGATCGGATACCTCATTATCCTATTCGAGTTTGGTTGAATTCGGATAGTAAACTATCCGATTCACTCGAAGTTCGATATTTGAGTAAATCGAATATCCGATTCGAACTCGGATATCTGACGTCACTATCCGAGTCTGTATTCGAGTAAAATATCCGAGCTGGCCTTAAATAGCTTTTAAAACTTGTATTGGAGGTCAATGATGCATGAAACCACCTTTTTTATGAAGAAAAACATCAAGTGATTATGTGGTGATGTAGTAGTTATAAAAAAAGGTATCAAAAATAGTAAATTAACTTCATGAAAAGTGTTTGCATGAGAAGGTGTGTCCAAAATGGTTGGAAGTCTTCATTTACGTCGTCTTCATCTTCTTCTTCTATATCTTCTTCTTCTATATCTTCTTCTTTTTCTTCTTCATCTTCTACTTCTTGTATCTTCTTCAATTATCTTTTTCTTCTTCTATATCTTCTTCTTCTTCTTCTATTTCTTCTTCTTCTTCTATTTCTTCTTCTGTATCTTCTTCTTCTTCTTCTTCTATATCTTCTTCTTCTTCGTCTTCTTCTTCTATATCTTCTTCTTCGTCCTCTTCTTCTTCTTCTTCTTCTTCTTCTTCTTCTTCTTCTTCTTCTTCTTCTTCTTCTTCTTCTTCTTCTTCTTCTTCTTCTTCTTCTTCTATATCTTCTTCTATATCTTCTTCTTCTTCTATATCTTCTTCTTCTTCGTCTTCTTCTTCTATATCTTCTTCTTCTTCATCTTCTTCTTCTATATCTTCTTCTTCTTCTATATCTTCTTCTTCTTCTTCTATATCGTCTTCTTCTTTCTTCTTCTTATTCTTCTTCCTCTTCTTCTCTATCATTATATTATGTGTCTTGGTTTTCCTTTCTTTTGTAATATTTTTTTTACTTCATTTGTGGAAATATTTTATTTTAATAACACCATAGTTATATTTGTGCTGATGGCATAATAGGTTCTAGTGGCACATTGCAAGCCACAGCGCCTTTTTCTTCTTCTATATCTTTTTCTTTTTCTTCTTCTTCTATATCTTCTTCTACTCAAATCTTCTTCATCTTCTACTTCTTGTATCTTCTTCAATTATCTTTTTCTTCTTCTATATCTTCTTCTTCTTCTTCTTCTATATCTTCTTTTTCTTCTATATCTTCTTCTTCTTCTTCTGTATCTTCTTCTTCTTCTATATCTTCTTCTTCCTCTTCTTCTTCTATATCTTCTTCTTCTTCGTCCTCTTCTTCTTCTTCTATATCTTCTTCTTCTTCTTCTTCTTCTTCTTCTTCTTCTTCTTCTTCTTCTTCTTCTTCTATATCTTCTTCTTCGTCTTCTATATCTTCTTCTTCTTCTTCTTCTTCTTCTTCTTCTTCTTCTTCTTCTTCTTCTTCTTCTTTATCTTCTTCTTCTTTCTTCTTCTTCTCTATCATTATATTATGTGTCTTCGTTTTCCTTTCTTTTGTAAATTTTTTTTTACTTCATTTGTGGAAATATTTTATTTTAATAACACCATAGTTATATTTGTGTTGATGGCATAATAGGTACTAGTGGCCCATTGCAAGCCACAGCGCCTTTTTCTGTGTACCCTGGCGGTGGTAAAACACAGACATCAGCAGAAGGAGAAAGTAGTTCCAGCTATTGTAGTGTGGTAATAGCTGGTAGGAGAGTGGGTGGCAGCAGAAAATAGTTCTTCTTCTGTTCTCCCTGGCAGTGGTAGCAGCACACAGACAGCAGAAGCTCAATGCAGCTACAGGAGGAGGAGTAGTGTGTGTCAGGCAGTGTGATGTGACTGACATAATAGGCCCTGATTCCTAGCGGTGGTACCAGGGCCGTAAATGAACATCATGAGGTTCCAGACAGCGGTCGTGAAGCCCACATTGTGTCCAATACACAATTGGGACAGCACAGTTTTCAACCCGGACACCTCTAAAATAATTTAATTTTTTTTTCAAAATAATGCAGCTATTTGTGAGCGTAAATAGCTGGTGGCGCATGGGCAGCAGCACCTTGTAATGTGTTCCCTGGCAGTGGAAACATACAGACAGCAGGAGGAAATACAGCAGCAGGCAGCGTGAGGAGATTGAGTGTGTGGCAGACTGGCAGCAGGCAGCAGGCAGGAGAGCAGGCAGCGAGACATAATAGGCCCTGGACACCTCTAAAATAATTTAAAAAAAATAAATTTCAAAATAATGCAGCTATTTTTGAGCATAAATAGCTGGTGGCGCATGGCCAGCAGCACCTTGTAATGTGTTCCCTGGCAGTGGAGACACAGACAGCAGGAGGAAATACAATAGCAGGCAGCGTGAGGAGGATGAGTGTGTGGCAGACTGGCAGCAGGCAGCAGGAGGGCAGGCAGCGAGACATAATAGGCTCTGGTTCCTAGCGGTGGTACCAGGGCCGTAAATGAACACCATGAGGTTCCAGACAGTGGTCGTGAAGCCCACATTGTATCCAATACACAATTGGGACAGCACAGTTTTCAACCTGGACACCTCTAAAATAATAAAAAAAAAATTCAAAATAATGCAGCTATTTGTGAGCGTAAATAGCTGGTGGCGCATGGGCAGCAGCACCTTGTAATGTGTTCCCTGGCAGTGGAAACATACAGACAGCAGGAGGAAATAAAGCAGCAGGCAGCGTGAGGAGATTGAGTGTGTGGCAGACTGGCAGCAGGCAGCAGGCAGGAGAGCAGGCAGCGAGACATAATAGGCCCTGGGTCCTAGCGGAGGTTCCATGGCCGTAAATAAACACCATGAGGTTCCAGACAGCGGTCGTGAAGCCCACATTGTGTCCAATACACAATTGGGACAGCACAGTTTTCAACCCGGACACCTCTAAAATTGTTTAATTTTTTTTTTTTTCAAAATAATGCAGCTATTTTTGAGCGTAAATAGCTGGTGGCGCATGGGCAGCAGCACCTTTTAATGTGTTCCCTGGCAGTGGAGACACAGACAGCAGGAAGAAATACAGCAGCAGCAGGTGTAATGTGTGTGTGCCACTTCATGTCCCCCTCTCGCCGACAACAGGGGCCAGGAATTCCCCGTCCACCCAAGCCTGGTTCATTTTGAGAACTGTCAGTCTGTCCACAGACTTGTGAGACAGACGAGATCGCTTCTCAGTGACGACTCCACCGGCTGCACAGAAGCAACGCTCTGACAGTACGCTGGAAGGGGGCAGGAGAGCACTTCCAGGGCGTACTGCGCAAGCTCGCTCCAGATCGGCAGGTGCTTGACCCAATACTCCATGGGATCAACAGGGGCAACGCTGTCAAGCCCGCTGAAGGACCCCATGTAGTCAGCCACCATGCGGGTCAAGCGCTGTCTGTGACTGGAGAAGGATGCTGCTGCAGGCACCTCCTCTCTAGTCCCTGGCAGCTCTACACTCATGTAGAGCTCGTTGGTCAGAGACAGCAGGTCTGTGGTGCGCGTGCGCTTGCTGCTGGTGGATGCAGGCACCTGCTGCTGCCTCTGTGCTGGCTGGACAGTGGGGGTGGATGGCTGAGGGAAGGCTTCCTTCAAGCGCTCAACAAGGGACAGCTGCAAATCCCTCATTTGTTGCGCATGGTCTCCTCCTGCAGGCAGGAACTGGCTGAGCTTCCCCTTCAGACGTGGGTCCAGCATCATGCAGATCCAGATGTCCTCCCTCTGCTTCATCTGGATGACCCATGGGTCCTTGCGCAGGCACCTCAGCATGTGCGCTGCCATTGAGAAGAGTCTGGCCACATCTGCTGGCACATCATCGGCAGCCCCAGAGCCGACAGTGCTGTCCTCCTCATCCTCTGCCTCCTCCACCTCATCCTCTCTCCACCCCGCACCACTCCAGCTGCGCTCTGTTGCTCCCCCTCATCAGCAGCAAAGTCAGGGACCTCCACCAACTCCAAGCCCTCCTCCTCAGAGGTGGCCTGTGAAGCTGCCTGCAGCTCCTGCTGGTCCAAGGCTGCCGCTCCCTCTTCCACCAGTGCATACAGGGCCCTGTCCAGCACACACACCATGGGGACCCACTCGCACACCATTGCATGGTTCCTGCTTACAATGTTGGTGGCCTGCAGGAAGGGTGCCAGCACTGAGCACACCTGCTGCATGTGCCCCCAGTCCTCCGTGGAGATGATGGACGGGAGGTTGGTGGCAGCACGCCCAGTTGCAGTGATGGCGGCAACTGTTGCTCGTGCAACGTACTGGCTGAAAGCCTACCTCTGTTCTACCAGATGCTCCAACATCGCCAGGGTGGAGTTCCAGCGAGTTGGAACATCGATCATGAGCTGGTGCTGTGGCAGGTGCAGCTCCTTCTGCACCTCTTCCAGGCTCGCTACGGCTGCAGCCGAGTGCCGGAAATGGCGCACAACCTTCCTTGCCGCCTCAAGGAGTCGGTCCATCCCCTGGTAGGTCCGCAGGAACTTTTGGACTACCAGGTTCAGGACGTGCGCCAGGCAGGGGATATGGGTCAGGTCTTCCCAGCTGATTGCAGCAACCAGGTTTGCCCCATTGTCGGACACCACCTCTCCGACTCTGAGGCCTCTGGGGGTCAGCCAATTGCTCTCCTGCTCTCGGAGTTTGGCCAGGACATGGTTCGCCGTCAGTTTGGTCTTTCCCAGGCTGACCAATTCCAGCAGCGCTTGGCAGTGGCGGGGCTTCACGCTGCTGCTGAGGCGAGGGGTTTGGGCTGGTGTGCCGGAGGATGGAAGCGGATCAGAGGAACCTGCTGCAATTCCGCTGACCCTGCATGGTTGCACCACCCACTGCGTTGTTGCTGCTGCTGCTGCTCTGACAGTGCCCGATGCTGCTCTCCCCTCCTCACTCCCTTACACCAAGCTGACCCAATACGCGGTGAAGGACAGATAGCGGCCTGTCCCAAACCGGCTGCTCCACGAGTCCACGGTGACGTGGACCCGTTGACCCACCGCGTGATCCAGCCCTCTCCTGACATTGGCCATCACAGAGCGGTGAAGTGCAGGGATGGCCGTGCATGCAAAAAAATGTCGGCTGGGGATTGGCCAATCGGGGGCTGCACACATCAGGAGCGCACGCATGTCGCTCCCCTCCTGCACAAGGGAATAAGGCAGGAGTTGGGAGCACATGGCCCGTGCCAGCAAGCCGTTCAGCTGACGCGCGTGACGGCTGCTGGGAGGCAGAACCCTGACCACACCCTGGAAGGTGTCGCTGAGCAGGGTCTGGCGACGCCTTTTGCTGGCACAGGAATCACTGGAGGGAGCAGAGGAGGCCACTGAGGACTGGCTGCCAGAACAGTGTCGGCGGCAGGAGTTGCAGAGGGAGGAGGAGCAGTGCGTTTCTGATGCACTCCTGCTGGTGCTGCTGGAGGAGGAGGAGGAGGGCGGGTGGCTGCTGCCGACGGCTTCGCAGTGGTGGCAGGTCTGCCGCTGCCAGCTTCCTTCAACTTCATGAACTCCTCATGCTCATGAAAGTATTTCCCTGCCAGATGGTTCACCAGAGAGGTGGTGCCGTACGCAGAGGGCTCCTTCCCTCTGCTGAGCTGCTGGCGGCACTGGTTGCAGGTGGCATACTTGCAATCCACATATGGCAGGGTGAAAACATTCCAAATTGGGAAGGTAAAGTTTCCCCTTCGGCTCGAAGGTGCTGCTGCCGCTGGTCTCCCTGTGGTGGTTGGGGGGGGGGGGGGTTTCTTGGTGCGGCTGGTGGCACTGGCAGAACTCTCCGGATCAGCACGCTGTGTGGCCTGCATACCACGCCCACTTCTGATCCTGCCTATGTCTGTGATGCTGATCCTTCTAGCAAGGCCCACAGACGCATCCTCCTCCTCCTCCTCAGAGCTGATGGCATCCCCAGGATCTGCCACCCAGTCTTTGTCCTTCACCCTGTCATCATCATCCTCCCCCTCCGCAAACATGTTCTGTTGGGATGACCCCACAAACTCCCCTTCTGCATGCATGGGCTGATGGACACTCACCACTGTCTGACTGTCCAAAGCATCAACCCCCAAAGTGCCCATCAGCATTTCTTCCTCCTCCAATTCTGTCACAACAGCACTCCATAGCCTCGCTGTGCTTGGGGATAAGAAGGTGCTGAGTGACAGGGTGCTGGTGTTGCCCACTGGGGCTGGAGAACTGCACTCCTCCTCCTCCTCCCCAGGCAGTGCTGGGCGGCTGCTCTTGCGCACAGGAGTGGTGGCAGGGGTGGAGGACTTGGTTCCAGAGCTAATGGTGGCCTGCTCAGCCACCATCAGTTCCACCACAGAGTCTGCGTCCTTCTCCTCAATAGGATGGCTATGACCTGGCGGTGGGAGGAACATCTGCGCCACACACTGCTGCTGTGTCTCTGCAGCGTGACTCCCAGCTGTTTGGCGGCCAAGGTGTCCAAGGCCAGTGACTAATGGCGGAATAGCCACTGGTGCAGACGCAGAACTGCGCATGGTGGTGGTGGTGGCGCGGCTGCCACGTCCTCCTCTCTTGCCGATGCCCTTGCTGCCCTTGCTGCCCCTGCCCAAACCGCGGCTGCCAGTGCCAGACATTGTATATTTTTAATATTATACAAATGAAAAAAAAAGTTATGTATGTAAAGGCGGGTGGGACAAGTGGGGTACTTTAATGGGGTGGGACTGGTGGTGGTGGGTGTGTGAGGTGACGGACAGGTGTACTCTACAGCAGAGATCGGTGTAGCGCTAACAAGAGAGTGCGCAGTGCGCACACAAAGACCCTAGCTGACGCTGACTGACGGTGTCCCTATACACAGACTACAGTACAGTACAATCCAGCGAATACACAATACAAGTAATATAAACAATAGGACGGGTGTAACACTAACGAGAGGGTGCGGACAGTGCAGATGTGCACTGCGCACACAAAGACCCTAGGTAACGCGGTGACGGACGGACCCTATACACAGACTAGAGTACACTACAGTACTAACTAAACAATAGAAGAATCTAGGTAAACAATAGAACAGGTGTGACTAGATTACAGAGAGCAAATACAGGACAGGTATAGCTGGGCCTTGCTAACTACAAAATAGTACAATAATCTATCTAACACAGAAGTAGTACAGTAGAGTAGGACAGGTGAGAGCACAGGTAACTAGAGACTAGAGCACAGAGCAGGGCAGGCTGCCTTGCCTAGGCACAGGGCCTAGCTGCTGCAGCTGCAGCAGCACCAGTGACAGTCTCCCTCCCTAGTCCCTAATCACACAAACTAAACTGCCTAAAATACAATCTATCTACAATACAAAGCAATACAGGTGAATATCAAGTGTTGGAGTGTAAAAACGCTTGGTGTATTGAACAATAAATGCACTACTTGCACAGACAAAAAGCACTGGAGCAGTCTCTCAGTACAGTCAGTCAGTAAGTCACAAGCAGGACGAGTGAGGCAACATGGCTCCCGCTGTTTATAGAGGGGGGCTTGGCCAGGCTGGGAGCCCTCTGATTTGCTTGTGAGGACTCGAGGTGACGTCACCTGCTGATGACGCTATCCGAGCTCCGTATTCGAACTCGGATAGCTCGGATATCTCCGGATAGCTGATTGCTATCCGAATGCGCTCGGATAGCACAGCCCGGATAGCTAATACTATTCGAGCTCGGTATTCGAGCTCGAATAGTGAAAAAAGAGCTAGGATATCCGAGTATCTCGGATATCCTAGCTCGGATGAGCATCACTAAGTGCTGGTATATAAAACAGCGTGCTGTCACACAGATGTAGTAAAAGGTATGCAGTGACTGCTGGTAGAACAAAGTGCAGTCACACAGGTGCAGTAAAAATGGATGCACTGACTGCTGGTATATAAAACAGCGTGCTGTCACACAGATGCAGTGAAAAGTATGCAGAAACTGCTGGTAGAACACTGTGCAGTCACACAGGTGCATTGAAAACGTATGCAGTAACTGCTGGTATAACAATGTGCAGTCACACAGATGCAGTAAAAATGGATGCACTGACTGCTGGTATATAAAACAGGGTGCTGTCACACAGATGCAGTGACAGGTATGCAGTGACTGCTGGTAGAACAATGTGCAATCACACAGGTGCAGTGAAAGGTATGCAGTGACTGCTGGTAGAACAATGTGCAGTCACACAGGTGCAGTAAAAATGGATGCACTGACTGCTGGTATATAAAACAGCATGCAGTCACACAGATGCAGTGAAAGGTATACAGTGACTGGTATTATAATACAATGTGCAGCAGTTACACAGGTGCAGTGAAAGGTATGCAGTGACTGGGTATATAAAACAGCGTGCTGTCACACAGATGTAGTGAAAGGTATGCAGTGACTGGTATTATAATACAATGTGCAGCAGTCACACAAGTGCAGTGAAAAGGTAGGCACGGGTAGTGCTGGGCCTGGCACAGTATAGCAATTAGCAAGGGTTAGCTGCAACAGACAGGGCTGTATATACAGTGTCAGTGGGCCACACACAAAAAAACACATCACAAGAACATTAGCTCTCAAAAGAGCTGTTTTGGTAGTGCTTTTCAGCAACAAATATCAGCATGGAGCAAGCTAACAAGAGCCTAACTAAGCTTTCCCTATCTCTGCAATGATGTAGTATCGGAGGCGGGTCGAACTCGCATAAAGTTTGCATTATACGCGAATGTGAACTCGCGTTCGAACCGTTTGGGCCATCTCTATAAACAAATGCTCACCTATTTGAAAAAAAAAACCATGTCAATAATTATGTTCTCCTTTTATAACTGACCGATGAGGCATTCATTGTTTCTCTGTCCTTCTTTTGTTTTTCTGCTAAACTAGTCACAGATTCGTTTTCTTATATCTTATTTGTATTATTCAGCTTTTGGTTGCAGGGAGTGATTACTTTCAGCACTGTTCTTTTTGTAAGGAAACTGTCTTTTTTTGCCTTTTCCACCAATCAAATAGGAAATATGTTAGAATTATCTCCAGGGGTGTAGCAACATACAGAGGTTGCAACCGCATCAGGGCCCTTGGGCCAAAGGGGCCCCGAGGGGCCCTCTCTCAATTGCATTGTTAGCTCTCTATTTGTGCTGGTGGTAATCACTTCTATAGATGCTTAGAATAGTGGTAATCATTAACACACTGCTCCACAATCCCCATCCCCTTCTTGCACCTCTGACACTGTAGTAGGCCTTGGTAGGTTTTGTTGCGCCATATCAATTGTTATGTATAGAGTGCTTGGGGCCCCAATGTAAAACTTGCATTGGGGCCCACAGCTCCTTATACTCCACTGATTATCTCTAATAACACAGTGTTTTTTTAAACCATTCTCTGATGGGGTTGAGCATACAGCCAAAGTAGAATACTTACTTCTTTCATTCCTGTTTTGCAAAACATACTGCTAGGGAAATTTCTATAAGAACTTGTACCAATTGTTAATTTTCCCAGGATGCAAATTCCTTATCTTGTTTGTTCCTGCAAAACATGGACCATTCATTTGTAGATGAGGAAGTTTTGCCTTTGGGCTAAATTTACCTCATCTCTGTTTATTAGTTTCTCCTACCAGTGATATGACTAATTATTTTACATTTGCAGGAAGCAACCGATTCTATGACAACATCGAAGATATGATTGGACACCGTCCTTTTTTCTTAATCAAATGGTGTTGGATGCTCTTCACCCCTGGAATTTGCGCTGTAAGTTTAATTTAAAAAAAAATATTAGTATGTCACATAGACACAATAGACAAAAAAATGTGTAAGAGTGTAAGATAAAGAACAGAAATAGATATATACTGTGTATATATATATACAGTATATATATATATACAGTATATATATATATATATATATATATATATATATATATATATATATATATATTCGCAACCAGTGGGCAAAATCTCTTGATTTACCGTGATTTGCGCTTGTGATTCGAGTTCAATAGAGCACGCATGCAGCGCATTTGTGATTGATCATCATTGCAAACGCTGCAGCGAGAATGTATCAGTAGAGATACATTAGCAGCAGTACTTTGCTGATCGCCGGGGGGGAGGGGGGGGGGGCATTTATGGTACATAAAGGAAGAGGGGAGTTACTAGCCACACTTGTAGAAGGGTGGGGCAGGGAGGATAAGCCATGAAAATGGAGAAAAAAGGGGGGAATTGGCTCTTAGGGAGGTGGTCCCATGTTATTTTCACTGGGGTGGTTGTGCATTCTAGTTACACCCCTGGTTGGAAGGCTAGCAGACAGGTATGGATAATTAAAAGCGGCATTTTTTCTGCTGAACATTGACCCACTCACTGCCCTTTTTGTACTTACCACTAGCCCATATGCCATGTCACTTGACTGTGTGGAATTCCTGGAAGGAGGTGTGCTCTCTCTCTCCCTCTCTCTCATTTTTTTATTGAAAAATTGGAATTCTTCTCTAGGACCAGCAGTGCTTTTGTAAACCAATAGATTCATTTCTAGCCTTGCAGCTACAAGTTAGCATTCTAGGAGAATTATGGTCAGGAGAATAGGTATGAGGAGTATAAGGATTGTATGAAGAAGGTTTAGAAAATGTTTTTGACTAGCAGCAGTAATAATTTGGGAGTACACAAACAGAATCTTTTTGTGGAAAATTCGATTTTCTTATTGCTTGTTACAGAAGACAACTACAATGAAAATGCTTTGTAACCAGCTAAAGTAGCACAATAATCTCAAAATGGTGAAAGCTGAAATTGTGAAACAATTTTCTGTTTAATAATTTTCAGTGTTATTAATAATTGCTTTCTTTCATTTCAGAGCATCTTTATATTTTTTTTGGTGAAGTACAAACCTCTTAAGTATAATAATGTATACACATACCCACCTTGGGGCTATGGCATAGGATGGATGATGGCCCTGTCGTCCATGGTGTGTATTCCATTGTGGATAATTGTAAAAGTGTGGAAAACTGAAGGAACAATATCTGAGGTAAGATGCTACTAATACTCCAACTTCTGCTGCTGCTCCTACTACAGGGTGGGCCATTTCAATGGATACACCTTAATAAAACGGAAATGGTTGGTGATATTTACTTCCTGTTTGTGGCACATTAGTATATGTGAGGGGGAAACATTTCAAAATGGGTGGTGACCATGGCAGCCATTTTGAAGTCGGCCATTTTGAATCCAACTTTTGTTTTTTTTAACAGGAAGAGGGTCATGTGACACATCAAACTTATTGGAAATTTCACAAGAAAAACAATAGTGTGCTTGATTTTTAGCATAACTTTATTCTTCCATGAGTTATTTACAAGTTTCTGACCACTTATAAAATGTGTTGGATTGTCAATGCAACCCTCTTCTCCCACTCTTCACTAGAGATGGCCCACACCTCCGATTTTCGGTTCGCAAACCGGGTTCGCAGCGTTTTAAGGGCATAAATCACATTGAATGCTAAATTGCAGGCCTAAAGTGCATTGTGTTGGATTGTCAATGCAACCCTCTTCTCCCACTCTCCACTCTTCACTAGAGATGGCCCACACCTCCGATTTTCGGTTCGCAAACCGGGTTCGCAGTGTTTTAAGGGCATAAATCACATTGAATGCTAAATTGTAGGCCTAAAGTGCTTTCACACCTCTTAATTGTGTATACATCAATCAGGGAGTATAATCCCCCTTCCTCCTCTCTCTCTCTCTCTCTCTCTCTCTCTGATTTTGTCTTCCAGAGATTTGTAGGCTGTCAAAAGCAAGCTCACATACATTGGCCAGGAATCAAACCCAGGTCAACTGCTTGGAAGGCAGCTATGCTCACCACTATACCACCATTGGCCGGCAATCAAACCCATGTCAACTAACATTACAGGCTGAAGCCAGCCATTTCACTCATCTCTTCAACTACAAGAAAGGCCCAGGAGTAGTCTTAGCTACTGTAATATCTATGTTACGGCAGGGCCCTTATTACACTTTCTGTTACAGGGCTATAAATATATATATTTATATATATATTTGGCAACCGTTATATGGGCAACCGTTTTGCCCATGCGATTAAGTGAGGTGCAAAAATTAAATCATGCCTAGCAGAGGATGGTTTCAATCAATCAACCTCTGGGTTATGGGCCCAGCCCACTTCCGCTGCGCCACTCTGCAGTCTGCTTACATTTGTATACAATCTTCAAGTTTAAGAAGGGTACATTAGTTGAAATAGTTACACTACAATCTATGTTACAGCAAGGCCCTAATGACACTTTCTCTTAAGGGGCTATGGCCGCCGATTGGCCCATGTGGTAAAGCAAGGTGTAAAAAACAAAGTACACCTAGCAGAGGATGGTTTCAATCTATCAACCTCTGGGTTACGGGCCCAGTACACTTCCGCTGCTCCACTCTGCTGCCACACAATTCCTGGCAAATGTATGTGAGCTTGCTTTTGACAGCCTACAAATCTCTGGAAGACAAAATCAGAGAGAGGGAAGTAAAAAAAAGCATAAGAACAAGATTATCTGTCAAAAGAGCTGTTGTGGGGTAGAGAGTCAAAGTTGACACTAATGGAGCACTATGGGGGCAAATCGAACTTCCGGAAAAGTTTGTGTTCACATGCGAACGCAAACCACCCAACGTTCACCTGGAACCGTTTGGGCCATCTCTATTCTTCACACACTGATAGCAACACTGCAGGAGAAATGCTAGCACAGGCTTCCAGTATCCGTAGTTTCAGGTGCTGCACATCTCATATCTTCACAGCATAGACAATTGCCTTCAGATGACCCCAAAGATAAAAGTCTAAGGGGGTCAGATCGGGAGACCTTGGGGGCCATTCAACTGGCCCATGATGATCAATCCACTTTCCAGGAAACTGTTAATCTAGAAATGCTCGGATCTGACACCCATAATGTGGTGGTGCACCATCTTGCTGGAAAAACTCAGGGAGTGTGCCAACTTCAGTGCATAGAGAGAGAAACACATCATCGTGTAGCAATTTTGCATATTGTTTTTTCAATAGGAAGAGGGTACGAGATGTGCAGCACCTGAAACTACGGATACTGGAAGCCTGTGCTAGCATTTCTCCTGTGGTGTTGCTATCAGTGTGTGAATGGGAAGCACATTGAACACATTTTATAAGTGGTCAGAAACGTGTAAATAACTCATGAAAGAATAAAGTTACATTAAAACCAAGCACACCATTGTTTTTCTTGTGAAATTCCCAATAAGTTTGATGTGTCACATGACCCTCTTCCTATTGAAAAAACAAAAGTTGGATTCAAAGTGGCCAACTTCACAATGGCCGCCATCTTCACCAACCATCTTGAAAAGTTTCCCCCCTCACATATACTAATGTGCCACAAAATGTGCCACAAACTGGAAGTTAATATCACCAACCATTCCCATTTTAGAGTGTATCCATATAAATAGCCCACCCTGTATACTAAAGAGCAACACATTTTTTTTTGAAGCCAAACTAAAGTAAGGTAAAAAAATAAAAAATAAAAAGCTGGCTCATAGTAAAGACCTAATATTTCATACTATTGTATTGTTATGTATCATATTATTATTATTATTATTATTATTATTATTATTTCTCTGAGTAGTAAGGGTAGGCCCTCAGAAGGGTCCACAGTTCATGATGCTATGTTACTAACACAACAAAAATTGCACACATTGGGACTGATCCAATTTTTTCTCCTAAGTTTTCTCCTAGGAGATAATTTTTCTTCTTGTGTTAAAAATAAGTTTTCAGCACTATGCAATTGAAAATGTACCAAAAAGTTAGAGAAAATGCACTGTCAAAATGATTCTGAGTATTTTCTTGCTTGTTGGTGGCTTGAAAGGCATTTTATTGATAAATGTATCACCTAGGAGAAAGCTCAGGAGAGAAAAGTTAAAGTCATGAAATTATGGAGAAGCCATATTTACCTGCCAAATACACAGAGCCAAATATTGCTGATGTTTGACCTTGTTCTTTTTGGCGAAAGTTGTCATTATTTAGGTTGAATTTGTCAATGACCTGGTATCAAGTAGGGATGCTCATTCGGATTTCACGGAATTAAAATTTTCGATTTCCGAGTTATCGGAAAACGGAACATGTAAATGGGATTCCTGTGGAAATACTGCATTACTGCAATTCGGTAATTTAAGCTCAATCACAGAAGTCAAAATCAATGGACCAATTAGACAACGCAGAAACAACTCGGAAGTATTTAGTCAATCAGAGTGCAAAAAATAACAAAAAAAAAAAAGACAACTCGAAAATCCGAACTCGAAAATCAGATTTCTGTAGAAATACTGCATTACCACAACTCGGTAATTTTAGCCCAATCACAGAACTCAAAAGCATTGGACCAATCAGAGAATGCAGTCAACTCAGAAGTATTTGGCCAATCATAGAACGCAAAAAATGACCCAAAAAAAACACTACTCGGAAATCGGAACTTGGAAATTGGACACCCATCGGAAATCCGTGGAATTGTTTATTGGCATTGACGGAAATCGAAATCAGAAATCAATGTTTCCGATCATCCCTAGTGTCAAGCACCAAGCTAAATTTTTGATATTGTACCTATCTTCTGCTTCCTTGCTTAGCGTTTTGTAATATCCCTATATAGTAATGCAGCCCTAATGTCTTCCATGTACTAATTGTGGCCCACCATCAGATCTCTCCAATAACAAGTACAGCCATCATTCCCCAAATATTCTTTACTGCTTTAATGTCCCTTCTACAACAAGGGCAAAATCCCCCAAAATATGCTTTATAACAGGTGATATAATGTCCTATCTTAATAAGTGCAGCCATAATGTCCCTCACTGATAAAAATTGCAACCATATTTTCTCTCCTATACACAAATATTGTTCACACATACTGTATTTCAAGTGGAGCTATAGCTTTACAATCAGTGAAACTGTAATGCACCCTGTAACAAATGCAGCCATAATATTCTCCATCCACAATCAAAAATTCCACGGCTTATCTTTTAGAAGTCCTATATTTTCAGCCTTCTTTCTTTTTGAATTTATATATTTCTAGAACCCTTTTATATAACTTGATGTCTACCCTAAATTAATTTATTTTACAGTCCAAAACAGTTTCACTTATCCAATTTTTTTTTTATATCTTTCAATCTTGAGCCCATAAAGCTTGTACATTCCGCAATACTAATTAAGAATCTGTTTGGCAGTCGCTATTTACTTTCATTGTCTTTGCACTGTAATTTGCTATCACAATGTTTAAACTGGGCTTTTCTAAAATTCTGAGTTTTAGTTGACCCCTTGCTCACAATTCTGTTAACGGGAACCAAGCACGGATTCATTTTAAAAAAAATTACCGTATTTCGCACCGTATAAGACGCTCCGGAATATAAGACGCACCCAAGTTTAGAGGGCAAAAACCTGGGAAAAAAAATATATATTAAATCTGGTACGTCTATATTCCAGGAGCATCTTTGTACATGTTGTGTCCTCCTGTGTACCTTATCTCTCCACCTGTGTGCCCCATCTGTCCTTCTGTGTGCCCCATCTGTCCGTCTGTGTGCCCCATCTGTCCTTCTGTGTGCCCCATCTGTCCTTCTGTGTGCGCCATCTCCCACATGTGTCCTCCTGTGTCCTCTCACCCATGTGTCCTGTGTGCCCCTTCTCCCCATGTGTCCTCCTGTGTCATGTCTCCCACATGTGTCCTTCTGTGTCCTGTCTCCATGTGTCCTCCTGTGTCCTGTCTCCATGTGTCCTCCTGTGTTCTGGCTCCATGTGTCCTGTCTCCATGTGTCCTCCTGTGTCCTGTCTCCATGTGTCCTTCTGTGTCCTGTCTCCATGTGTCCTCCTGTGTCCTGGCTCCATGTGTCCTCCTGTGTCCTGGCTCCATGTGTCCTCCTGTGTCCTGTCTCCATGTGTCCTCCTGTGTCCTGTGTCCATGTGTCCTCCTGTGTCCTGTCTCCATGTGTCCTTCTGTGTCCTGGCTCCATGTGTCCCCCTGTGTCCTGGCTCCATGTGTCCTCCTATGTCCTGTCTCCATGTGTCCTTCTGTGTCCTGTCTACATGTGTCCTCCTGTGTCCTGTCTCCATGTGTCCTGGCTCCATGTGTCCTCCTGTGTCCTGTCTCCATGTGTCCTGGCTCCATGTGTCCTCCTGTGTCCTGGCTCCATGTGTCCTGTCTCCATGTGTCCTGGCTCCCCCACATGTCCTGGCTCCCCCAAGTGCCTCAGTTCTCCCCCTCTATTTTCCTCCTGCCCCCCTCCACCTCCCCCATGCCTCCGATATGCACCTCCCCCATGCCTCCGATATGCGCCCCCCCATCTCCGATATGCCCACCTCCCCCCCCCCCGTGTCTCTGATATGCCCACCCCCCCCCCCCCCCCCCGTGTCTCCGAGATGCCCACCTCCCCCCCGTGTCTCCGATATGCCCACCTCCCCCCCGTGTCTCCGAGATGCCCACCGTAAATCCTTCCCCCCTCCGGGTCTGCAGCGGCTTACCTGATACATGCCGCTGCGAAGTCTGCAGACACCCGGCTACTCCATATGTTTCCTCTACTGCGCGGCTACTGATGACTCAATCCGTATAAGCCGCGC
Organism: Hyperolius riggenbachi; assembly: GCF_040937935.1. Taxonomy (NCBI): domain Eukaryota; kingdom Metazoa; phylum Chordata; class Amphibia; order Anura; family Hyperoliidae; genus Hyperolius; species Hyperolius riggenbachi. The sequence goes on from NC_090654.1 coordinate 160,488,175, forward strand.
AGTAGAGGAAACATATGGAGTAGCCGGGTGTCTGCAGACTTCGCGGCGGCATGTATCAGGTAAGCCGCTGCAGCTGCAGACCCGGAGGGGGGAAGGATTTACAGTGGGCATCTCGGAGACACGGGGAGAGGTGGGCATCTCGGAGACACGGGGGGGAGGTGAGCATCTCAGAGACACGTGGGATGTCCGCACATGCAGGAGGAAAATAGAGGGGAAAAGCTGAGGCACGCGGGGGAGCCAGGCACAGTGATCGCCCACACAGGCAGGGAATCCCCAAAGGCGGCGGGTCTGCGGTTTATATCGGCGGGCGTTCGCAAGCTGGGGATTCCCTGCCTTTGCCGTAAAAGACGCAGGGACTTTTTCTCCCCATTTTTTGGGGGGAAAAAGTGTGTCTTATATGGCGGAAAATACGGTAACATCACCATAAGAGAGGTTCTAAACTGACAGTGCCATTGGTGGGGGGCAGGAATTGGGGAACACAATTATTTACCTACAGGGTGTTGCTACTCTGCTCCCCCCTTCTCCATCTTCACTTTACAAAAGCTGCACCAACTGAAATGTGCGTTTCCCGACACTGTTGGGAATGTGTGCATGCACGTGCAATGTGATGAATACTGGGAGATGTAGTCCATGGATGTGAGTACATTCTCTGTATTTGCATCTCCTGGGCTAGATCACTCAGTCAGCTTGCATCATGCGCATATTCACGGTCACAACACTGCCAGGAGATGCAAACAGTGGTTGGTGTGAAGCTAAGATGTAGAGATGGCCCGAACGGTTCGCCGGCGGACAGTTTCCCGTGGATTTCCACTGTGAACATATGGCGTGTCATCATGGATCTAAAGTTTGACCCTATACCTCACAGTCAACAGACACATGGCAGCCAATCAGCTAGCACCCCCTCCTGGACCCCCCACCCCCTATCAAAAAGCAGTTGCGGTGGCCATATTGGATTCATTCTCTGCTGGCTGATGACTGTTAGTGAGAGCAGGGTCAGACTTGCTGCAGATAGGTAGGTAAAGCATTAGCTAGGCCTGTGTTCTTGTTCCTCACTTGCTGTAAAAACACCCCAAACAGCCCTTTTAAGGGCTAGCACATCAGTCTCCTGTTTTTTTTTTGTGTGTGTGCCACTCCACAGCCCACTGACACCCAGAGCTGTGTGCACACTACTGCTATTGTTGTTGTTTCATTAAGTTGCACACACAGAACCACTCCAGTGCACTGTTATTTCACTGTATTCTGATAGTACTATTGCATTTCTCTGTGTGTGACACTCCACAGCCCACTCACACCCGACTTTGCGCCAACTCTGTAATTTTTGGTGGGACTTTTGGCATGGATCCCCCTCTGGCATGCCACTGTCCAGGTGTTAAACCTTTTGAAACAACTTTTCCATCACTTTTGTGGCCATAATCATAAATGGTCTTTGCAGGTTCTAAAATTCGCCTGCCCATTGAAGTTTATGGCGGTTCGCCATGTTCGCCAGAGATGGCCCGAACCTCCAATTTTTGGTTCGCGAACCGGGTTCACGAACCTCCCGCGAAAGTTCGGTTTGCGTGAACTTTCACGAACCGCCATAGACTTCAATGGGGAGGCGACTTTGAAAACTAGAAAAATGTATGCTGGCCACAAAAGTGATGGAAAAGATGTTTCAAGGGGTCTAACACCTGGAGGGGGGCATAGCGGAGTGGCATAGATGCCAAAAGTCCCAGGGAAAAATCTGGATTTGACGCAAAGCAGCGTTTTAAGGGCAGAAATCACATTGAATGCTAATTTGCAGGCCTAAAGTGCTTTAAAACATCTTGCATATGTATACATCAATCAGGGAGTGTAATTAGAGTACTGCTTCACACTGACACACCAAACTCACTATGTAACGCACCGCAAACAGCTGTTTGTGTTGTGACGGCCGTGCTGGACTGGTGTGCACCCTGGCGAGAGTGCAGGCCGTGGCGGTTTTCAAGCCCATATGGTCGTCGGGCTGAGGTAGCTGAATGACAGAACAGTGACTGTCCAGCTGATCAAATTTGGTCTGTCCACAATGAAGCAACAACCTTATTATCGTGGGTGTGCGGCCCCTCCCCCCCTCCCTTGACACACTCATATAGCCGTCGGTCATTGCTTCATTGTGACACGCAAGCCCCTTCACCGAGGCAAGGTAATAATCACAAAGAGGAATTGGCACATGTACATGCCTTTGTTTTGTTGTTGCAGTTGCAGTGCAGCCAGAAAAATTAGGCAGGCATGTACACGCACCAGAAAAATTATTATAGCGGCCACTGCTAGCAGCGCCCTTAAAAATTCAGGAATCCGCCTCGAGTCCTGGACCCTGTTGGTGTTCGTGGAGAAGGCAGTCAAGCGGCCTGCAGGCAGAGATGCTGTGTGGGGACTGACTTAGTCTTGGGGCAGGCAGTCACACGCCTGGCAGGCAGAGATGTTGTGTGTGGGGATTGACTTAGTCTTTGGGCAGGCCTGAGCGTGCTTTGCAGACCAGGTATCCATGGTCATATGGACCCTTGACTCAACGCTGTGTGCCAGAGATGTCACCACTTGCCTTTCAACATCACGGTACAGTTTAGGTATCGCCTTTTTTGAGAAAAAATTGTGGCCTGGTATCTTCCACTGCGGTGTGTGGCTTTGCTTTGGTGTGCTGCTTTTCCTCAGGTGGTCATCCCCCATTGCAGTTTGTGCTTTGTAATCATGTACCTTCATAAGGTAGTTGTCCCTACGTAGGTCTTGGTCTTTCCATGGCTCAATTTTCGGTGGCAGAGAGTACAGATGGCATTGCTCTCATCTGAGGCAGACACACAAAAACATTTCCACACCGCTGAGCCCTGGGGTGATGGCACTTTGGTGGTGGCAGCCGACTGAGTGTTAAGTGGGGTGCCAGAATCGGAGCAGGAGGAGGAAGATATGTCACGCTTCCGTGCAGAAGCTGAGAAAGATGAGGTGTTCTGTGTTAAATAGTCAACTACGTCCTGACAATATTGGGGATTGATGGCACGTGCCTTCTTCTGAACACTGTACTTTGGTCGAGGGCTGCACATAATCATGACAGCGTGACCTCGAACAGACCTGCCAGGTGGCCTGCCTCTGCCTTTTGTTTTGTCCATATTGGGGGGGGGGATGAAGTGAAAGGTATGCACTGACTTGACTAATACATTGTGCAGTCACACAGGTGCAGTTAACAGGTATGCACGGAGTGGTATATCACACTGTGTGCACTCATGTAAGTAGGTGGGTGCACTGAACACAACAGGTAGGTATACGCAGTAATGGGTATTACAATGTGCACCTGTCACACACAGACAGGTAGTGGATAGGCACAGTGACACTGCGTGCGCTCAACTCACGGAGGTAGGTGGGTGCACTGTGAACAACAGGTAGGTAGGTATATGGAGTAATGGGTATTACAATGTGCACCTGTCACACACAGACAGGTAGCGGACAGGCACAGTGACACTGTGTGCGCTCAGCTTACGTAGGTAGGTGGGTGCACTGTGATCAACAGGTAGGTAGGTATATGCAGTAAGTAATGTGTATTACAATGTGCACCTGTCACACACAGACAGGTAGCGGACAGGCACAGTGACACTGCGTGCGCTCACGTAGGTGGGTGGGTGCACAATGAATAACAGGTAGGTATATGCAGTGATGGGTAATGTGCACCTGTCTCACACACACAAGTAGTCACTGAATGGGCTGGGCCTGGCAGTGGCACACACAGTATGAATTATCAAGGCTGTCTATGCAACACAATTGTCAGTGGGACACACAGAAAAAAAAATAGATCACAAGAACAAGATTAGCTCTCAAAAGAGCTGTTGTGGGGTGCTATTTTAGCAATAAGAATCAGCAAGGAGCAAGCTAAGAAGCCTACAAGAGCCTAACTAATCTTTCCCTATGAGAGAGTCTGCAGTAGCTGTCCCTTACTCTATTTACTGCAGGCACACGAGTGAGTAAAATGGCCGGCGATGCCTGCCTTTTATAAGGGGGGAGTGGCTCCAGGAGGGAGTGTAGCCTGATTGGCTACAATGTGCCTGCTGACTGTGATGTAGAGGGTCAAAGTTGACCCTAATGGTGCACTATGGGGGCAAACCAAACTTCCGGAAAAGTTTGCGGTTCTCCGCAATCGCGAACCCCCGGAAGTTCGCCTGGAACCGTTCGTCGGTGAGCTGTTCAGGCCATCTCTAATGTTCGCATGTTTGCGAAGTTCACGTTAACTGTTTGTGAACGGAAAATTCTGTGTTCGTAACATCTCTACTAAGATGGTGACAGTGGGACCAGAGGAGCAGCATCCAGTACGTAAGTAATGGTGCTACTCTTATTACCTCATGATAGTGTTAGTTTAGAACCTCCCTTATGGGGAAGTCAATTTTTTTTTTAATCAGTGCTCGGTTCCCTTTAAATACCAGGAACATTATTACCATATTTTTATCACTATTTCCCAAGTGTTCTCAAATTTGCATGTTACAAATTCACTAACCAGTGTAATACCCCACTACGTACTTTGCACAAATGCTAGTAAAAAAATTATGTATACAATCTACACGCAAAGGTTTACTGAATCCGCACCAATTTCTAGGCAGTTGTTTAATTCAGTTTATCTCCTAAAATTTCTGTTTGATGTTTGAATATTTTTTAAGCATTCTGCAATTAAAAGAATACCAACATAAGCAAAAAAGTACTGTCAAAATATTCAAAATATTTTCTTGTGTGCCAGTGACTTTCAAGGCATTTTATTGATAATGTCTGAAAATATCACCTAGGAAAAAACTTAAAAACTTAATAAAGGCCCTATAAGGCATGAGTGAGCACAGTTTTATGAGAAGTGAAACCATACATGCTGCATGTCTGTGAGGAGGAGGCCACAGCAGAGTGGTCCTCAGCAAGTTACATGTATTACTCTTGCCACTTTGCTGCAGTAATTGTGATTTCTCCATGAAATTTATATGGGATGGCTTTTTACATACACCAAAAAACGTTTGTTATCCATTAATTCCAGTATGTAAACTCTACCCTACCACAATCCACAGCCCTTCTTCATTCAAAACTGTGGTTAAAGAAGTGTTAAAGGAATACTATCGATTCACATATTTTTTTCAATTGACACAGGAATTGTTTGGGAAGTGCTGCTAAGTACTGGTGTATACATTTTAGTAGCAACTTCTTTGTTTACTGTTATCAAAATACATTCAAAGTTTACTGATGCCAAAACTGATGGCTGACTGAGCCATGAGGAGAGGGGAAATTCCCCTCACACTTGATCAGTTAACTCTATGTGTAGCTCTGTGTGTGACAGAGAAGAGCTCCCAACAGCTGCAGCTCCTGTGTCCTGTGTTTCTGACTGACCTGTCTGAAGAGAGCAGAGGAAATGTAACTAATTCTCACAGCTTTTTCATACTGTTTTTGCTTTCAGAGTTTGATATGTTTGATATTTTCTTTCTGTAGTCTGATATGCAACTCTGGCTGTGCATTGAAGCAGACACCCTTTCTGCAATTGATTTGTCCCAATATAGCTAAATCCTACCCTCAATAAATTACAGCTTTTGCCTCTGATATTTAACATGAAAAGTAGGAAAATGTTTACACAGCTACTTAGATATTATTTGCACACTGTCATTTTAGAACACTTGGGTATCGATAGTATTCCTTTAAAGCAAATTTTAAAGCAAATTTTAAGTGAAATACAAGTTAGATACTCACTACTGTAGAGGGAAACCTACAAATGCTCCATAGGCTTCCCCAATCCTCATAAAGCACTCCGCTTGTCGCAGGGACCCTCTTCTTCTTTATGGGATCCTCTTCTTTTTTATGTGTATGAGAATGGCTACACTGCTCAGACATCAGTAGGGGTTGTGTCTGTGTGGTGCATGGAAAAGCTTGTGCTAAAATCATTGCATGAGTGAGCAAGCATTGGGCATATTTTTTACCTGCTCATTGTGGTTGTGGCTCGTACATTGCCGGGAGGGCCATATACACCATTATTGTTTAATATTTTCTAAGGGTCCCAGTGCAGAAATGGAGGATTGTAAGAAGAACGGAAAGCCTCTTGATTATGGCTTTCCTCTACTGAGGTAAGTATCCAACTCCTTTTTTTATTGCTTCAGGTGCATTTTATCAAACAGACAGACCCATCCAGCATTTCTGTTTGACTTGACCTGTCTCTTCTAAATACACCATACCCTAACACCATACCCTTCTAAATGTACTGTCCTCTACGGTGTTACCACAATGTCTAGGTCTTCATTTTTAATTATCAACTGAAGTTCATCAATTTAATTTTTAAGGCCCCTTGCATTGAGTAGCATGCAATATAAGTTTTACCACCAACATTTTACTATTTTAATAAAGTTACAGGAAGCACATTAATGTAACGTTTAGTCACTTCCTTGTTTTTATTTCTGGCCCTGCTGATGATGCAATCTGTCACTTTGCTTAAATTAGAACATTTTAAAAATCAACCATGTCCTCTGAACATCATTGATTTCTTGCCCCGCCATGCAGTCTGGTATTCCCCAGTGACACTGAAGCCCACGATTTCAGCTCTTTCAGGAGTACCACCCACATGGTCCATAACTTTCAGGAATATCTTCCAAAAGAGGGTAATGTCTACAGCAAAGTCCAGGGCCATCTATAAAAAAACAGAGACACCAGGATCCCAATGGTGCAGTATTGTTGAGATGTATAATTTATGTAAGAGAATTGTGATTACTGTATAGTCATAAAAATGTGTTGGAGAACCCTGCAACCACCATATGCGCCTGTGGGAAATGGGTTGTAACTGCTCGGTATTCCAGGGCAACTGGATTTACGGTGGTCACTCTCCTTGGGGTCTTTTAGACTTTTGGGAAAAAACTGAAAAAAAGAATCCTCCAATGAAAGTCTATAGAAAGTAGTATGGGGGTGGAGGTGCTGGTATCTCAATATCCTAGTGAAGATTACCTATAAATTGCTATAATATAAATGACAGGAGATAGAGATGCAAAGCATTACCTTTCTGGAAGGTTTTACACCAGTTTAACTGGAAAAAAAGTGTTTTATTGTTAAGTAGTAGTACAAAAATAAACGCGTTTCATGTTGCGTGCCTGCTTCCTCAGGTCAGTAAAATTTCTTATAACTCACAGGTAAAACATAAGAAAGCTGTTTATACTAGACATCCCAAGAATATTGTTGAACTGGAATGGTTCTGTAAAGAGGAATTGTCTAGAATTACTCCTGACCGTTGTGCATGTCTGATCTGCAACTACAAGAAATGTTTGGTTGAAATTATTGCTGCCAAAGGAGGTTCAACTAGTTATTAAATTAAATTCAAGGGTTCACATGCTTTTTCCACCTGCACTGTGAATTTTTACATAGTGTGTTCAATAAAAACATGGAAACATTTAATTATTTGTTTAGTAGGTAAGGGTTCACATACTTTTTCTTACACGCACGCACGCACGCACACACTCTGTCACTTTGTTTAAATTAGAAAATTTTAAAAATCAACCATGTTCTCTGAACATCATTGATTTATTGCCCCGCCATGCAGTCTGGTATTCCCCAGTGACACTGAAGCCCAAGATTTATGCTCCTTCAGGAGTACCACCCACATGGTCCATAGCTTTCAGGAATGTCTTGATCATATTAGTGTATACACACACACACACACACACACACACACACACACAAATATATATACCGTGTTTTCCAGAAAATAAGACACTGTCTTATTTTCATTTTTGCACCAAAAGATATGCTAGGGCTTATTTTCAGGGGATGTCTTATATTTCTATGAACACAAAAGTTCCTGTGCTGTGTGTCCTCCTCTCTTCCCCACTATGCCACCTCTTCCTCTGCTGGATCCACCTCTTGTTTGCCCCTGTGTCCCCCTTGCCCCTTAGTGCCCTCCTGCTGTCCCCTCTGTAGCTCTGTCCTCCTCTATCCCCTGTCCTCTTGTGTCCCCCTATGTCCTTCTGGTGTCCCCAGTGCCCTCTAATGTCCCTCTGCATCCTCCTCTTACCCCAGCTCCATGCCGCACTATCCCCATACCCTACAGAGTACCCCTGCATCTTCTTTTTTCCCCCAACTCCATGCAGCTGTGTCCCCGGTCTTCAGCCTATTAGGAAGAAGTACAGCAACTTGTGTTTCTACTGGAGCCAATGATCTCTCAGGCAGGACCATGACTCCATTATTAGGCCAATCACTGCACTTGCTGAGTAGCAGCGAGTGCAGCGATTGGCCCAATGATGGAGCTATGGTCCTTCCTACAAGACCATCGGCTCCAGTAGAAACACAAATTTCCATACATATTAAAGTAAATTCAATAAAAACATGGAGACATTTAATTATTTGTGTAGTGTTAGTTTAAGCAGACTGTGATTGTCTATTATTGTGACTTAGATGAAGATCAGATCACATTTTATGACCAATTTGTGCAGAGATCCATATAATTCGAAATGGTTCACATACATTTTACTGCTACTGTAGTTACATTTTCAATCAACTATTTTTCTAATTAATTAAATACTAACTCATTGGTACGCTTCACAGTTATCAGGGAAAGCCTCTAGGTATGACCTTTTCATGCTGAGCCATACTGAGTTTGAAGTAGATGAGACCTGGCCTGAACTTTCTTTTTCAGTGATTGGGTTGCATTAGGACAGTCATGCACTGTATAGGTGCTAACATCACCAAGATTTCTCACACTGATCCTGGTTCTGGTGAATTAGCACATGGGGATTAGAGACAGCCCAAACGCTTCGCCTGCGAGCACTATTCAGCGAAAGATCATGTATACGCGCTCGCCACGAGCATTTTGCTCAACCCGCTATTTGACCCGCCCCCATACATCATCATTGGGCTAAACTTTGACCCCTTACATCACAGACAACAGGCACATGGCAGCCAATCAGCCTTCATTCCCTCACAAACCCCCGCCCACTATAAAAACGCAGCAGCTCCCGCCATGTTCCAGTCTGTCTTTGGCTGGAATAGTGAGAGGAAGGGACAGAGCTTGCTGATGATAGGGAAAGCATTAGCTAGGCTTGCTTATTTTGATCCTCACTGGCTGAGTGATGTTTAATCACCCCAAACAGCCCTTCTGAGGGCCACTTTATCCTTGTGCTGTTTTTTGTGTGTGTGTATGTGTGTGTGTGTGTGTGTGTGTGTGTGTGTGTGTGTGTGTGTGTGTGTGTGTGTGTGTTTGTGCAACACTCCACAGCCCACAGGCATCCACCCAGAGCTGTGCCCATAGTGCCCACTACAATTGTGTGTCACATTAGACACAAGCACAATAGTGCTACAGGGCATCTGTTATTATCACTGTATTGCATTTGAACTGTTGCATTCTCAGTGTCTGTCTGATGTCCACTTATCGTGACATTGAATTGTGTGTCACATGAAAGCACACAAGCAGAGCACTAGCACCACTGCTCCAGGGCCTGTGTTATCACTGTATTGTGTTTGACCTCACCACCTGTTGCATAGTCTTAGTGTCTTAAAGGGACTCAGAGCTGACATTATTAAAAAAGATTTAATACATACCTGGGGCTCCCTCCAGCCCCATCTGCCTGGATCGCTCCCCCGCCGCAGTTCTCTGCTACCCGCAGCTACGAGAACCCATCACTGACGTCCTCGGAGCCAGCCTACGCAGGAGAAGTGAGCCCTCTATGTATCTCCCCAGCGGCTGCTGGAGAGATACGCAAACAGCGCACTTTTTTTACGCTAGACTGGCTCTGACTGCCGGAAGTGCGGGGGCCCGGTTCTTGTAGCTGCTGGCCGCGGAGGACAGCGGCATGGGAGCGATCAAAGCGGATTTAGCTGGAGGAAGCCCCAGGTATGTATAAAATATTTTTAATTTTCAGCTCTGGTACACTTTAAGAAACAACACAGAGCGTCTGCATCACCTGCATATATACTGGGTGTGCTGGGATCAGGAAAACAAATGGAGCATAAGTACAAAAAGGCCCCTTGAGTAAGGTAATATTTAGAGAAAAAATCAATACAAAATATTTATTGCCAATATTGGCATATAGTATAAATAGAAGTAGATATACTCATAGCAATGCAATGTATACAATCACTTAAAAACATGTATTTGTGCACAACCTTGCCATATAATAATATATGCCCATCATACAATAATGATCCATCAATATTTTATAATAGTAGTCAATGCTAACACCATGAGGGGCTCATTATAAAGCCCTCAAGTGGGTTCAGTATACCTGTAAAGTGCAACAGAGTGCAGGAAAAGTATTGCTATCAAAACCCAACATACATTAGTAAGCTGTATGACAAATCTTATAAAATCATTAGAGAAATACAATCCATAAGGCAAACATTAGTTATTATATACCTGTGCTTATTGGAGCAGCCCATAGAAAGAAAGTGCAAAGAGAGGCAAAAGTGTAGGTATACTTAGCCCAGAAGGGCAGTGGCAAGGCAGGCAGAGGGTCCCCTCACAATAGGTGCCACTAGTTCTGCGGGCGTCACCCTGCTTTACCAATGATAGTAGATCGTATGTGCTGTATAGCCACCATTGCAGCGCTTAAATACCAAGAGGAAGGATGGATCACTATCCATCATCGCTACCAACCCCAGAAATGACGTCAGGGAAGCGGAAAGCGGAAGAAAGTAGAACCATCGTGGAGCGCAAGCGTCAGACACTGGAAGTGTCTATAGTGCTATTGATCTACAAGCTCCAGCGGTAAAGGTGACTATAGGGAGGGATGGGGAAGGTGAGGAGAGACAGAGAGAAGAACCATCTCACATAGTGTCGCAATGTAAAAATAAGTGATCACATACACATAAAATAAACATAATGTACAAAAGCAGTCACAAATGTTAACTATATTCCCTATCTACTCATTCATTAAAAGGACCAAAGATCAATTTGAGACAGTAGGACAACTCAATAAATGATGCCCTTATTTCTTAAAGGGCCAGAGTCTAGATTTTTAAAGCACCATAGAAAACCCAAAAATGATAAGGATCTTTGTTGTGCATGTCCATCCACATGAGAGAACAGTTTATACAGCATTAGGAGGCAAGTGTCCCACAAGTAGGTCCAGGTAGTATGAGTCCCCAACTCAGCAAAAAGTTTCCATCAATTATGCATTCCATTCATTCTTAAGTCCATTAAAGCCACTCAGAGTTCATAATGTTATAATTATCAGATTGATCCTAGCCCATACAAGGGAGCATCAGTCCCGTTATATACCTCTATACATCAAAGAGAGAAGAAAATAACATACATTAATAATTGATGGTATACATATTGAAACATTGGATATCTACAGTGCCATTCTTCAAACATATAATGTATTATTAGAGATTAACCCCCAAAAATGGACCAGTCAATCTCTTCATTGATACCTAATGGGCTCATACTTTTGAGTTGATAAATCCATCTAGCTTCTCTACTGAACAAACTATCTGCAATGTTTCTGCCTTTAATACCTAATTTGACCCGTTCCACACCACAGACAGTGGCACCACTGTATGATGCTCCAAGGTGGTGTGAGGGGTTTCCCCTCCTCTGCATCTCTTTTTGGCCAATCTAATCTTAGAAAGATGTTACTGTATTCTTATTTTTAACATATTTTTAGTTTGGCTTACATACATTTTGCCACATGCACAGTTAGTGTAGATCACTCCCTTGCTTTTACAGTTAATATAATATACACTATAGGAAGTATAGGTAATGAAGCTACTGGTGTTCCCATTAATTACTAGAAGGAAACACAATATCAAATATATCAAAGTGGAAATGTATTGAAACCTAAAGCTACATATAAATTATTACAAATGTTAAAAGCAGCATGAGATGGCCATCTCCTAACGCAGACCAACACTACTCATACAACTGGCTAGTAAGTCCTCATATATCAGATCAGCAGGTATGGATTTACACTAAATTGTTGAGCAGCAAGACAAGCAACAATGTGTTAACAAGCTAGCAAAAAGCTCATGGCAACAATAGCAGGCAGAACAGTTTCCAGCAAACAGTTAATATACCCATGAATCTTAAACTTTCCACTCATATGTCCCGCATAACGTGACATATGGAAAAACCCGATGCGCTCGTATGTCCCGCTATGTGGGACATCCCTGCAGCGGCGGTTTGCAGCGCATCGGGACTGCCGCAAACCACCAATCTGTGTGGGCCTATTAGTGGGCATGTAATACTACATGCCCACTCAGTCAGTGCCCCCCAGCCCCATACCCGATGTCCTCCATCAGCGCAAGAAGGAAGTGACATTTAGATTTAAATGTCACTTCCGTTTCTTTCCTTTTTTTTTTTTTTTTAAATAAAAAGTAGTTGCTGATTCATTTTTGCAGATTCCATTCTGCAAATTAAATGAAAAATCCTTGCTGATTAAATTTTATTTTTCCTGCAGATTGCCTGCAAAGTTGTACAGAAAATCAATGGAATCCTATGGGATGGACTCGCGGAGAGTGTAAATAGTAGCCAGTATTTTATTGCTAATATGTCCAATCGAAATACCAAAGATTGCATTGTGTGTAGGGACAGTAAGACATCGGGTGGCGGGCATAAAATCACCTATTATTGCTAAACTTGCTCACGCAGGCAGGCCCGGATTACACCCAGGAAACTGTTTTTCAATTTACCATACCTTGGCTTTCTCCTCTGCTACCAGCCAATATAAGATGCCAAACTGTTCAAACACGGTATCAAATTAAACGTTATAATTTGTTCTTTAAAATAAGATATACCATGTTATGGTGTTATGCTCCATGTTAAAATGAGAGAGAGAGTAAGAGGGAGAGCACATTTCTTAAAAAAAAAAAAACTCCAAGCAGAAACAACTTCCTTTAGGATATTTTAATCATCTGGTCCGCAAGTGAGGATGATCTTCTCCAGTTCCACAGGAACTTCAATGCCTTCCATCCTACAATCAAATTGAAACTTACCTACTCTCACACAGAGATTAACTTTCTGGACACCACCATATACATCAGGGGTAACAACATACAAACCTCTGTGTATCGCAAACCTACAGACCGTCCCACATACCTAAGATATGACAGTTTTCATCCCAAGCACATTAAGAACTCTATAATTTACAGCCAAGCTATAAGGTACAACCGGATTTGTTCTGACAGGATGGACAGAGACAAGCACCTGGATCACCTTAAGAACACTTTCATTAAACAAGGTTACAGTCCTCCCATGGCTGAGGCCCAAATCAGGAAAGCCAGCAACATCCCCAGGACTGAACTCCTGAAATATAAGCAAAACCAGAAAGAGGAACGTGTCCCTTTGGTTGTCACCTACAACCCACATCTGGAAATCTTAAGGAGGATTGCTAAGGAACTTCATCCCATTTTACACAAGGATCACAGACTGAGAACGATATTCCCTAAACCTCCACTCTTGTCATATCGGCAACCACACAATCTAAAACAGATGATTGTCAGGAGCTCTTTGAATAGGCTTCAACAAAACGGAACATCACCCTGCCGACAAAAAATATGTGGGACCTGCAGACACATTTACTCCACTGACAGGGTAACGATACCAGGTTCACAACAGGAGTACAGAGTACAAGGTAAATTTTCTTGTGGGTCCACCAATCTGGTATATCTGATCATGTGTGCTAAATGCCCCAATGTTATGTACGTGGGAGAAACTGGACAAACTCTGCGCAAACGTATGAATGGACACAGGCACACTATTAATGATACCAAATCTGGACTCCCAGTTGCTACACACTTTCGGTCCAACGGACACAGCATGGATGATCTTCGTGTCACTGCCCTGAAGGGCGGCTTCAAAACGTCAAATGACCGATTAATAGCAGAAACAAAATTTATAAATTGTTTCAAAGCTATGCAGAAGGGTTTGAATAAGGACAACAACTTTCTATATTGGTATGAGATTGATGATATATATGAACTGTCTCAGCCACCCTAGCTGAACTTGTGAACTAAGAATTTACGATACCTCTGGGTCAATCCTAATACCAGGTCTGTGAGCAATAAAGTAAACAAGGATCCTTATCTTACCCCATTTAGATGGTCTGTTTGTATTAAGGCATCTTTATGATGTATTTATGCTTAAAAAAATATGTTTTCCCTTTTGATGTTGCATGTATATAAGCTGTCTGTACCACCAGCTTGCAAACTAACAGGATGTAAACCTGACGAAGGCTGCAAGGCCGAAAGCTTGTTCATTCTTATTCATTTGTAGTTAGCCAATAAATGGTATCATCCTGATTTAAAACTTCTTCCTTTAGGAAAGAATTCCGAGTGGAAAGGGTTAAAGGAGTTATGACTCATGGTATCTCAAACTTCTCTACATGGTCACTTAAGATTGCGGACATTACAATCCCCACAGGGGAAACTGCCTTGAAGTGGACCCCTGCATCTCTTGGTACTACTACTCTTAAATAAACTGGAACAAACTTTGTCCTTTAAATTTGGGCATCTTTTAGCTGTAACCGAGGCACTTGGGCTAATAAATTCTGGAATGTCTGCATCAGTACGTAGAGTGGGCCACGTTTTATTCAATATTCGATATAGATCTCTCCATTGATTGTTAAAAGTGGTACTCAATCTTACCCATTGGTATGTGTTCTTAACTGTACTCTGTAATAGACTCTAATGGTCCATGGATTTTGCTCTTTGGAAGGCCTTAGAGATCAAAAAAAGGGTAGGATGTTTTGGAAACAATAGTTAGTTATTGCTCAATGTTTCTTGTTTTTGTGCAGATTGATAGTTTATTATCTAATGCTACGTAGTTAAGGGGTAGTTGAGAGAGTGCAAGGACATCAGAGTTTGACATGGCTGAAGATGCTGCTGGACCAGGAGGAGGAGGGTGGCTTTGCGTTTTTGTGCAGTTTTATCAATGTGTACATACCATTGTTGTTTGTGTTTTGCGATCAGGTACCTTCGCAAAACAGTTGTCCCCCAGTGAGCTCTGTCTGTGCACTATCAGACTATCAGTTTTTGGTTCACTATCAAACAGACACTGAGAATGCAACAGTTCAAACACAATACAGTGATAATAACAGATGCCCTGGAGCACTATTGTGCTTGTGACTAATGTGACACACAATTATAGTGGTTTTGGGTGGCTGCATGTGGGCTGTGGAGTGTTGCACACACACACGAAAAAAAAAAAACAACACAAGCATGAAGTGGCCCTCAGAAGGGCTGTTTGGGGTGATTAAACAGCAATCAGCCAGTGAGGATCAAAATAAACAAGCCTAGCTAACGCTTTCCCTATCTCCAGCAAGCTCTGTCCCTATTCCAGACGACAACAGACTGGAACATGGCGCGTGCTGCGGCATTTGTATAGGGGGTGGGGGGTCCGTGAGGGAGTGCAGGCTGGTTGGCTGCCATGTTCCTGCTGACTGTGATGTAATGGGTCAAAGTTTAACCCAATGATGATGGTTGGGGGCAGGTCGAATAGAGCAGCATACATTCATTGAATGATGTTACACTCTCCAGAAATCCAGAAATCCCACTGCCCACACTACTTAATACTGACATAAATAAGGGGTTAACAATGCTTTGGAAGGGGGTCCTTATGCTGTCCATTTTACTTAAAGAGAATCTGTTCTCTAAAATTCTTACAATAAAAAGCATACCATTCTATTCATTATGTTCTCCTGGGCCCCTCTGTGCTGTTTCAGCCACTCCCTGCTGCAATCCTGGCTTGTAATGGCCAGTTTTAGGCAGTGTTTGCAAACAAAAGACATGGCTGCTAACAGCATGTGATAGGCTGAGAGTAGCTCAGTGTGTGAGTCATACAGAGCTTGGAGGGGGCCTGGAGAGGGTGTGTATAGCTTCTTTCCTATCACAAGCAGACCTGCACATTCCAGCCTGAGTGCCTGAGCCCGACAGAGCAGACAGAGGAAAGAAGATTACATTATATAACAGAGATAACACAGCCACTGTGCAACTAGGAAAGGCTGCAGTAAGCCAGAGCACATTAGAACATGTATAGGAACTTATAGGATAGAAGAAATAAGGCTGAAAATGTTGTTACAGAGTCTCTTTAATGTATAGGGCTTCCATTTTACAGTTAGTAACTAAACGAGCAATTAGATGTCAGGTGATCAGCAGGCTGGAGCCAGTGAGATCATGCACGCATACATGAAATCTAGCAGGTGTCTTATGTTTTTTAAGCTTTCCTAATTTAACTTGATCAGTTAGCTATTAAAATGTATTACTTTTACAAAACTTTGTTTTATCCTACCTACTTAATTTGCTTGGCTGCAGACACTTTTTTTGCTACTAACTATATAAGCAAATTAGATGTGTAAAGTTAACTTTGTGACTTTATTTATTCACCAAAGTTAAATGCCAGGGTCTATGCATTGTTGTAAGCTAATGAATATGCATTGCAATAAACCAGTAGTGCTAACTGAAGAGATACCTATCAGTTGTGGTGACACGTAGTAGAATGCAGTACATTATTCAGGATATGCATCTTTACATGAATGTTCCTTGTTTCAGCATCAGAATTCTTCCTATATCTATATTGCTGTACAATAGTGTGTTGTCACCCCCCCCCCCACACACACACACACACACACACACACACACACACACACACACATACATACAGGTATGTGCCCTTTTTCTCCCAGTGCATTCTGGGAAGCCAGGCCTTTTTTTTCCTTTTTATATTCTATGCAGCTCAAAAAACACAACATTTAATCATTCCTCGGTGATGCACCTTGCCAGCATTAAAACTGTTGCTACATGTGATACATTTCAGAATAAAAATCAGGGCGAGGAAAGATTTCACAATGGGCAAACACTGACTAAATCATTTATAAGTGAATATTGTAAAAAAAAAAAAAAAAAAAAAAAAAAAAAAAGAATAAGCAATTGTAATCATTGTGTTATTTTTTTCTACGATTCCTCTTTAACTTTTGTTGCTGAAACAGTGTATGATGAGAATATCTGATTTTGAACTTAAGGTACTGAAGATGTGGAGTCGTTTGGGTAAATATTCATGGTGGAAATAAAAGTTGCCAATTGCTTATTGGGGTATGCTACAGACCACCTCATATTAATGAAGCTGCAGAACTGCAATTACTACAGCAAATTGAAAAAGCGGCAAGTAAAAATGAGGTCATAGTTATGGGCGACTTCAACTTTCCAGACATTGACTGGGGTATTGAGGCTACCCATTCTGGTAAAAGCAGCAGATTTCTGGCAGCACTACAGGACAATTACATGACTCAAATGGTAACGGAACCAACTAGGGGGAATGCGTTACTGGATCTGATCATTTCGAATAGACCAGATAATGTATCAAATGTGCAGGTTCAAGAACATTTGGGAAATAGTGATCACAACATGATAACGTTTGATCTTGTGACTGATAGGCCACGGGGCAGCGGGACCACTAAAACTATGAATTTTAGAAAAGCAAAGTTCAATCAAATCAGGCAGGCACTAAGTTTGGTGAACTGGGATAATGTACTACAAGGGGAGGACACTGAAGGGAAATGGCAAGCTTTTAAACGTATTCTCAATCAATATTGTAGTATGTATATCCCATATGGAAACAAAATGTCTAGGAATAAAAAAAGGCCTCTATGGATGAATAGAAAGGTTAAAGATAAAATGAAGAGGAAAAAGAATGCCTATAAGGTCCTAAAACAGGAGGGGACCGAGGCTGCACTAAGCAATTATAAGGAGTGCAATAAAAATTGTAAAAAAGAAATTAGGCTGGCAAAGATCGAAGCTGAAAATCAAATCGCTAGGGATATCAAATCTAACCCAAAAAAGTTTTACAAGTACATCAACTCTAAAAAAAGAAAGGTTGACTGTATAGGACTCCTAAAGGATGAGGGTGGGAACTCAATGGTGGATGACCAAGGTAAGGCAGAGTTATTAAATGCTTTCTTTGCTTCTGTCTTTACAAAGGAAACAGCACTGTTGCAAATTACAGAGGCGGAAGAGTCTCAATCTTCTAACTGTAATATTAAATACTTAACGCAGGAAGAAGTAAAGGCAAGACTAAATAAATTAAAAATAGACAAGCACCTGGCCCGGATGGCATGCATCTTCGGGTCCTAAGGGAATTAAGTTCAGTTATAGATAAACCCCTTTATCTTATCTTTTGTGACTCTCTTGCAACTGGCAGAGTCCCAGTGGATTGGCGTACAGCCCACGTTTTCCCATTATTTAAGAAGGGCAAAAAATCAGATCCAGGAAATTATAGACCTGTAAGCTTAACATCAGTTGTATGCAAACTATTTGAGGGGTTACTAAGAGATACTATACATGACTTCATAGTAGAAAATAATCTTATTTCTCAGCATCAACATGGGTTTACTAAAGACAGGTCCTGTTTGACTAACATGCTCAGCTTTTATGAGGTAGTGAATGCTAATATGGATATTGGGAATGCTGTAGATGTGATATACTTAGACTTTGCTAAGGCATTCGACACTGTTCCCCACAAAAGTCTGGTGCAAAAGATGAGGATGCAAGGACTGGGGAAGAGTCTGTGTGCTTGGATAGGGAACTGGCTAATGGACAGAAAACAAAGAGTTGTGGTCAATGGATCATACTCAAAATGGGAGACTGTTAGCAGTGGGGTCCCACAGGGGTCTGTACTGGGTCCAGTGCTCTTCAATTTATTTATTAATGACCTAGTGGATACAGTAGTGAGCAATGTTGCTATTTTTGCAGATGATACAAAATTGTGCAGAATCATCAACTCTAAGGAAGATAGTGTTATATTGCAACAGGATCTGGATAGGATGGCTATATGGGCACATACATGGCAGATGAAATTCAATGTTGACAAATGTAAAGTCATGCATTTTGGTCGTACCAATGGTCTAACACCATACAAAATAAATGGGATACAGTTGGGGACATCAAACTTGGAGAAGGACTTAGGAGTACTCATCGACAACAAGTTAAATAATCGTACTCAATGCCAAGCCGCTGCAGCTAAAGCTAACAAAATTTTGGGATGCATTAAAAGGGAAATAAAAACTCGAGATGCTAGCATAATATTGCCCCTGTTTAACTCTCTAGTAAGGCCACATCTGGAATATGGAATTCAGTTCTGGGCACCACATTACAAAAAAGATATTGCAGTTTTAGAGCAGGTGCAGAGACGAGCTACAAAATTGATACGTGGGATGGAAGGTCTCACTTACCAAGAAAGGTTAGATAAACTGGGTTTATTTAGTCTAGAGAAAAGACGCCTTAGAGGGGATCTAATTAACATGTATAAATACATCAGAGGGCAATATAATAGCTTGGCGGATGAGCTTTTTGTCCCTAGGCCTTCTCAAAGGACTAGAGGACATGATCTGCGCATGGAGGAAAAACGTTTTAGCCATTTATTTAGGAAAGGGTTCTTTACAGTAAGAGTGATTAAGATGTGGAATGCATTGCCACAGGAAGTCGTTATGGCAAACTCTATACCTGCATTTAAAGGGGGCTTAGATGCTTTCCTTGCGTTGAATGACATCCATGGCTACAATTACTAGGTAATGCCAATGATGTTAATCCAGGGATTTTATGATCAACAGGGATATGTGAGGGAGCAGGCTGGAGTTGTACTTTGTACTGGTTGAACTCGATGGACGTATGTCTTTTTTCAACCAAAGTAACTATGTAACTATGTAACTATGTACTGTATATTTTTCTGCCTTATGTACTTTTTCCTTGCAGTTTAACAATAAATACAGATAGATAAAAGGGAACTATGCTATAAACCACTTATAACTATGTTTTACTTGCAAGCGTTGCAGTTATCTATAACTAACTTAAATCATTTTTTTTTCCAGAGATTTAAAAAGTTGATATTACCCAGCCCAGACTTGAAAATGAGGGGGAAACTTGCAGCTGCTGCCTGTGCGAATGTGGTAAATGACTGTGACGGAAAGCTTAAAGGTGATGGAACCATATCGGCCATTACAGAAAAAGAAACTCACTTTTAAGATTAATTTTATTTTCCAATTGTTATTTTGTAAAATAAGAATATGAAAAAGGAGGAGTATTATTTCACAGAGGTAATAGAGGTTTACCTGTTCCGCACAGATTTTAACATGTTTAATTTCAAAGTGCACATTGTATACTGTTTAAAGTGATTTTTAATTATTATTATATAAGTGACCGAATACAAAGCAGTATTGTATGGTCTTTTAGTGCCAAGTTTATGTAATATTGTGATAATGCTCAATGTTTTGTATAGAGCTTTAGACACTTGTATGGTGTGTTGTAAAATTTTTATACTTGGATTTTATGAAGTATGGTGTTTGTATAGGAGTTTCTTCTAATCTACTGTAATCATTTTGACCATTCCAGCTTTTAATGTGTGTCTGTAGACAAGTTCTATTTTATACATTGATACATTTTTGACTATACCCCTTTTGAACATTATTCCTGTGTAGTTAATGGTGGCCTCTTCCAACAACTTAATGTGTTTCTGTCACTGTAAACAGAAAACTTTCAAGGCATGGCTCATTTGTAGTTTGCAATGTTTTAAAATTGTTAAATTCACTTGTGAAAGTTATTTTGAATGGTAAAAATATCTGCCTTGATGAGATTTTTCAACACAGCTAAAAATATGTCACAAAAGTAGCATTACCTGTTAAAAGTGCAAGTGTACTTAAACATGCTTTAAGTGTACCCGAGATGACATGTGACTTGATGAGATAAGCATGTGTATATACAGTGGCAAGAACACAGACACTTATGCTATATGCTCCTTTTATTTTGTCCCTGCCTAAAAGAACTAATATCCAGCTATGCCATTTACAGTTTTTCGCCACTCGGGACCCAGTCATGCTATAGTGTTCCTCACCAATAACAAATTACAGCTGTAAAACACTTTTCTAAGCAGATAAGTGGGCTTCTGACTGCAATAGTTAGATAAAAAGTCAATAGCTCATGGATTTTCTCTGTGGCACTTGAGACACTACAATTGAGCAGAGACAATAAAACATTAACTCTACTTTGTAAATGTTTATACATAAAATTTAAACCATGAGAGGTTTTTTAAAGAAAGTAATTTTTAGGAGTAGGAAGAAAGATTCAATTGTTAAACTCATCAGTTTATTTTCTCCTCAGGTTCACTTTAAAATAGCTTAAAATAATGATCTATTCATTAGTAAAGTGTGTCTTCATTAATGACTTAGTTTTGTTCTAAAATTCCATCTGGTCACTGCCATTGTTTACATTACATAAAGTAGTTTGTATTCCCATTCTTGAGAATGTGCTGATATTGTCAGAATTCCTTAGAATGATGATGATGGGTGTATAAAGTAAATTTATGACTGTATAATCTGTGGTAAATGGTTTAAACCACATTATCAAATCAGAGATAAGCACACGTTGCAGTTTGATAGGTGTCAATATAAGTAAGTGTAAAGCATCTTATATTCTACACGGGGATCGCATGCCTGTATCCTACAATATATATATATATATATATATATAATTAATAATAAATAAATTAATAAAATTATGAATGAATAAATGCAACTTGCAATATTGATTAGGAGCAATTTAAAAAATTTTAAGCACACTTATGTGGAAGTTTACGTTACTAACACTTTATATTATGTATTGCTCCTTCTGGATTGCAATGTTTTTTATTATTGTAGCTTAGTTTATAGACTATAAAGTCTTAGTTTATAGACTCTATGAAGTGCTTCTTTAATAGCTAATTATGTAAAATATAGCATTCTGTAAATCCAGGTATACCATCAGTTATTCCAAGTCAACCATCTTTGAACATTTGATACTGGGCCTACTGGATTTGCCAAACAAACTAATTTATGAATAATTTATGAATAACAGTAAATGCCATCTGTAATGTTGAATACGTGTTGATTTCATAAGCAATTATTTTTAGTTTTTTGCTCATGTTTTTATTAAATATAATCTGAAAGCTGAAAAATAATCTTAAAGCTTTTTAAAAACAGCCCTTGATCAATAAGACATATGTACTGTAGGTCTTAATGGATTTTCATATCCTCATCCTGG
Organism: Hyperolius riggenbachi; assembly: GCF_040937935.1. Classification (NCBI taxonomy): domain Eukaryota; kingdom Metazoa; phylum Chordata; class Amphibia; order Anura; family Hyperoliidae; genus Hyperolius; species Hyperolius riggenbachi. The sequence goes on from NC_090654.1 coordinate 160,510,162, forward strand.
AGCAAAATGAATAATACTATATGTTGCAATATTAGCCAGGTGCTACTTTTAAATATTTCTGTCAAAAAATGTTTAAAGTGTACCCAAGGCAAAATGTGACATGAGATAAATATGTGTATGTACTGTGCAAAACATATTAATAACCAAGCAGTTTGTCATGTTTCATTTTGCTGCCTGACATTGCTAATTTTCAGGCATGCAAGTGACAGCTTCTTGCCGCCGGTACCTTGTCAGCAATATAGTAAACATCACTGATAAGCAAATTACATCCATAAAAGATTTCATGGCAAAGTACAACTTCTGAGAGCAGGGAAGAGATAGAAAAAGGTAATCGTTTTTTTCTAATGTATTTTAACGCTGGGACACTAAGTAAACTGCCATTGAACAGAGAGAATAAAACATTCAATCTACTTTGTAAATGTATAAATATAAAATAAAACCATGGAATATCTAAAAAAAAAAAAAAGTAGGAGAATAAATACTATTGTTTATATCTGCAGTTTATTTTCACCTTGGGTTCACTTTAAAGCCCTAGTTCAGGCTTCTGTTTTTAATAGCTGCATTATAGCATGATATCATAAACCTCTTTTGCATTCCTCACTATTTATAAGCTGGCTTGCTGGATTAGCAAAACTGAGTTCCCATATAAATGTTAGATTCAACTTTCACATGACTAGACAGCATTCTGTGCGCTGTCCAAGCTCTTCTTCCATCATCATGAGGTGATAATCAGAGAGGAGCTGGGAGGGAGGAACGGTTGATCTTTTACTGTGAGCACAGAGCTGACCTGGCCCACCTTTCCTTCTGCTGCTGCTGAAAGATAGACTCTTTGTGACCAACACAAAAGGAGCCCTCACACTCCTGGCAATAAGGAGCTACTGGATACTACCAGTCAGGAACATATAATATATGTACTGTGCAAAGTACAGTCGGCAAAGCAATGCATTGCTAGATAGTGCACATGCACTATCATATACATTACAAAGTATGAGGCTAAACCAGAGATGTAAAGCCTCCTACTTTATTGCATGATGATATGGTATTTCCACATCATTTTTCAGGAGAATATGCATGATGCAATATAGTTTTTTTTTTTTTTAAAGAATATTAATTTAAAGAAAACCAAAATGTGTTTTTTTCCCACTGAAGTGGTTCCAGAATTGGATCTTATTTTTAGTTAAGTGGTTTGTTAGAAAAAAAATAACTGGTATAATCCATTAAATGTTACTATTATGTACAGCTATTGTTTCTATAGAGAACCTGCTGCCCAGATTCAATTTCAACCTTCCATGGTTTTTGTAGATGCATATATTTAACTACTTCAATAGTCTAAACTAAAATACAGTATCAACACTGTTACAGCTGTGTTGTGATAAAAATGGTTTATTCTTAAAATGGTTCATAACTGACTGAATGGTGTCCTCTGGTTAATACACTTAAGAGAATTTTCATATTCGGATACTTTTAATGACTAACTAAAGCTTTGTTTCTTGCCAATTTTTAGTGTTAAAGGAATTTTTCATCAGGCCTGATGAAGGTGACATGAGCATCAAAAAATATCAATGAATGCTTATTTTCCAGTGTTTTTTGTTCACTGTCCTGAAGTATATTTCTGGATCCATGTCACCAGAGTAAAAATCTCTATTTATCTAAGTTTATATTTATAACGGAAATCTCTGTTTACATACCTGTCTATAAAGTCCCATAAAGCCTATGTTTTAAATAGATACTGTACCAAAGGCAGTGATAATGATTTATATTATTTTTTTTAGCGATATCACTGTACCGGAGCTAGATAACTAGCATGTTATTTAGCATTCCGAGTGCCCATTATCATTGGAGATCTGTAAAAGCATTTTCAGATTTTTTCCAATGACAGATAACCTGTTATATTTGACCCTTAAATTTACCTCTTATTTTGCAGTACCACTTTATGCCAGGTCACTTAATTGTGGTGGGTTAAATTTTCATTCAAATGAAGGCTGAAATGGGTAGTTGTAGAAGGTTGTACTTTCTGTCGCTTCTGAAGGATTCCAAGATAAATAAAAATCTAGATTTGTGTTAATCAAATCTGTCCTTGGGCGGCATCTAGTGTTTTGGGAAGTCACACTAATAGTTATTATTATTCCAACTTTTTAAATGTGATGACTTGATGACTTACTTGGGAAACAGTGATTTAGAGCAATGTCTCTCAACATTTTAAAAGATGTATCTTTTATAAAGTATTTTTTTTACTAAGTATTACCTAATATGGGTAACATTTTCTCAGATGCACTCGGATACATACACATCTATAGCACTATATCCTAGTTCTGTTTTCTAAACACACCTCAATTTAAATAACCAAAAACCCTAAATATTTTTGTTTGTATGTTATTTACCTGTTTCAAAAACTTAAAAATTGCTATATTGGATCACCCACTGGGTTGGAAATATTTCATTAAAATACTGAGTTGGAAAAGCTTTTTTATATATAAAATGTATTTCTCTTACATTTCTTTTTTTCTGTACTCTTAGGCCATATATATTCAAAGTATTTTGCAGGCAAGGTTCAAAAAAACAACACTGGGAAGTTATGTCTTCACCCATGACAGGGAAAATTTTAATTCTGTCACATAATAGATTGTGTAGACTAACAGAAAAATAATCTCAAAACCAAAAATGTGCTGAGTGAAAGTAGCAAAAGTGCACATGCAAGCTTACGTGTAGATTATTTGATGGACGCTTATTGTTTAGCATTTTATGTAACTTTTTTGATTGAATTACCCTGGCTTGATAAAATTGAGTCTGAGTCAACATTCCATTCAATGCACTAAACACTGATAGTTAGCTCACAATTTGTTGAAAATATCTAAAATGCTTAACCATTTATAGCCTTCACAAAATAGACACTTTTACATTGATTTAATGCCTTCTGAATCTGATTCTTATTTATGTGCATGTATTGTGCTGGAGACACTAAACTAAAATTAAACTACAATTATTTTGACATCTACAGCATATCACAAAATGAAATAACCAAACCTGAATCAAACATATACATTAAGAAAGCTGCTAAATGGGGCATTTGGAGCCATAGGGATCTGATATTTCTGTCATTGTCTGTCACTGTCATTAATAGAAATCATAGTTCCTTCACTTTGACCTGTCCCACTGCTTCCTGTTGCATGCAGCAGGTTCTCTGCATGTGACCAGTCAAAAGGTGCTATAATAACTACATGACCATGGTGGGGCAGCTGGGGTGGGTAAGAGTTTATTAATGTTGATTCTAAAATGGTCAAATATCAGTTGGGATCAGTGAAAGCTGCTATGAACATTTATTTATGTTCGCAGTGGCAGACACAACATTATAACCATCACCCAGTTGCCACATCATTAATTTGTTTTTTCTAATGTGTTGTTTTTTTTTCTAATCTTTGTTCACTTGAAGACTTTATACACACTTTGCTGTTATCAGTTAATGTTGTCTTTTTAAAACTGCATTTTCATAGATTGATATAATATTTTATGTTTTGATTCAGAGCATGCATCTACTGTGACAAGTATTAGTGAATATATTTATGCATCCAAAACTCCATTTTCAGAAAAATCACCAGCTGAGAATCTATAATAGAGTGTGTCAATAACATACTTTTTTATATTGCCAATGAACTTCAAACTGTAAACATTTTATTTTACTATAAGTTTATTTTTTTTTAAACTAACAACATTTGTAGATATAAAATATTTCTACAATTTAATTCTGCAAAGAGTTAAATTATGTACTTGCAAACATAAAATAATTGTCTAAAAATTCTACTAACTTGACTGTTAGCATTTCAAAATAATATTAAGTATGTAATATACCTATTTTATGATGACGAACATAGAGCAATATTATGCATTTATAATAAGTTATAGTTTTTACATGTTTTTAATCCTAAGTAAAAAACAAAAAATGTTTATTAGAAGTCATCACTGTTGTTTTATATTTTTGTTGAT